>NC_053389.1:31749723-32077223 GCF_905171765.1 Bufo bufo | reverse complement strand
GAGAAAGATTGGAACAGTGGCCAAAATAGGCCCAGCTTATGATCGGTGTACTATGTTGTCCAACTTCAAGAGTAATGTCAGAGACGGTATTCAACAGTGTTGTCACACCCAAAAACATGACATTTGTGAAAACGAATGAGGCAAGGATGTGTTAGGATTTCCACACACTGAGGGACATTTATCAAGACTAGAGTTCCCGTATGCCAGACATGATTGCAGCACTTTTTATCGCCACTTTAGAAAAGTGTTGAGAAGCTAAAAACGTTGCAAATGATGGCACAAATATGTTGTGCACCATAATTAGTGACGATAGCAGTGTAAACACTTCACTACAGATCTCTCACTCCGCCTTTTGAAGTCACATTTTTAAATATATCTACTTAGGTTCTACTTACCGACTTGACTGTGCACCTCCCACTGCAAGACTATGGGAAGAAAAGAATCCAAATGAACAATCACAATGTAACAATTTGTCTTTTGTATGATGTTTCTATTCAGATTGTTCTATTTGCTACAATAGGGAGAACCATATGGACAACTCATCCCCACCACCGATGTAAGGGTTCTGGGCTCGGGTACTGACAGACTGAGACACTGTACAGGGAGCCAGTCACCATGGTAATGCAGTACAGGTTATAGAGCAGGAGGAGCTGAGCAGGTTATAGTTTTGTGGGAAAAGAATCAGTAAATTAGTAAATTACTGAATGAAATTCCATCTCTTTCTGTGGTCAGGAGTCCAGTGGGCGGAGTCAATGACTGACAGCCTTCCCTCTGAGTGTACAATCATTGGGTAGGACCGCCCACTGGACTCCTAAGCATAGTAAGAACAAACAATAATTTATACATATATTAATCCGCTCGTGGTCTCCTGTATAACATACTGCTGGCAGATTGTACTGCGTGTTCTACGTGATTGGATCTCCTAAGATAACATCTGATTATACCCGCTCATAAATATGCTTACTAGAATGTAGTTAGTCCCAAAACAAACACTCATGGCACCGCCGATCGATGGGGTGGAGCGTATTCAGCTGTTTCCATGTCTCCCATAGACATCAATACAGTGTGAATGTGTGGCCATTTCTCTCCCACATAAGCACCTACTTTATTTAGACCGTACATTCATGGCATATCCATCAGATTACCTAAAATGTCTCTTAACCTCCCTGGCGGTATGATAACTTCATCAATTTTGTACCCGGAGTGGTACAAACTTCCAGAGCTGCGGCCGGAAGTTCTCACGGCGCTCCGGAAATGCGGATGCGGACAGTACACTGTGTGCTGTCCGCATCTATCCCTGCGCCGTTCAAATTAACTCATGGTGGTGCCGAGTGTTGCTTGCAGTGTAATGTGACCCCCGAGCGGGATTACCGCTAAGGAGGTTAAAGGAAATGTATCGTCCCAAAATGAAATATTATTTGAAACAGTTTTTTTTTACAGATATTGTAGCATTTTTTGGTGTGACCATTTATTTAAATTTTCTTGCACTGGTCATTGGAACACATACAATAGCTTGTCACTATGTGAAGGCAACCTTAGCTTTGTGTTAGAAAGTTAATTTGCATAAAGCTCTCTCCTCCCATAAATATTCTACCCATACGAATCTACAGAAATTCAAATTTTACCAAATCAGATATTTTTCAAAAAATTTTGGTCAAATTCCGTTTCTAACTAATTGATTCACTCATGTTTAGTTGAATGCTGATTCTGCTGATTCTGATGTGCTGAACTCTGGTTAGAAATATATATATATATAGTATTGAAAGAAGGGGTTTAATGACAGCCCTGGAAGTCAAGATAACGCATGACAGTAGCACTGTACAATGTATACGGCCCCTCGGTAACTCCCTGGTGTCCGAGGAAGCCACTGTCATACACTTACACTATTTCTTGAGACTGTCTATGGGCATATTTCTCTATAAATTCCCACTCTTTACAGCTGCCAGAAAGCACACACCCTCTGAAGTACTGGGCCTTTAATATAGAATTTTTGTGAAAAATTAAAAATAAATGACTACAGCATTTACAAGCAGAACATTACCTTCTATAGACATCTAACGATTGAAAATAAAATCACATCGATGACAGTTCAATTACTTGAAATACATACATGCGAGCAAGAAGACAGCAGATAATTTGAAGAAGCCCATGTCTCTTCTGATAAAAGCTGAGGACACCACAAGTCACTGGTAACAGAAGACACAGACAAGACATTAAAATAATGCAGATCAATGGTAAAGTAAGTAAAGGACACGAGTCTTCTACGTTACCTGTTTGAGCTCTGGGAAAAGCTCCTGTGATGACTGTTGGACTGGATCAATCTCCTGGATCCACATTTATAAGAGTCAGGTTGGGCGGGTGCACAAATATTTGCTTATTTAATTTGATATTTCGTAACATTTCCTTCATTTGTTTTACAATCTATGTGGTAATCACTGTGATTAATGGATGTCCAGGAATGACAAGGCGTGGAAAAGTGGTTCCTCAGAAGATCACAGTGATGTCACAAGGATTATGTGGTTTCTGTTGAGAACCCTCATCTATTAGCCAATGTAAAGCCGAATGCACGTGAGCGGTCCGTGGTAACCCGGCCTGGATTCCTGCTGAGAGCAGGAGCGCGCGGCGTCATTGGTTGCTATGACGCCGTGCCTTCATGCCGCCGCTGCACTACAGTAATACACCCGTATCGAGTTTATTACTGTAGTGCAGCGGCGGCATGAAGCGCACGGCATCATAGCAACCAAAGACGCTGTGCGCTCCTGCTTTCAGCAGGAATCCAGGCCGGGTTACCACGGACCGCTCACGGCCGTGAAACACAGCCGTGTGCATTCGGCTTTACATTGGCTAATAGATGAGGGTTCTCAACAGAAACCCCATAATCCTTGTGACATCCCTGTAATCTTCTGAGGAACCACTTTTCCACGCCTTGTCATTCCTGGACATCCATTAATCACAGTGATTGAAGCTGGACTTAAAATGGTGGGCTAAGATTTTAGCTTGTAGACTAGGCAAGTTCCTACCAGACCTGATAGGCCAGGAACAATCAGGGTTTGTCCAGGGCCGAGAGGGAAAAGACAATTCCCACAGGATATTTCATGCTATCCACATAGCACATAGGAAAAAGATACCTCTAGCTCTACTAAGTATAGACGCTGAAAAGGCGTTTGACAGAGTCAACTGGCTATTCATGAAGTTGACTCTGCAACGCTTCGCCTTCCCAGACAATTTCACGAGGGCGATATTTACTCTTTACCAGAACCCATACGCAAGACTAAAAGTTAATGGTACGCTATCACCATCTTTCAATATAACAAACGGAACCAGACAGGGATGCCCCCTGTCCCCCTCACTCTTTATTTTAGTAATAGAGACGCTATTACAACTAATTAGGCAATCCCCAGATATACCAGGGGTTCAGTATGACGGAAAAGAACTAAAATGTACTGCGTTTGCAGATGACTTATTGTTCTTGGTGGTGGACCCGGAGAAGGGACTAGACCCACTAGTAAAAAGCATAGGCGAATATAGTTCTTTATCAGACTTCAAAGTCAATCACACCAAATCGGAGATATTGAATATTTCCCTACCGGAACCCAAGGTTGCCCCCTTACGAGCCCGATTTCCATTTCATTGGGCTAAAGGACCTATCAAATACCTAGGAATCTCAATTTCTAGTAATACTAATGACTTATACCAGCACAATTACATCCCCCTTTTAGGAGATTTACAACGCATATTACAAACATACAATCTCCCCTATCTGTCTTGGATGGGACTTAAAAATATTTTGAAGGCCTATGTAATGCCAAAAGTTCTCTATGTTATGCAGTTAGTCCCGATATGGCTCCCTAAACCTTTTTTCAAGAGCGTCAAGAGTATGTTCTCTAGATACTTGTGGAATAGCAAGAAACCCAGGATATCTCATGAAACTTTAATTAGAGGTAAAGAGAAGGGAGGACTAGGCCTACTGGACGTATCTAGATAATACAGAGCAATACAGCTTAATAGGTGGCTTGAAATGGTAGATCCAAAAAGACGCCCAGATGTTCAGGCCATCTGCCGTCACAGTATAGGAAAACACTTCCAGAAACACTTATGGCTCCCCGGCAGATACATACATAGGGACATAGTTATAGACCCATTATTGTGTGGCTTAGGAGAGGTATGGAGGGAAATGCGGAAAACGTTAGCACCTGAACCATCCCCTCTGCTGCCAGTGAGCCTACTACCAGACCTCCTAAACCATGATACTTTTGTCAAACCACATTTGTGGAACTCCTTAACATCTGTAAAACTCTGTGAAATCACCCCTAATATGGAGTCCTCCATTATAGAGGCACTCCCAAGCTCAATCACAGAATCTCCAGGGTTTTTCCTTGCAAAACCTCATATTAGAGCTGTGTGTGGGGAGTTGAAGATGAAGTATCCTCTCCAGAGGTCCTTGACTGATTTTGAGAAATTAATCCTATCGCCACTCATCGCTGCTAAAAAAGTGTCGAAGCTCTACCCAGTGGTGGGAGGCGAGGGTGAATCTCTGAAGCCGGTGTACATCAGGGAGTGGGAAAAAGAGTTGGATAGGACTATAACTGATACTGAAGTGAAGCAAATACTGAGAAGTTCACATGGCTACTCCCGCTGCATTCGTCTACAGGAGAATCATTACAAACTGCTGACAAGGTGGTATAAAACTCCAGGCTTTCTCTACAAGAGAGGTCTAGCATCTACGAGGGAATGCTGGAGATGTGGAATTGGCGTGGGTTCCTTATCACATATCTGGTGGCATTGCTCTCAGATTAAGTCCTATTGGAAGGAAATTGAAGAGTTGATTCAAAAACTAACAATCCCCGACTTTAAATTAACACTAGAGATGGTGGCACTTGCGCTTCCAACCCCTCAATACTCCCCTTCAAAAAAGAACTTGATTTCACATATCATAGCTTCAGCTAAAGCATTAATTCCTTTACATTGGCTAGATGTTAACCCCCCTACTGTACAAGAAGTGAAAGCTAAGACGACACAAATTTGCAGGTTTGAAGAAATGACTAGCTGGATTGATAGGACTCATGATAAATTCATCAAGATATGGTCCCCCTGGAGATCTCTGGCATAGATGGATCCTAGCTAAATAATAGCAATGATGCCTAAACTTGAGACTTAGATATATGTACGCACACCTTCCCCCCCTCCCCTCCCCCACCCTCTCTCTTCCTCTACTTATTCTTCTTTTTCTACCTATATTTTTGTTTATTCCTTTCTTCCCCCTTTTATTATATTAACTCATAATATTGTGACATATACGAGATCAGTCTAGAGAGCGTTGTAAACGCGATGGGCTGCAAATGGCATCAAAATGTGGTTAAGAGCATGGCAAGTGCTCTGCAAACAAATGTGGATAGGGAAATGACTTTAAATAACATAAAATACGTAAAAATAAAAAATAATAATCTTAATCTAGGAGGACGAGGTCCATATGGAGTAGAAGGTTGAGGAGGCGGTGTATGTGGCGGTGTATGTGGAAGCGACTGTGGAGGAGGTAG
This sequence comes from Bufo bufo, assembly GCF_905171765.1. NCBI lineage: Eukaryota > Metazoa > Chordata > Amphibia > Anura > Bufonidae > Bufo > Bufo bufo. The sequence goes on along the minus strand of NC_053389.1, from coordinate 32,071,686 downwards.
CCTACACTGCTTTTTGGTTTTAAATTTATTTTTATTTTTTAAATTGGGGTACATCCCAAAACATTGGGAAATATAACCTGTGATAATGCCCCCTGCCAGGCTAAACACACGTTCAGACAATACACTGGCTGCAGGGCAGGCCAGCACCTCCAAGGGGTAAAGGGCAAGCTCAGGCCATGTGCCCAATTTGGAGACCCAGAAGTTGCAGGGGCTGACCCCTGTCAGTCAGTTCGTGTAGGCGTGTGCACACTTACTGCCCCACCATGTCGCACGTCCCTGTGATGTTAACGATCCAATTTGATATCTGCTCTATCAACTTTCGATGTTCTTTTATGCGCCTACCATGGTGATCATGGCTGGCGGGGAATCAGGGTTCTAGACCGGAGAGGGAGCCTGAGAAAAGGATACCACATGCAAGGGAGTAGTGATGAGCGGCAGGGGTCATATTCGAATTCGCAATATTTTGCGAATATTTTGTAGAATATTCGTTGAATATTCGCAAATTCGAATATTCATTATAGTCTACGTTTTTTTTTACTCAATAAATCGGCAAGGTAATGATCGTGTAATAAGCGAATTTTCGTCATGCGAATTTTTATTGCGGTTTTTTATCAACTTACAACTATTAGACAAAGAAGATTATAGCACTATATTAGCTAAATTGCTCTATATTAGTTTTTTTTCCGAATATTTGCTATATTGCTATAACTTTGTTTTTTCAAATATTCGTAATATTCTAAAACAAGAATATTTAGAGCAATTTAGCTAATATAGTGCTATAATCTTTTTTTTTATAGTTGTAATTTTTTTCCAATCTGAACTTCAGATGAGAAAAAAATTACAACTATTAGACAAAGAAGATTATAGCACTATATTAGCTAAATTGCTCTATATTCGTTTTTTTTTTTCCGAATATTCACTATATTGCTATACACTCACCTAAAGAATTATTAGGAACACCTGTTCTATTTCTCATTAATGCAATTATCTAGTCAACTAATCACATGGCAGTTGCTTCAATGCATTTAGGGGGGTGGTCCTGGTCCTGGTCAAGACAATCTCCTGAACTCCAAACTGAATGTCAGAATGGGAAAGAAAGGTGATTTAAGCAATTTTGAGCGTGGCATTGTTGTTGGTGCCAGACGGGCCAGTCTGAGTATTTCACAATATGCTCAGTTACTGGGATTTTCACGCACAACCATTTCTAGGGTTTACAAAGAATGGTGTGAAAAGGGAAAAACATCCAGTATGCGGCAGTCCTGTGGGCAAAAATGCCTGGTGGATGCTAGAGGTCAGAGGAGAATGGGCCGACTGATTCAAGCTGATAGAAGAGCAACGTTGACTGAAATAACCACTCGTTACAACCGAGGTATGCAGCAAAGCATTTGTGAAGCCACAACACGCACAACCTTGAGGCGGATGGGCTACAACAGCAGAAGACCCCATCGGGTACCACTCATCTCCACTACAAATAGGAAAAAGAGGCTACAATTTGCACAAGCTCACCAAAATTGGACTGTTGAAGACTGGAAAAATGTTGCCTGGTCTGATGAGTCTCGATTTCTGTTGAGACATTCAAATGGTAGAGTCCGAATTTGGCGTAAACAGAATGAGAACATGTATCCATCCTCTGATGGCTACTTCCAGCAGGATAATGCACCATGTCACAAAGCTTGAATCATTTCAAATTGGTTTCTTGAACATGACAATGAGTTCACTGTACTAAAATGGCCCCCACAGTCACCAGATCTCAACCCAATAGAGCATCTTTGGGATGTGGTGGAACGGGAGCTTCGTGCCCTGGATGTGCATCCCTCAAATCTCTATCAATTGCAAGATGCTATCCTATAAATATGGGCCAACATTTCTAAAGAATGCTATCAGCACCTTGTTAAATCAATGCCACGTAGAATTAAGGCAGTTCTGAAGGCAAAAAGGGGTCCAACACCCTATTAGTATGGTGTTCCTAATAATTCTTTAGGTGAGTGTATATTCTTGTTTTAGAATATTACGAATATTCGAAAAAACGAAGTTATAGCAATATAGCAAATATTAGAAAAAAAACGAATATAGAGCAATTTAGCTAATATAGTGCTATAATCTTCTTTGTTTAATAGTTGTAAGTTGAAAAAAATCGCTATAAAAATTTGAAAATTCGCGAACAACACTATTCCTAAAGTCAAATATACTGCAGCCTTCTCATTGGTCCACAAGCTAGAAGCAGGGAGGGATCATGTGTACTGATAAAAAAACATTGAATATTCGAAATTACGAATATATATCCCTACAGGGAGTGCAGAATTATTAGGCAAGTTGTATTTTTGAGGATTAATTTTATTATTGAACAACAACCATGTTCTCAATGAACCCAAAAAACTCATTAATATCAAAGCTGAATATTTTTGGAAGTAGTTTTTAGTTTGTTTTTAGTTTTAGCTATTTTAGGGGGATATCTGTGTGTGCAGGTGACTATTACTGTGCATAATTATTAGGCAACTTAACAAAAAACAAATATATACCCATTTCAATTATTTATTTTTACCAGTGAAACCAATATAACATCTCAACATTCACAAATATACATTTCTGACATTCAAAAACAAAACAAAAACAAATCAGTGACCAATATAGCCACCTTTCTTTGCAAGGACACTCAAAAGCCTGCCATCCATGGATTCTGTCAGTGTTTTGATCTGTTCACCATCAACATTGCGTGCAGCAGCAACCACAGCCTCCCAGACACTGTTCAGAGAGGTGTACTGTTTTCCCTCCTTGTAAATATCACATTTGATGATGGACCACAGGTTCTCAATGGGGTTCAGATCAGGTGAACAAGGAGGCCATGTCATTAGATTTTCTTCTTTTATACCCTTTCTTGCCAGCCACGCTGTGGAGTACTTGGACGCGTGTGATGGAGCATTGTCCTGCATGAAAATCATGTTTTTCTTGAAGGATGCAGACTTCTTCCTGTACCACTGCTTGAAGAAGGTGTCTTCCAGAAACTGGCAGTAGGACTGGGAGTTGAGCTTGACTCCATCCTCAACCCGAAAAGGCCCCACAAGCTTATCTTTGATGATACCAGCCCAAACCAGTACTCCACCTCCACCTTGCTGGCGTCTGAGTCGGACTGGAGCTCTCTGCCCTTTACCAATCCAGCCACGGGCCCATCCATCTGGCCCATCAAGACTCACTCTCATTTCATCAGTCCATAAAACCTTAGAAAAATCAGTCTTGAGATATTTCTTGGCCCAGTCTTGACGTTTCAGCTTGTGTGTCTTGTTCAGTGGTGGTCGTCTTTCAGCCTTTCTTACCTTGGCCATGTCTCTGAGTATTGCACACCTTGTGCTTTTGGGCACTCCAGTGATGTTGCAGCTCTGAAATATGGCCAAACTGGTGGCAAGTGGCATCTTGGCATCTGCACGCTTGACTTTTCTCAGTTCATGGGCAGTTATTTTGCGCCTTGGTTTTTCCACACGCTTCTTGCGACCCTGTTGACTATTTTGAATGAAACGCTTGATTGTTCGATGATCACGATTCAGAAGCTTTGCAATTTTAAGAGTGCTGCATCCCTCTGCAAGATATCTCACTATTTTTGACTTTTCTGAGCCTGTCAAGTCCTTCTTTTGACCCATTTTGCCAAAGGAAAGGAAGTTGCCTAATAATTATGCACACCTGATATAGGGTGTTGATGTCATTAGACCACACCCCTTCTCATTACAGAGATGCACATCACCTAATATGCTTAATTGGTAGTAGGCTTTCGAGCCTATACAGCTTGAAGTAAGACAACATGCATAAAGAGGATGATGTGGTCAAAATACTCATTTGCCTAATAATTCTGCACGCAGTGTATATTCAAAATATTCGCGAATTTTCGAAGTACCTATATTCGCGATAAAAATTTGAATATTCGTGATCAACACTACTCTAAATGAGTATTTGCTGGAATCTGGTATATCAAACCCCTTAATCAATATTTGGTTGAAGCCGTTGTATCGTAGGCCTCAATCATTATTTGTTGGACGCTGGTATATCAATCCCCTCTATCAGTATTTTGTGGAAACAGGTATATAGAACTCCTTAGTGAGTATTTGCTGGAATCTGGTATATCAAACCCCTTAATCAATATTTGGTGGAAGCCGGTGTATCGGAGGCCTCAAACTATATTTGGTGGAAGCCGGTATATCAATCCCCTCTATCAGTATTTTGTGGAAACAGGTATATAGAACCCCTTAATGAGTATTTGCTGGAAGCGGTTATATCAAACCCCTTAATCAATATTTGGTGGAAGCCGGTGTATTGGAGGCCTCAATCTATATTTGTTGGAAGTCGGTATATCAATCCCCTCTATCAAGATTTTGTGAAAACAGGTATATAGAACCTCTTAATGAGTATTTGCTGGAAGATGGTATATCAAACCCCTTAATCAATATTTGGTGGAAACCGGTCTATCGTAGGCGTCAATCAATATGTGGTGTAAGCAAGTATATCACTTACCTCAGTATTTTGTGGAAACAGGTATATAGAACCCCTTAATGAGTATTTGCTGGAAGCCGATATATCGCACCACTTAATCCGTTTTTTGGGGGGCAACAGGTATATCACACCAGGTGCAATTAGTTATTCCAATATTGTTTTTCCCTCTATATAGCTGCGACATCTCAGCAGAACCGCACACAACTGCTGCACAATACAAATGCACTATAATATAATTTCTATGTTAGAAGGTATATTATAGTTATATCACACCCCTGCCTCAATCAGTTTTTTTTTTGGGGGGGGGCAACAGGTATATCACACCAGTTGCAATTAGTTATTCCAATTGCGTTTGTCCCTCTATATAGCTGCGGTATATCAGCAGAACTGCACACAACTGCTGCACGATACAAATGAACTCTATATAATATAGGTATATCACACCCCTGCCTCAATCAGTTTTTTTGGGGGGCAACTGGTATATCACACCAGTTGCAATTAGTTATTCCAATAGCGTTTATCCTGCTATATAGCTGCAGTATTGCAGCAGAACCGCACACAACTGCTGCACGATACAAATGCACTATAATATACTTTCTATGTTAGAAAGTATATTATAAGTATATTACACCCTTCAGTAAGTCACACCTATCGATAGCACACCAATACCAGTCCTTAAAAGGACTTTTGTGGCCCTATTAGCTAGCATTTTGTGTCCCTATCAGTCTGTCCCTGCTCCACACAGCAACCTCTCCCTACACTGGCAAAAGACTAAATGTAAAATGGCGACCAGATCGGGTTTATTTATAAGGTAGGGGGTGTGTCCATGTGCTGAAACATCTCAATTGGCTGTCCTGTCCCACCTGATGGATGTGTCATGGGTCTAAGATCTGCACAATGCAAAAGAATATAGCACCGGCAGACATCGCCATATGTTCGCCTGTTCAGCAAACCGCGAACGACCAAAGTTCACCGCGAAATGACCGCCGGACGAACCGCAAGGCCATCTCTAGTGCCCATTTCCGCAAGTCATCGACAGCTTCCGCCGTTCTGGCTACGCTGCAGCAGCGCTTGCAATTGCCAGTTTACCGACTGTTGTGCGACGTGAGCACACGCTGAAACTCCACTTTCCAGTCAGCTTCCGCTCTTCACAAGTGACAAGTGGGCATTGATGTCTGACCTCTGTGAAGTTTTATGCAACTTTGAGGAATCAACACAGATGGTGAGTGGCGATAACGCTATTATCATCGTAACCATCCCAAGTGTAGTCTCCTGGAATAAGTATACTTTGGAGTAGGGATGTTTGTGGACATTTGCCCCTATTGCTGCTATGAAAAGTAGCTGTGTTCACTAATGTTTATTTAATGTTAGTTAAATGAACATTAGTTTGATGCAACAAGCATGTGTACAGTCGTGGCCAAAAGTTTTGAGAATGACAAAAATATTAGTTTTCACAAAGTTTGCTGCTAAACTGCTTTTATATAAACCTAAAAAGTCGTTCCACAAACAACAATTGAATGCCCAGTATATTAAAAGTATATTTTATTTCATAATAGTAAATAATGCATAATAATAAAAATATATAACGAATAGCAAAAAAGTGATGGATATTAGAGAGTCAGCGGAAAAACTCTGGATGCCGCAGTCCCCCGGGCCTGTGTCTCTATGACCCACCACAAGATGGAACACATGTAGGGCCTGTATTGGATACACAATGTGGTGACGGGACAGAACAATAGGGAATATAAATATACACCCGATGCGGTAGTCTAGTCTGTAATCATCACCTAGATGTGTAGCTGCAGGATGAGACGTATGGATCCTAATCTGTCACAGATATAGACATGGACAAAAAATATATATGTAAATCATAAATTGCCCATATAGGGTACTGCAGGTAAATGAGACCCCATAAAGAAGATCAACTAAAGAGCTGTAAACAGACGGACTTGACCTGAAGTATGAGATGAAAAATCACGGATCACAACATACCCTGAGACATGGTGGAGGGCAGAGACAGCAGGCACAGGACAGGCAAAGGACCCCGACGCGCGTTTCGCCTCAGCTTCGTCAGGAGGTAATGTGAGTGTGGCCATGAGCTCCTATTTATACCCCCCATGTAGCCTCAGGCGTGATATAATAAAAATGCAGCAGCTGATACCTACTATTGAGCGCTATTGCCCGATGATGCACGCCGAGTCAAACATGGCGGCGCCGCATTCATCAGGAGGAGGGGTGGAACGCAAGCCATGCGTTCCAGCCCGCCTCCCAAGGAAACGTAGCGGCGTCCCCACGTGACCCCGCGCACAGCGCATCAAGGCACAGCGTTGTATCAGCCATACAGAAAAAAATAAGATCAAAAAGAAGGACTAAGGCTACATAGGGGGTATCACATTGACGACTCAAATGCATCTGAGTACATATATATATATATATTACATTACTCTCATTATCCGGAGAGAGACATGATCACATAAAACAATATATTGGAAAAGCCATAAATGCAAATACAAAAGTGGATATCATAAATAGGCAGTACCTCAACCAGTGCACAGCTAGATATATAAATACAGTACACATCGGAGATATGCCTAATAGTATACATCATTGTCATTCATATCAAAACATACATCAATCATAATCATCCATATCAATACCATGCATCATCCTTCGCGTGGTGGAGGACAACATACACCACCCACCTCATAACCAGCCAAAATCTTACAATATTCCCACCACATATGTTCCATAAATAAATGAAAAACAAACTCATGACACAAAATATCGTATAGGGTCATGAAAGTATCGATAGTATAAGGGTACAGAGGTGATGTATATATGCAATAGTACAGAGGTACAACAATGATATATGTATGCCCCCACCACGTGACGACACTATCAACATCCACACCAAAAGTAAATAAAAAACGAAAAAATATAATATAAAAAAAAAAAAAAAAAAAAGGTGTCCCACAGCAAGAATACCAAACCCGCCTAAGAACCCCATCTATAAAGCGAAAAACAAGGCAGAACTACTCCCTGGGGAAACGAGTAAAGAAATATTAAAGGTAATTAATTTATCAGATATTACACTTACACAGCCGCAATTATCAGTCTTGCGGAGAGGTCTGACTTTTTCACCGACGGGCAAATTTGATTTTTTCCTGTCGGTGAAGGACTTGGAACTCTTCGCAAGAAAACTGTGTTTCAAAAAATATTTCAGTAGGGGTGGAGATCATTCTGATCTCTCTCCTTTGGAGATGCAGACTCTGGATGATCTCCAATCATTGCTCGACGAACAGGAGCCAGACACGTCAAAATTTCCCATGCATTTGCACCGCCGGTCGCAACATTGGCCCCCTACTACATCATGTCCAGCAGTTGACATTTTTGTTAAATTAGTCAAACAGGACCTGGAAAAATTATGTGATGCTAAATCTAATGACAATTTGGGTAAAGAGCTACGATTGGCACTTAAAGAACTCAAAAATATGAAGAATGTCGTTATCAAACCTGCGGACAAGGGGGGCAATGTTGTGATCTGGCCGGTGCGAATGTATGAGAAGGAGGCATTCCGCCAATTGGGGGATGTGTCCTGCTATCGGAGGCTGGACTCCAATCCCATGATACAATACAAAATAGAACTAGATGGGATCTTAAAGAATGCATATGAGAACAGCATTATTAGTGGTAAAATGTGGGAGGGCCTGGTTACCGAGTTCCCGGTACTTCCCACGTTTTACCTCCTCCCTAAAGTGCACAAAAATGCCAAAACACCACCAGGGAGACCCATTGTATCGGGGATTGGGGGTCTGTGTGAAACCATCTGCCGTTTCGTAGACTTTTACTTGCAGAAATGTGTTGAGACCTTGCCCTCTTTTGTACGTGATACTACTGATGTGCTGAAGAGACTTGGTGAAATGCACTTGGATAGTGGTATGCTTTTGGTCACGTGCGACGTCGAGTCCCTGTATACCTCTATCTGTCACGACCACGGGCTGCGGGCGTCCCGATTCTACCTCAATACCATCAATTTGGATGATGACCTGGTTGAATTGGTCATGATACTTTTAGAATTTGCGTTGACACACAATGCATTCACATTCAGGGATCGCTATTTCCTGCAGCTCCGGGGAACGGCGATGGGGGCGACTTGTGCGCCCTCTTACGCCAATTTGTTCCTGGGGCTGTGGGAGAGGGAGATTGTTATGAATGTGGAGGGTCATGACGCCGTGGTCTCGTGGTCAAGATATATAGACGACGTTTTATTCATCTGGCAGGGCTCGACGTCGCACCTGGAAAGGTTCTTACGGGACCTTAACCTGAATGACCAAAATATCAAGTTAACATGGACCTATAGTGAGGAACGTGTTGAATTTCTTGATTTGGCTTTAACCGTGGAGAGAGATGGCCTGTTGGGCTTCGATATATACAGGAAGCCCACGGCCACCAATTCACTACTATTCTCCTCGTCCTCGCACCATCCACAGGTGTCTAGGGCGATACCCATTGGCCAATTCTGCAGGGCCAGGCGTATATGTTCCAGCGAAGCTAGCTTCGAACGAGAGGCAGAAGACCTATCTAGGAGATTTCGGGAGAGGGGCTATAACGGAAAATTGATTAGGAAAGGCTATGCCAGGGCCAAAAACTCTCTTAGGACTGACTTATTAAATCCTCCCCCTCGTAAGAAAGAAAAAAACTATGGTTTCCCTAGATTCATCACGAATTTCAATGCCCAATGGAGACAGCTGCAGGACATTCTTCACAGGCATTGGCAAGTCCTTAGAACGGATAGGGACCTCAAGAAGGTTATTTCCGAGAGACCTTTGGTCACTTGGAAGAGATCACAAAATTTGAGAGATATTGTAACTCGGAGCCACTATGTAGCCCCCAAGATAGTTGGCATTTTTGGGGCAAAAGGCCCACAGTGGGGTTTCTTCCCATGCGGGGATTGCACTGCGTGCAAATATATGTTAAGAACAGACAAATTTACCAACACAGGTGGGGAGAGGGAGTACAAAATTGTGCACCACATCTCATGTAAAACTGAGGCCGTGGTTTATCGTGCTGAGTGCCCCTGTGGCCTGATCTACGTCGGGATGACTACGAGGGCACTCAGGACGAGAGTCCTTGAGCACATTCAGGATATCAAAACGGCTGCCGAGATGGTTGAACCTGATAAAATTAGAAAACTAAAACCAGTGGCGAAACATTTCAGGGAGGTTCATAACTGCAATCCTAGGGGCATCTCTTTTAAAGGGATAGACCGGGTACGATTGGGAATTAGGGGGGGCAATGTTAAACGATGTCTCCTCCATAAGGAAACGAAATGGATGGTCTTGCTCAATACTGTGACTCCTCATGGATTAAATGAGGCCTTGAGTTTCAAGTCCTTTATTTAGGTTAGCGCATGTACTGAATTTTTTCAGTGATTTTAACAGTTCTTGTATCTATCTAGTTTTTCGTGTGGCCATGACGATGTCTGAAGTACTATAAGAGTGGAGAGAGATGGTGTGGATACAAGTTTTCAACAAGGAACTGGATATAAGACACATTATGGGCATGGAAGATGGACCATCTTACTTGCATTGGAATGGACTTCCACATATGGGACTTATATATTCTTGATTTTTTATTTATTATTTGTTTTCATCTATTTATATATATATATATTTTTTTTTATTTATTTATGGGTTTTTTGCTATATATGGGTTGTAGGTGCTCATGGTTTTGCAGCTATTAATGATCCGGCCTGAGCTATTATATAGGAGTTGAGGGATCTTGTTTATATTAGGTGTATAATAACTCCACCCTAACGGTGGGTGAGCACTATGACACTGACGATTGCCGGTGCCAATATTTCAGGTGTTGTAGAGCTATTGCGATGAGGCTAGGGATTTAGCTATCGTGATGGTATTATCATTATATTATTCACATCTATTACCCTGTCCAAATAGTGAATAGTTTGATACCATCAGGGTTTATAACAATTATTATATATATTGCACAATATACACTTTGCACTTTATTTAGTTTTTGAATAATTATATAATCATGTTCCATATGTGGTATATATGTTTTGACACAGTCATGTTCCAGATGTAATACATGTGTTATTAACTTGTGTGATCATGTTCGATACCTCTTCCATATGTATGTTTGATGACCCTATTGTGGAATGCCGCAATTTTTTGGTATTCTTGCTGTGGGACACTTTTTTTTTTTTTTTTTTTTTTTTATATTATATTTTTTCGTTTTTTATTTACTTTTGGTGTGGATGTTGATAGTGTCGTCACGTGGTGGGGGCATACATATATCATTGTTGTACCTCTGTACTATTGCATATATACATCACCTCTGTACCCTTATACTATCGATACTTTCATGACCCTATACGATATTTTGTGTCATGAGTTTGTTTTTCATTTATTTATGGAACATATGTGGTGGGAATATTGTAAGATTTTGGCTGGTTATGAGGTGGGTGGTGTATGTTGTCCTCCACCACGCGAAGGATGATGCATGGTATTGATATGGATGATTATGATTGATGTATGTTTTGATATGAATGACAATGATGTATACTATTAGGCATATCTCCGATGTGTACTGTATTTATATATCTAGCTGTGCACTGGTTGAGGTACTGCCTATTTATGATATCCACTTTTGTATTTGCATTTATGGCTTTTCCAATATATTGTTTTATGTGATCATGTCTCTCTCCGGATAATGAGAGTAATGTAATATATATATATATATATGTACTCAGATGCATTTGAGTCGTCAATGTGATACCCCCTATGTAGCCTTAGTCCTTCTTTTTGATCTTATTTTTTTCTGTATGGCTGATACAACGCTGTGCCTTGATGCGCTGTGCGCGGGGTCACGTGGGGACGCCGCTACGTTTCCTTGGGAGGCGGGCTGGAACGCATGGCTTGCGTTCCACCCCTCCTCCTGATGAATGCGGCGCCGCCATGTTTGACTCGGCGTGCATCATCGGGCAATAGCGCTCAATAGTAGGTATCAGCTGCTGCATTTTTATTATATCACGCCTGAGGCTACATGGGGGGTATAAATAGGAGCTCATGGCCACACTCACATTACCTCCTGACGAAGCTGAGGCGAAACGCGCGTCGGGGTCCTTTGCCTGTCCTGTGCCTGCTGTCTCTGCCCTCCACCATGTCTCAGGGTATGTTGTGATCCGTGATTTTTCATCTCATACTTCAGGTCGAGTCCGTCTGTTTACAGCTCTTTAGTTGATCTTCTTTATGGGGTCTCATTTACCTGCAGTACCCTATATGGGCAATTTATGATTTACATATATATTTTTTGTCCATGTCTATATCTGTGACAGATTAGGATCCATACGTCTCATCCTGCAGCTACACATCTAGGTGATGATTACAGACTAGACTACCGCATCGGGTGTATATTTATATTCCCTATTGTTCTGTCCCGTCACCACATTGTGTATCCAATACAGGCCCTACATGTGTTCCATCTTGTGGTGGGTCATAGAGACACAGGCCCGGGGGACTGCGGCATCCAGAGTTTTTCCGCTGACTCTCTAATATCCATCACTTTTTTGCTATTCGTTATATATTTTTATTATTATGCATTATTTACTATTATGAAATAAAATATACTTTTAATATACTGGGCATTCAATTGTTGTTTGTGGAACGACTTTTTAGGTTTATATAGTTGGTTTTCTTGTTTGCCCTCGACTATGAACATATAGATGAGGCCTTTTTCTTGTTTGGTTCTATGTTATAAACTGCTTTTAGATCTTTATTTCAGTTGTTTCTGTGATGTAGTGAAATATAATTACACGCACTTCATACGTTTCAAAGGCTTTTATCGACAATTACATGACATTTATGCAAAGAGTCAGTATTTGCAGTGTTGGCCCTTCTTTTTCCGGACCTCTGCAATCCGACTGGGCATGCTCTCAATCAACTTCTGGGCCAATTCCTGACTAATAGCAACCCATTCTTTCATAATAACTTCTTGGAGTTTGTCAGAATTAGCGGGTTTTTGTTTGTCCACCCGCCTCTTGAGGATTGACCACAAGTTCTCAATGGGATTAAGATCTATGGAGTTTCCAGGCCATGGACCCAAAATGTCAACGTTTTGGTCCCCGAGCCACTTAGTTATCACTTTTGCCTTATGGCACGGTGCTCCATCGTGCTGGAAAATGCATTGTTCTTCACCAAACTGTTGTTGGATTGTTGGAAGAAGTTGCTGTTGGAGGGTGTTTTGGTACCATTCTTTTTTTTTTTTTTTTAAACATATTTTTATTTGTAATGCATCATCTTACATGTCAGTTATCTTACACGTCACATAAAGGTGAAGAAAAGATCCATTACATATTTTGAGTATAGAAAACGAAAAATAAGAAAATAAGAAAAATTGATTTCAGTGCAAATACATTGAGGTAGCTTAGTCAGTGCAGTACATGTATAAGAAACATAAGGTAAAAGCAAACCTTCCCTCCCTCCCTAGCCCTTCCAACTCTCTTTCCCTAGTCCCCCCCCCCTCTCCAAAGGATTTCTGCTCCTACTCCCCCTCCCACATATTATAAAATCAAAGCAAAACATGTATGTTTTACATGGTTGATGACTTTGGATAGGACCCCTGAGTTTCCACACTAAGTTTCCCCAAGCTTCCAGTCAATAACGCCTTCGAGTACCACTCCGTATATCTGAAAGATGCCATTAGCTCCCTGATATCTCTCCGTGGGATATGTTTTTCAATAAAGATTTGCCATTTGCAGAAAAATCCCTTCGTTTTTTTCTCTTTCTGGTGCTCCGTATCAAGTTTGTCTATGTACATAAAATGAGACATTTGGGAAATTAGTTCACCAATTTGAGGGGTATCCGGTTTTAGCCAATTATTCAGAAGGCCACGAAGAGATATCAACAAGGCTACATCAACTATTAACCTGGGCTTGGAGGTATTATCAAATACATGAAAAAGTAACGTCTTAGGGCTATGGGCTAGAGATTCTCCCCATGTGCCTTTAACCCAACTTGACACTGCCTTCCAGAAGTTCTGGACAGACGCACATTCCCATACACAGTGCAGTAAATCCGCCTTATCGGTGCCACATTTCGGGCAAGCTGTCAGGTAATCATTTCTAGGTGGCTGTCTTGAGACATTGAATGCATATATCGCTGAGTGCATGAGGTGGAAGTGTGATTCCCTCCATTTCTCGCAGGGCACTGCATTACAGACTCTCGCCCACCCCGACAAAACCTCATCCACTGGCAATGACATCTGTAGCTTTTTCTCCCATTTTTTAAAAAGACCGGCTTCTATTTTCTTATCAACTGACTCTCTCATTATGTGATATATTTGTGAAATAGAGTATCTAGTATCCCTGTGTACTAAAGAGAATGCCAAAGATTGATTTATGCACTCACTGGATACATCTAGCAATCTTTGCCTACAAAAATAGATAACTTGTTGATAAGCCAAAAACTGGGAACTCTCAAGGCCAAATCTATCACATAACTCTGGGAATGTCAGATATCTCTTATCAGAAACATGGAGCATATCCAGAAATGTGTGTATTCCTGAGATCTTCCAGATCTTGAACATTTGGCTTTGTGCTCCCAGGGGAAATTCTGGGTGTTTCCAGAGTTCCATGTTCCTGGAAGCTAGGAATGGTTTCTTGGCTAATTTACGTACCTCTTTCCATGCAATTATGGTATCTCTCAATATCAATGAATGTTTTAGATGGGGTGGGAGTGTGTGTCTCCTAGTGTGGAGTCAATTTACCAACGGCCATTTGGCTTACAACTGTTGCTCCAAAATAGGGTCTGAGCAAAAGTGAGTCTTATGTGTCCAGTCCAGGCAATGCCTAAATAGACAAGCAAGGTTATAAAGCCGTATGTTTGGGATGTTCAAACCTCCCCGGTACTTGGGCAACATTAGTTTGGATAGGGCCACTCTGGGTTTTTTCCCCGCCCACAGAAATGATATGAACAGTGACTGGATATCTTTGGTGTCAGAATGTTTTAAGAGTAGTGGCAAAGTTTGCATGGGGTATAAGAGCTTCGGGAAACATATCATCTTGATAAGATGACCTCTGCCCGTTAGGGACAGTGGCAAATTTTTCCATCTCTCTAGATCTTTTTTGATTGCTTTAAATAAAGGGATGTACTTCAGGGCGTAAAGTGATTCAGGGGTCCTCCCTATTTTAAGTACTTAATATACGTATCCGCTATTATAATCTGGCTGCAGGACTCCGGCAGTTTAATCTTTGACGGGGAAGCTCCTAACGTGAGTAGCATACATTTATCCAGGTTTATTTTAAAGCCTGAGACTGGGCCGAATGAGGCTAAGAGTTGCAGCACTTTCTCGAGGTCCACCAATGGGTCTGCCAGAAATATAAGCAGATCGTCGGCAAAAAGCGACGTCCTCACCTCTTGGTTCCCTATTTTTATACCTTGAAAAATATCTCCCTCCTCTAGCAACCTAATCAGAGGCTCCAGGGCTAGATTAAATAATAACGGTGAAAGGGGACAACCCTGACGCGTCCCCTTGGCCAAATTAAAGGGTGCTGATAAAAAACCGGGTGTCGAAATTCTAGCTTTGGGATCATTGTATAATGCTGAAATGAAAACTCTAAAAGGACCAAGGATCTGCATCCCATCTAGTACCCTATCCAACCAATCCCATCTCACGTTATCAAATGCTTTCTCCGCATCAAATGCAACCAAAGAAGGTGCCATAGATCTGTCCAATTTCCATCGCACTGCATCTAGTACTGTGAGGACTTTGCGTATGTTGGTAACTGCCACTCTATTTTTAATGAATCCTGACTGAGATGGAGACACCAGATCAGGCATTACAAATGAAAGCCTATCTGCCATGATTTTTGCTGCCAATTTCAAGTCGACATTGATAAGTGAGATGGGACGGTATGAAGAAGGAAGCATGATGTCCCTTCCGGGCTTGGGAATTAATTTAACATACGCTACATTATCCGACAATGATAAGGGAGAGCCCGTGAGGATACCATTGAAAACCTTCGTAAGAGGTTCCACTATTTCCCCACTCAGCAGCTTAGAGAACTCTATTGAGTACCCATCCGGGCCTGGTGCTTTGTGCAATTTTGAGTTTTTTATAGCCTTCAGAACTTCCGAGTCAGTGATCGGTGTGTTTAAATTTTCCAGCTGGGCCTGCGATGGTGATGGAAGACTGGTACATCTCAGTAAAAACTCAGACATGGGGTCAACAGGGCCGGGGCTCTCATATAGCTTGGCATAGAAGTCTCGCAGGATGGATACTATCTTCTCTGTTTTTTTATGTACCTCACCCCGAGGATCAGCGATGGATGTTATGTGGTGTTGTCGCCTAGAGTTATTCACTAATGACGCTAAAAGCCTACCTGCCTTGTTACGCTCTCTAAAGAATTTAGCCGTGGATCTCGACATGTCTATCTTTGCCTTCCTCTCGTACCATAGCTCATAATTTTCCCTAGCTTCCCGCCATTTTAGTCTAGTCTGGTCTGAAGGCTTTGTCAGATTCTCAGTGTAAGCTGAACGGAGTAATTGACTATGATTTTTCAGTTCAAGCACTACCTTCTTCTTAATTCCCTGCGTGTAAGCCATTATGCGTCCTCTCAACACCGCTTTTGCTGCGTCCCAGTATATGGACGGTGAATCCTGATATGAGCTATTGTCTCCCTTATATTCCCAATACCAACCCCTAAGAAGGTCAGCAAAATTCTCATCATGATACAGGAATGAAGGATAACGCCAAATAATGTCAGAGCCTCTGGGCTGCTGCTCCGTTATAATTATAGAGATGGGGGCGTGGTCGGATATGATTAGATCATGGATTCTGGTTTCTAAGATTCTATTAGTTAAATTACCTGAAGTCAAAATGTAATCAATTCGCGACCACGAGTCATGGGGGTGTGAGTAGAACGTGTATTCCTTGCTATCTGGGTTCATAAGTCGCCAGGAGTCGGTCAGTGCCGTATCCTCCATGAATTTCGTCAAGGCCCCCTCGGTTGAGGAAAGTCGCTCAACAGCTTTCCGTGAGGATTTCCTGTCCTCCCTCGAGGAGGGAACGGCATTGAGGTCTCCCCCTATCAGCTTGTTGGCTGACGCGTCATTGGCTAACACCCCAGCTAATTCAGCAAAGAAGGGCCTATTATCTCAGTTGGGGGCGTAGACATTATAGATCATGAACTCTTCTATCCCTAACGATATTCTCGCTGAGCACCTTCTCCCCTCGCCATCACCTGACCAATCCAGGACAGTAGAAGACAGATTCTTATGCAGTAAAATCATCACCCCAGCTTTACGGTTGACCGCAGCATAACCCACTACATTACCCACCCATGCTTTCTTCATTCTGACATAGTCCTCCTCTGTCAAATGGGTCTCCTGTAAGAGGGCTATATCAGCCCGAAGATTTCTTAGGTGCCGAAGTATTTTATTGCGCTTTTGAGGAGAGCGCAACCCTTTAACGTTCCATGAAACTATTCTCATGGAGGTTTCCACTGGACGATAGATCGCAGGTGAGAGCGGGGAGAGGCAGACATCCTATAATTAAGTGCACTAATAATATTTCCCTTAATCCCTTTAAAGTAACAAATAAAACAGCAACTAACAAAAAACATTAGGTTCTGAGCCCTGTAAGCGACCTTAAAGGCCATTGTTGGTTTTTTTGAGGTTTCACTTTTTTCTCCATGTGGAAGCGAGCGATCAAGGTATTAAGATCGCTACGCCCCCCAACTACCATACAATTTGGACTATAGTTTCAATTGAAAACAAGCAGAGTATATAGCTAATGATGTGGCACATCACGTCATGTCAGCAGAGCTACCTTTCGGACCCAGAAAACCGGGGCCCCAGGGATTAGATAAAAAACTCCCATCCCTGCAGGAGCGAAGTCGCCCCCAGCTTCCCTTGCCCGAAAGGCTGACCCGAACTACACAACATAACTTATGAACAAATGAACAAAAATGTGTCCCTGAATAATATGTCGATGGATCCACCTCCCGGGTCTGAGAAACCGGGGCCCCAGGGATTAGAGGAACAGCTAACATCCCCGCAGGAGCGAAATCGCCCCCGGCCTCCCTTACCCAAAAGGTCAACCCCACAACATACCGACTCTAGCGCTCTGCAATTCGTGGTGTCTCTTGGGCCCACTCGGTTAGGCATGTCAAACAGCCACAGCAGAAAGTTCATCGGGCCCCACGGTGCTGACTTGAATCGACCCGGTCCACAAAGGATCGTTCCTGGGCTCCCGAGATCAGCTGCCCGTCCGTAGGATCACTGGGTCTCCAATCACGATGTCGCGGCGACCTCGACGGCCCTCGAGAAGGCGACGTATTTCTCTCCATGGAGTTAGACGCTTCGTCCGGTGAGTGGTACAGCGTGGAAGAGCCATCTGGGCGGTAAATTCGGAGAGAAGCCGGGTATATCAGGGCAAACCTGACATTTCTGTTGTGTAGCTGCGTACAAATCGGAGAGAATGCTTTGCGCCTCTTGGAGACTTCTGCAGAATAGTCCCCAAATAGTAATATTTTCGCCCCTCGCAGCATAACAGGGCCTTTGCGCGCTTTGAAAGCTCTGAGGATGGCCTCCTTATCAGAGTAGTCCAGGAAGCGCATAATGACCTGTCTAAGTCTGGCAGATTGGCGTTCTTCACCTCGGTTTGGGCCCACTCTATGTGCGCGCTCTATTTTGCAATGGCGCGAAACTCCCAGGACACCAGGTAGTTCTTTTTCACATATGGCCAACAATTCTCCCGCCGGGATCGCCTCCTGTAGCCCTACCAATCTCAAATTATTGCTCCTGGAGCGGTTTTCTAAATCCTCCATCTTCTCGCATAGTCTCTTATTTTCCGTAAGGACTTTTTGTAATTTGTAGAGGATAGATTCTGCAGTATCCTCCATCACCTGTATTCTGGACTCGGTAGCATCCAATCTGGCATCGTGTTGTTGCACAGCTTCCTGCAGCTGCTGCATAACATGGGTGACGGAGGAGGCCAGGGTTTCCCGCAGGTCTGGAGCCAGGTGAGCGGCGACTTCCACTGCAAGCGCTTTGTAGTCGATATACTTTATCAGGGAGTCTGGCTTGATGTTCTGTACCTCCGTCCCATCCATTAACTGCTCCAGCGGGTTTTGGGCCGCGGCATATTCCGCTGCGTCTGAGTTCGGCGCCATATTGGAAGGCATTACGTCTTTTTGCAGCTGCGATGAAAGCACTCTGCTCTTTAGTTTTTTGCCCATGCTTACAAGGTACCGATCCATGCAGTGTTGTCGGACCCTGTGTTCCCTCCTGCTACTCCAGAGAAGAAGGCGCACTAGCAGAATGACTCGTTTTGTGGTAGGTAGCTGGGAGCTCACTTTCCAAGCGACTTCACATGGCGGCGCCGGAACCGGAAGTCGTACCATTCTTTATTTATGGCTGTGTTTTTGGGCAAAATTGTGAGTGAGCCCACTCCCTTGGATGAGAAGCAACCCCACACATGAATGGTCTCAGGATGCTTTACTGTTGGCATGACACAGGACTGATGGTAGCGCTCACCTTTTCTTCTCCAGACAAGCCTTTTTCCAGATGCCCCAAACAATCGGAAAGAGGCTTCATCAGAGAATATGACTTTGCCCCAGTCCTCAGCAGTCCATTCACCATACTTTCTGCAGAAGCTCAATCTGTCCCTGATGTTTTTTTTGGAGATAAGTGGCTTCTTTGCTTCCCTTCTTGACACCAGGCCATTTTCCAAAAGTCTTCGCCTCACTGTGCGTGCAGATGCGCTAACACCTGCCTGCTGCCATTCCTGAGCAAACTCTGCACTGGTGGCACTCCGATCCCGCAGCTGAATCCTCTTTAGGAGACGATCCTGGCACTTGCTGGACTTTCTTGGACACCCTGAAGCCTTCTTAACAAGAATTGAACCTCTTTCCTTGAAGTTCTTGATGATCCTATAAATTGTTGATTGAGGTGCAATCTTAGTAGCCACAATATCCTTGCCTGTGAAGCCATTTCTATGCAACGCAATGATGGCTGCACGCGTTTCTTTGCAGGTCACCATGGTTAACAATGGAAGAACAATGATTTCAAGCATCACCCTCCTTTTAACATGTCAAGTCTGCCATTTTAACCCAATCAGCCTGACATAATGATCTCCAGCCTTGTGCTCGTCAACATTTTCACCTGAGTTAACAAGACGATTACTGAAATGATCTCAGCAGGGCCTTTAATGACAGCAATGAAATGCAGTGGAAAGTTTTTTTTGGGATTAAGTTAATTTTCATGGCAAAGAAGGACTATGCAATTCATCTGATCACTCTTCATGGAGTATATGCAATTGCTATTATAAAAACTTAAGCAGCAACTTTTCCAATTTCCAATATTTATGTAATTCTCAAAACTTTTGGCCACGACTGTACACAACGCAAACTAAGAACTGTGGTACGTAAACCACATTGACGTTCTGCATTAACTCCATAACGCATGTCTCACCAGCAAAGAAAACACCTGTTGCTTCTGTATGTTGTTACTGTTACATCAGACTTGTGCCTTTATCATATATAAAAAAATAGATGTAATTTTTCCCTGCTATTTCCTACCACAGGGCGAAAAATAAATCAGCGATCTGACCAGCCATGATGGACAATATTTCTCTTTGCATTGCGAGTGCTCCGCCATGTATTTTTTACAACCTATGAGTATGTATTAGCATAAAACAATCTCTATGAGGAAGCCCCTGGGCCATGTTTCCTAACCTTTGGATGGTTCTTGGAAAAACACTATTAAATGACAATGGTGATTAGGTAAAAGTTTAATTAGCATCAAAGCAGGAACAGGTTGTACCTGTATCAGCTCTTATTACCTGATGTATTTCCAATCTAGGTCACATGCAGAGCATCACAAGATGAGGCTTCCTGCTCCTCCGTGAAGTTATGTTGTAACAGTGTTTTAGTAGGGGCCGGGGTGTTACACAGGAGTAACTCGGATTTGGAGTGATTGATTGAGAGTCCGGATGCTTCAGTAAAGGCATCTAAGAGTTTCAAGAGGGAGGGGAAGGAGATAATGGGATTGGTAATGGATAAAAGCAAATCGTCTGCGAAGAGGCTTAATTTATATTCCGACCCCCCAATCGTCAGCCCATTTATATCCGGATGAGACCTTATATGAGCTGCTAGGGGTTCTATGGCTAAAGCAAATAATGCCGGGGAAAGTGGGCACCCCTGTCTCGTACCTCGCCTGATTGGAATGTGAGAAACCTTCATAGTGGGTAATTTCAGGGAGGCCTCAGGTTTAGAATAAAGAGCCTGAACTGCCGCCAGAAAGGGGCCTCTAATTCCCACAGCTGAAAGAACTCCGTATAGATATGGCCAGGTGACGGTGTCAAAGGCCTTCTCGATGTCAAGGGCCAATAGGGCTAGAGGGACCTTATTTTATTAGACGCATGAATGACGTTAAGGATTTTTCTGATATTGTCAGGGGCTTCCCTGCTCGGAATAAAGCCAACCTGATCTTTGTGGATGAGTTTGGGTAGGAACCTGTTAAGTCTGTTGGCCAAAATGGATGTGAAAAGTTTATTGTCAATATTTAGAAGTGAAATCGGTCTGTAATTGGAAGGAACCAATGGGTCTCTATTAGGTTTAGGAATGACCGTGATCGAGGCTTTTAGGAATTCCTCCTGTGGAAAAGCTCCCTTCATTAAATGGTTACAGTAATTAACTATATGGGGAACAAGTAAAGAGGTAAACTTTTTGTAATATAGAGCGGAATAGCCATCTGGGCCAGGGGCTTTACCTAACTTTAGGGATTTGATGGCATGTTCCACTTCTTCGGTGGAGACAGGGTTGTTTAAACTTAACTGGGACTCAGGGGATAGGACAGGTAGCTGCGCAGATGATATAAAATCATTCATTCGTGAATCAGACCTCGCTGCAGTGGGAGAATAGAGTTGGGCATAAAATTTTTGGAACGTGGCGTATATGGTGTCAGGGTTAGAAGTGGTTTGGCCTGTTCTCGTATTTATTTTAAAAATATGGTTAATCCGTTGTTTGGCCTTAAGTTGGGTGGCTAAAAGTTTGTCCGGCTTATTAGCATATTTATAATAGAAGGAGTTTGTCCATCTAAGGGCCTTTTCAGTGCTATTTGTCAGGATCAAATTGAGTTGCTGTTTGACGTCCTTTATCGCTTTGAGTAGGTACATCGAAGGTGACCTTTGATGGGCCCCGACTAACCTGCACAGTTTGGCTTCCAGGTCAGCCTGAACTTTATTGCGTTCCCTCTTTCTCTTGCTGGCTTTACTTATCAGGCAGCCTCTCATGTAAGCTTTGTGGGTTAGCCACAGGGTCATAGGATCGACTTCAGCGGAGGAGTTATCTGTAAAGAAGTTTGAGAGTTCTTCCTGTAATTGAGTGTACAGAGTTGGATTAGTCAGGAGAGACTCATTTAATCTCCACTGAAACGAGCCACGACCTTGCTGAAGGGTCGAGAACTCTGAAATAACCATATCATGGTCCGACCATGATGAGACGACGTGTCTAGAGTAAGACAGCAGGGGGAGGAGGGAGGTGGAAGCTAGTATCATGTCAATCCGCGAATACCTCTGGTGAGCAGGCGAAAAGTAAGTGTAACTTCTCTGGGGACCATTATGTTCCCTCCATGTGTCCGCTATGGATAGAGAGAATGGAGGACCTGACTAATTCTGTTAGTTAGTGTTGCTGATCGGGGTGTTGCCGGCGGGTTGGTACGATCCAATACGGGGTGCATAGTAAAATTTAAATCCCCACACCAAACCAACTTGTGAAATGTAAGGGTTTCAATCACTTTGCTCATTTTCACAAAAAATGCAATAGGGTCATCTGTGGGAGCATAAGTATTAATCAGACAAAGAGATTCCTCCCCACATGTCCCAATAACAATTACATACCTCCCATCTGGGTCAATACAAGTCTTAGATACAGTGAAAGGGAAGGAGTTTTTTATCAATGTAATTACCCCTCGGCACTTGGAGGTGAATGTAGATGAATAAAACCCTGTATATTGTGGGTGAAAATATTTCGGATGGGACGTGGGGGTAAAGTGCGTCTCCTGTGGGCAGATGACATTGGGCGCATGTTTAAGATATAGGGAGAAGGCCGTTTTTCTCTTACGAGGGGAATTCAAACCCCTCACATTATGAGAGAGTAATTTACACATACTAACAGTAAATGAGGTGAGCTTTTTTGTAAGGAAAAGTGTCCGACGTCATCCGCTCCCAAAGGATGTCGCACCCCAGTGACCTTGCGCCTTATCCTAAAACAAAAAAAACAAAGGTAAAAAGCTGAGCCAAGTAGCCCAGAACAAAAGGTAGTAGTCGAAGGGATATGCGAATAGAAAGACTGCCTCATGTAGGCCTGTCTAACTAGCTCACAGAACCTCAAAAATAGGGAGAGCATGATAAACCGTATCATCGAGACCCTGCAATAACAAAACTGGCCTCATGCATTTCAGAGGTAAAGTCCCCGAAGTGACCTGTGAATGAAAAAACGGTTATTACCGACAATAGATCAGGTAGGATGGAGAGTTCCTGAATTTCTTGCCCTGCTCGAGCCACCTGAGGCAGGGGGAACTGTGGTCCAGACTCTTGCCAGTCTTTGCGGTTTTGGCGAGGAGGACGGTGGAGTTTGAAGTTCGCAGGGAATCCCTGCCCGCTGAAGTGCATCCAATCCTTCAACCGGAGAGTGAACTGTATGCATGCGAGAGTTCAGCTGGAATGACAAGTTGAAAGGAAAGCCCCACCGGTATCGAATCTGAGCCTTTTGTAAGGCCTGTGTGACTGGTCTCATTTCGTGTCATCTGCGGAGAGTAGATGGCGCAAGATCAGCATAGAGATGGACTGAGTCCGGGAGGCCAGGTAGGGTAGATAATTCCCTTGCAGCCGCCAGAATCTTATCTCTTGTCTCCGGGTGATGGAATTTGAGTACAATATCCCTCGGGAGATCCGCAGCACGCGGTCTTCCCAGAGCTCTGTGGAATCTATCCATCTTTAGGAGGGCTGAGTCCTCTTGAGGCAGCAGAGCTGCAAACAGGGCAGCGAGGGTGGGCTGTAAATCAGTGTACGTCTCGGGGAGGCCTCTGATACGTAGATTCCCTCTCCTGGACCTGTTCTCAAGGTCCTCTATTTTTAGTTCCAACTCAGCAAGCTGGGCAGAATGGCTGTTAAGATCCTCCTTATCTTGACCCAAGGCGTCAGACATGTCGTCCGCCCTCGTCTCCAGATCCGAGACCCTGTTGCCCAGGTCTTGTATTTGGCGGGAGAACTCAGAAATGGCTTGTGATAGTTCTGCCTTGAATAAAGCTGCAATATTTTTGTAAAGGTCTTCCTGACCGGAGCTTTGGACATTTCTGTCTGGTGAAGGCGCCCCTCCGTCTGAGGATTCGGGGCTGGCGGGAATTGAAGTTGCGTCCGCCATGACAGTCTGTCTGGTCTGCCGGAAGATCTCCGGCAGAGTCTGCGATGGGACGGGGGTACCCGGAATTCTCGACCTTCCTTTGGTACGGGTCATCTTCGGGGTTCCCTGCATCGGTTTTGAGGCGTGTTGGAGCCCGGTGACAGGCGCTAATATCAGGGTGAAGTCGATGAGCGGAGCGGAGCTCACGGAAGCATGACCTATCCGCAAGCCGCGCGCATGCGCCCCCCATATAATTGCTTTTAACACCTTCATTCTATAGAACAAATGATTTCATGATAATAAATGTGTCAGACTCCTTCCTCTTAAATCCTTATTGATACATAGACAGATGCCCATAGCCATGAGTAATCCATTTTATTAGTATTTATCCAATATATCTAAAATGCAAAATATAGCAATGTTATACACAGTTTATATATACAGTACAGACCAAAAGTTTGGACACACCTTCTCATTCAAAGAGTTTTCTTTATTTTCATGACTATGAAGGCATCAAAACTATGAATTAACACATGTGGAATTATATACATAACAAAGAAGTGTGAAACAACTGAAAATATGTCATATTCTAGATTCTTCAAAGTAGCCACCTTTTGCTTTGATTACTGCTTTGCACACTCTTGGCATTCTCTTGATGAGCTTCAAGAGGTAGTCCCCTGAAATGGTCTTCCAACAGTCTTGAAGGAGTTCCCAGAGATGCTTAGCACTTGTTGGCCCTTTTGCCTCCACTCTGCGGTCCAGCTCACCCCAAACCATCTCGATTGGGTTCAGGTCCAGTGACTGTGGAGGCCAGGTCATCTGGCGCAGCACCCCATCACTCTCCTTAATGGTCAAATAGCCCTTACTTTCAAAGTTTTCCCAATTTTTCGGCTCACTGACTGACCTTCATTTCGTAAAGTAATGATGGCCACTCGTTTTTCTTTACTTATCTGCTTTTTTCTTGCCATAATACAAATTCTAACAGTCTATTCAGTAGGACTATCAGCTGTGTATCCACCTGACTTCTCCCCAACCAACTGATGGTCCCAACCCCATTTATAAGGCAAGAAATCCCACTTATTAAACCTGACAGGGCACACCTGTGAAGTGAAAACCATTTCAGGGGACTACCTCTTGAAGCTCATCAAGTGAATGCCAAGAGTGTGCAAAGCAGTAATCAAAGCAAAAGGTGGCTACTTTGAAGAACCTAGAATATGACATATTTTCAGTTGTTTCACACTTGTTTGTTATGTGTATAATTCCACATGTGTTAATTCATAGTTTTGATGCCTTCAGTGTGAATCTACAATTTTCATAGTCATGAAAATAAAGAAAACTCTTTGAATGAGAAGGTGTGTCCAAACTTTTGGTCTGTACTGTACATGTACTGTATTATAATTGCACTCTGTTGTTGATAATATGTGTGCATCAAAACACAAGATACAAGTAACCGGTCCAGCAAACTGTGCACCCGCTGCAAGACTAGGCCTTAGCGCTTCCTGCAGGTGGAATGGATGGAATCATGAGTTCACCAGGTAGCTGCTGTCAGTTAGAGCAGACAGGATGAGCTGTACTAGCCGAGGTCAGAAACAGAGAGGTCTAACATAAAAGCCAAAACAGTATCAACTACAATATCAGAAACAAGCCAAGTCAAAACCAAGAGAGACAAATGGTACTGAGATGCAAATGCAGAAGAATGGCCAATAAACAGGTTAAACACAGCACCAAACAACCTGAAACGAAACAGAAGTTGGATAAACAACCATATGCCAGAAGCCACATTCTTCCAAATGGTCTCAGTGGTGGCAGCAGAGAGCCCTGGAGTAGACTCCATTAAGTCCTTTGTTTGGATTAGCTTGTGGATAGTATTTTGTTTCCACAAGTCGGGCTTCAGTCCCTCCAGCTAGTGTTCCCTTACAAACTTGAGAAGATAATGGTAGTACAAGGGGGTGTCCCAGTTTTAGGAGTCCTTTGCACACAGTTGCACACAAAGGCTGCCCGCAGCAGAGTGAGGATGTCTGGAACTCCTTTCCCACCACTGCAGGGCTCTTTGGATATGGCCGTCCGTTTTACGCTGTCCATTTTTGAGTCCCAGTCCTTGTAATAGTGTTCCACATGGTGATGTGAGGAGGCCAGGCTTGCGCCGTGTACTGAAGTAACAGTAGAATCTTGTTCTGCAGTACAAGAGTCTTTCCTTCGATGGTGAGTTGTCTGAGACTCCACAGTCCGATCTTTTGATTGACCTTTGCCAAGCGATCTTGCCAGTGCTTCAGGGCTGCTACTTCCTTCCCGAACCAGACTTCCAGGATCTTGATGAAGTCTTGCTGGATGGAGAAGGGGAAGGGAGTGTCTCGAACAGCATGGCTTCAGACTTCCTGCAGTTTACATTTGCTTCCAAAGCCCGGCAATATTCCTTTGGTCTGGATGAGCACCATCACAGAACACCTGTCTGTGCAGAAGAAAGTCACATCGTCCATGTACAGCGAGCACTTGATGATTCATCGGTCTGACCCTAGTGCAGTAATCCCTCTGACTTCTGGATTTTGCCAGATAAACTCTGTGAAGATCTCTATAACACAAAAAAAAGAGGCGAAAGTTGGCAGCTTTGTTTGACCCTAGAGAGGACAGGGAAGGGGTCAGTCTTCAAGCCGTTAACCCGCACCATGCTGAATATGTACATCAGGTTAACATAGCAGCCGAACATTTTTGCAGGACCTTGCCCATAAAGATGTGTGAAACATGATCAAATGCCTTTTCATGGTCGAGGCTGACCAGGGCAACAGCCATGTGATAGGCTTTGAGGTATTGCACAGTGTCTCAAATAAGGGCAAGGCTATCTGCGATCCTGCGGCTAGAAATGCTGCAGGTCTGACCCGGGTGGATGATCCATCCAATGACGGCCTTCATCCAGTTGGCTAGTACCTTGGCGAGATAGTCCACCACCATCTCCTTGTACAGCTCCAACAGGTTCAGGTCAATGAGGTTCCACACCACTACGTACAGCTCTGCTGGGAGACCGTCACTGCCTGGGGTACTTCCGAGCCTGAAGGATTTAGTGGTAGAGTGCTGCTCCTCCACCAACAAGGGAGCCTCCATCGCCATTGCACCTGCAGCATCAAGAGTGTTAGTGATAACTGACAGAACTGCTGCATCAGGCTGTAACATAAAATGAGTGGAACAGTTTTCCCATGCCACTTTATGGTGACTCTCCATGTGTTGACACAAGGCCATCGTGCCAACATTAGCACCCTGGACATGCCTCATTTTCTGCCCACACATCCTGCATACCTCCACGCTAACATCCCTCAGTGACTGTGAAACATTCTCACATTGCCAAGTATTCGATTTTCCCTCTACCACTGCGCGATGCCTACCTGTCGCTTTTATGAACCCATGCACTTCCAGTGTGTTCCTCATAGGTAGTCTCCCAAGTAGCAGACGGTGTACTTCTCCTATGTTTAGCTGCCACCCTCACCCCCCGATGATGAGGATGCCCCTTTTCATCCGGCTACCACGTGCGATCGGCTATATCATTATCTACATATGTTTGCTCAGCACTTTTGTCAACCTCACCTGTCTCTGGTGCACATCCCTGACCTCTCGCAACATGTGCTCCCAGCCGACTGTCATCATCGGTATTTGCATGCCTAAAGGGGTTCACAGCGGACCTCTCCTCCAAGTCTGGTCTGGCCTGTAACTGTTGACTGTCCTCACAAAGCACATCGTCACATTGGACCATGCCAACTAAGCATGGTGTCAGAGGAACCCACCAATTTCTGGCTGTGTGTATCTGTTGTAACTTGAGATTATTGTGAAGAGCAAGTCAACCTTTCCAGTACAGCTGGATTGTTGGTCAAAGCAGTGGCAGCTCTGGCCTGTTGCTGTAGCTGCTGCTACCAGACCCCCTCCTTTGGCTGCTACTTGCGCCAGCTACAGCATTATTTTGCCACTGCCCATGCTTTGGAGGGCCCAGGCAACTGTCTGCTAGCCATAGTGTATAACAACTGTTTCTCTAACAGAAGGGATTAGCTATAAATGTCAGTGCACTTCACAGTGATGCACATGGAGATGCATTTTCCCTGCACTCTCCCTGGACTCTCTGTTAACACTTTGCACTTAGCAACACTGTCCCTAGCGCATTAGCATCTTGCCACGTCTCTCCCTATGCTCAGCTCACAGGAGAATGGCGGCGACTACTTGGGATGAGGGTTTTATAGGGCTGTGACATCACAGGGGGATGGCTAACTGCGGATTGGCTGGCTGCACGGCATTATGGGTGATCTCACATTCTCTGGCTTGCCTCCCTGACACTTACTTTGACTTTCTAACACGTGCAGCCGCCATATTAGAAAAAATGATTCCTTACCACAAAGCGAGAGGAAATTTGGGTTCATTTAGAATTGAAGTTTTCCTAAACTTCAGACCGAATTCGGATGCTTCACTTCGCTCAACACTAATCTCCATGATTGGCTGTGAAGTCAAGTTTTCTTTTGCTTTTCTGCATCAGATTAGGCAAACTCTTCAGGACACAATCTTTTCTACCTGCTTGCCTGACCTCGGGAGCGGAGACTGTTACAGTTTATTTGGAATTAGAGCCTCAAAAACTGTAGTATAGATATGGACCTGAGATAGATCTTGAATTCCACATTCCAAATATTGCAGAAGATTATGGGAATTCTGTCACTATGAAACCTCCATAGAAATCTTATTGTAGCTGAAAAACACCAGGGAAAGGTGTAGATGGGCTAACCTCTTTAGGGTAGTCCTGACCTTCTCCATGATATCTGACGACTAAATGGACTTGGAACCAAACACCACAAACTAATCATAAAGATTTCATTTATTCTTTACATGACACTCTGCTGGCTTGGATTTCAAGGCAGGACCCAGGACGGTAAGGTCCTGGACCACAATGATAAACACACTTTAAGCCCTAAGGGGGTTGTCTGCTTTGTGAAAGCCCATTTTTTTTTAGAAGGGTCTCCCAATTATAAATTAATCACAAGACACCTTGCAGCTGTGATCGCTACGAATCAGCAATAATCTTAGGGAAGGAGGTATTTAATTTCCCTGCAGCACCACCATAGGGGAAATGAAGCATTAAACTGCTGTCATTGAAATAAAGGGCTGTTGATGATCCTCGAACAGGCATTCTTTGTAGCTACTCCTTGCTCTGGCTAATAGATGAGGGTCCTCAGAATAACACCCCACACCCCCGATTTAGAAAACAAAGGATATTTGAAAAGTTTTTTTATAAACCAGACATCCTTGTAACCTTATGAGGAACCACCATTCCCCGGTGAAATGTCACGCCCTGACATTTATTAAGAACAGTGATTACTACATAGATAGTAAAACTCATAATGGAAACATTTCACAATATTAGGATATGAACTATTAAATTAAATAAGCAAATATATTTGTACACACCCAATCTGGTCCTTATAAATGTGGCTCCAGGAACAGAACTCTTCCCAGAGCCCGAACAGGTAACGTAGAAGACTTGTCTCCTTTACTTACTTTACTATTGATCTGCATTATTTTAATGTCTTGTCTTTGTCTTCTGTTATCAGTGACTTGTGGTATCTTCAACTTTTATCAGAAGAGACATGGGCTTCTTCAAATTATCTGCTGTCTTCTTGCTTGCACGTATGTATTTCAAGTGGTTTAAATGCAAACTCTCCTGTATGTAATTTTGGTTTCATTCGATAGATGTCTGTAGAAGAGAAATAATGGGTATGGTCTGCTTATACATGTTGCACTTATTTATTCTTTATTTTTACAAATTTGGCAGTATGCAGTGGAGATGGAGGGAGGGAGTCCCTCCGAGTCACTTGCGCAAATGGCCAGCTGCATGCCCACTTGCTTGGGTAGTAACAGCCGAATTATCACCATTCGGCAGAGGGATGATTTCTGGCTCTATACCTTGTTGGACCCTTGCTACCGGTCCAAAATGGGGGCCTTTTTTACACCCACTGAGAGGGAGGACAAACTGAACTACTATAGAGACATTCTATGTAGTCAGTTGGCCGCTGACTATCTGTGCCATCGTTCATCCTCTCACCTGTCCACCCAAAATTTGGAGAGACTGACCTTTGTCAAGATGAATCAGGCGTGGATCAGCCAGGATTTCCACCCACTAATTCCTGATGCATCAGACTACATCATCCATGGTGCCACACCAACACTTTGACAAAAGAGAACGGTTTCTTCTGGCTGCCTGCCTCAGCTACTATTCTGATGCTGCCACTCGCCTGAAGCCACACATCTGATGCCAAGTGCTCCTTCTTTCACCCACCATCTTCAGTGGGTACCGGTATTGCCACCCACCTCCACACTACATCACCTTGCCACTCTGTGGTCTTTTATTGCTGCTCCTACCTCCACTCTATGTCTCCTTGCCACTCTGTGGCCTCCTGATGCTGCCACCTCCACACTATGTCATTGGGCCACTCTGAGGCTTCCTGATGCTGCCCGCCACCTCCAGACTCTGTCATTGGGCCAGTATACCAAAATATAAATGTATTATCAAATATAAAATATGGGGAAAAGACGGGATGGTAGACAGAATACAGAGAAGCGAAGGGCAGTATACAACTGCATATACATGAGTATACGTGCAACATTAAGCATAGGTGGCAAACAGGTAAAGGTGGTTGTAAATCAGGGATAACCTAATCTGCATAGCAAATATAAGAATCACCCCCTAAGGGCTATATAATATAGCAGAAAACATGAATAACTGGTTATCCGTGAATTGCACCACAACGTCCAAGGATCGTAAGCAACCAAGACTGACAAGTATATTACTGACAGGTAAATGACAGATATATTACAAAAATAACTCAAGTTTAGTCGGTCGCTAAGTCCCAGGGTATAGCAATGATCTAAAAAGGTATCTAAGGCCCAATATGGATGGAGAGAAAGACTATAATGAGTGTAAAGCAATACTATACACAGGACCTCTTTGAGATCTTGCGCTTAGGGTTCAGTATCCTCCTGTGTGTATCATGGCTTCAGGTACATCCTGTGTATAGTATTGCTTTACACTCATTATGGTGTTTCTCTCCATCCATATTGGGCCTTACATACCTTTTTAGATCATTGCTATACCCTGGGACTCAGCGACCGACTAAACTTGAGTTATTTTTGTAATATATCTGTCATTTACCTGTCAGTAATATACTTGTCAGTCTTGGTTGCTTACGATCCTTGGACGTTGTGGTGCAATTCACGGATAACCAGTTATTCATGTTTTCTGCTATATTATATAGCCCTTAGGGGGTGATTCTTATATTTGCTATGCAGATTAGGTTATCCCTGATTTACAACCACCTTTACCTGTTTGCCACCTATGCTTAATGTTGCACGGATACTCATGTATATGCAGTTGTGTATACTGCCCTTCGCTTCTCTCTATTCTGTCTACCATCCCGTCTTTTCCCCATATTTTATATTTGATAATAAATTTATATTTTGGTATACTATCTCCACTTGCTTTTTTGTTACTATATTGGGTGCCGTATAGGTGGAATGTTTGCTGTCGAGTCTAGACAGAGAGGTTTTTTGTAGGTTAATCTGTCATTGGGCCACTTCCAGTGATAATGCGATGACTCTTCTGAACTTGCCCTTTAATAATAATGAAATGACTGTGCTGAAACTACCCTCTAATGAAAATGAGATTACTCTGTTCACTCAGTCCTAGCCTATACAACAAAGCTGAATCCTCAGCTATTGTATGACTTCTACTGACCAGTACAAAAAAATATTTCAGGACATTTTAAATACATGGCTACATTCAAAAATCCTAAAAATCTGATTTAAGTTTTTGGATGTTGCATTGCGTTTAATGGATATTTTGGACCTTAAATGGGTTTTCTGGGGATTTAATACTTATGACCTACCTTTAGGACAGGTCATCAATATCTTATCGATGGGGGTCCAAAACCTGACATCCCCACAGATCAGCTGTTTGAGGAAGATGTGGCACTCTTTTAATCACTGCAGCCTCTTCCTGGCTCAGTGATGTCACAATCATCAGTCACATGGCCTAGGTGCAGCTGAGACCCGTTCAAGTGAATCGGCCTGAGCTCTAATACCAAGCTCATCTGCTAGAATATAGACGATGACGTTCTTGATAAGCTGTGAGGAAGCCGCAGCACTCACTGGATTGCCTCAGCCTCTTCAAACTGCTGGAAAGTGGGGGTGTCAGGAGTAGGACTCCCCAACCTATCAGATATTGATGACCTACCCTGAGGATAGGCCATCAATATTAAACAACTGGAAAATCCCTTTTAACTAATTTCTGCTTACAAAACATTCATGAGTAATCAGATGGATATACCATGACTGTCCGATCCCAATAATGTGGGTGCCTTTATAGGTCTTTGTGGCTCCACTGCCAAAGAAATGTCCACAAATTCACACTATATTCGGATCTATGAGACTTGTAAACATGTGAATAAGCTCCACCCCCATTGATCGGCTGTGCCATGAATGCTTGATTTGGGGTTGACTACTTTCTTATAAGTATGTTTATGTTTATGAGCAGAACCTGTGACACTGAACATCCAGTCCAATCTGCCTCAACATGTTACAGAACAGGAGGAGCTGAGCAGATTGATATGTGTACATTATTATTTGAAATCTCTGCTCTTTCTCATCTTAGGAGTTCAGTGGCCGGTCCTACCCAGTGATTAACAGCTAGTTTTCTATGACTTTCAGAAGGAAGGCTGTCAGTCACTCAATTTGACGACTGGACTCCTGACCACAGAAAGAGCTGGAATCTCATGCAGTAAATTAACAAGTTACTGATTCTTTCCACACAAAATTCGACATGATCTGCTCAGCTCCTCCTGCTCTATAACCTGCTGTCTGCAGACTGTACTGCATTCCCATGGTGAATGGTTCCCTTTGCGGTGTCTCAGTCACCCAGAACCAGAGCCCAGAACCCTTACACCGGTAGTGGGGATGAGTTGTCCATATGGTTCCACCTCATGTAGCAAATAGAACAATCTGAATAGAATCATTGTACACTGTTTTACAAATTGTTACATTACGACTAATCATTTGGATTATTTCCTTCCCATAGTCTTGCAGTGGAAGGTCCACGGTGATGACAGTCCACGTAAGTAGAACAAAATATATTTTTAAGAATGTGACTTCGAAAGGAAAAAGGAGTGAAATAATAACAATAATGTAATTACGGACTGAAATAAAATGGTGCCAAGTTTATTGTGCCCATCAGTCATAGCTTCTGGGCAGACTGTCTTCTCTTGTCATATGGCATCTTTTAGAATTTTTTTTTAACTCTAGAGCTCCCTCTAGTGGCCAGTGAGTGATAGTATATGCCAGAGCTCCCAATGGAGGCCAGAACATGTTAACGCAGACCAGAGCTCCCTCTAGTGGACAGTAGGCAGTACTAAATTTGATTTTGAAGACTGTGATGTCACACAACACCTAAGTAATAGGGCTGCCTACCTAAAACTGGTTCTGAGCACCAAGAGGCCTCAGAATATTAGGTCCCATCCTGACTCCTGCCCTCTAAGCTACTATATCTGGACCACCTATTTATGTACTCAACCTTGGCTGGTCCCTTGTGAGTATTGACAGTTCTACCCTTAAATTGTCAAAGGATCAGACACGTCCTGCCAGATAAGTTAGATAGACAGATGATATAGACAGACAGACTGCTTTTATCCACTCTTCTCAGACAAACCCTTCCATGTGCTAAATGAACTAATATCGCCGATCAGTCCACAGTCTAGTGTAAAAGATTACAGAGATATTACTTGTTAGGATTCTGCGGGGAAGGGCAGAGGCAAAGAAAGAGGGGGCTCTGTAGGGGAGAAGGGGGTGGGGATCAGAAAGATGAGGCCCGCACCACCTAGTTCAAGAAAATTAAAACAGCAGCATACCTAGCAATAATTAAACGTATGTATAAAAGCCACATAGAAAACCTGCAGTATAGCAAAAATCTTATATAGTGTTATTTCCCACAAAAAGGTTAAATTCTTGCTCCTCCCCCAAACTCCTGGCCCCCCACGAAGTGCTATGGCAGCTATGGTATGCCCATGAGTGCAGGATCTCTTAGGACAAGGGAGGGGGGGATATAATTTGGCAGTGAGCTGCAAGGATACCGCCTGTACAAAGTATAGGGCGATAGCAACTTAAAGAGCCTCACCCCCTCGATACAGTAACCAAACGTATAGTCACCAACCTGTATAGTCTTCACACCATCTTGTCGGAGCCTCATTATAGAAGCCATTTCTACCCTTGTGCGGAGGGATGGAGTATGGGCAAGTGCTGTGGACCTTGCTTCTTCCTTTACGTTCTAGCAGCATAGACTGCAGGCCCCAGCCCCACTTCCGTACAGCATTAACAGAAATTTGGAGCCAATGGACTTCAGATCTAGGATCCGAAGCTCGATACGATTTAGTATTTTTTTTTTTAGGCACTTTTACTTTTCAATTTTTCCTTCAGGGTAAGAGAAAAGCTGGAAAGGAAAAGTAATTTTTTTTTCCCTCTTCAGCTGCATGGAAATCAATGCAGCTGAAAAGGAAAAGAGACAACGACATCTGGTCGGGACCCAGACGGAAGAGCCTGTGCAAGTACAGGAGACGGCTGCCCGGAGGGAGCTATGGCTATGGATGTAAGAAGGGCCGGCGAGGGACCCATGGTTTGTCTCCATGTGGCCCCAAAATCCCTGCTGATAAGATAGATAATAGATATGAAATAAATGATAGATAAGAGATAGATACTATTAGTTTTTATTTGCTCTTATTATTATTATTAGTAGTAATAGTATAATCATTGTTTTTATAATTAGTTATAATTGGTTAATCTAAGCATTCTAATTGTTATTAGTATTATCCTCCATTTTTCTTTTCATCTGTTGTTTTTTCCAATGACCTCATAATATGAAGCAGCCAGCTAACTGCAGGTTTATTTCCCTCTTGTGCAGCTTTGAATTGTCCTCCAAACAGCACATATGACGTCATCGGATTGTGTGACACAAACTGCTCCAACATAGTTAAACCTTCTAAAGGACCTTGTTTTGATATTGGAATACTAACCTGTAAATGTGACGCAGGACTCCTGGCTCAGACCGAGACTTATGGGGAATCTGTACAGTGCGTCAAACCAGAAGACTGCAAAGTCCCCTGTGGTCCCAACCAGCACTATGAGTTCTGCGGATCCGCCTGCCCACCAACATGTGAAGAACCAAATGGCCCTGAAAACTGTATTGCAGTGTGTTCTCCAAAATGTGTCTGTGATGAGGGATATGTTCTTTCTGGAGAAACATGTGTAAAGCCAACAGAATGTTATTAACCACAGAGCTCAGTCTGACCATTCTGCAGCCAGTATTATGAGAAGCAATGGAATTATATGTGTAAATGTGAAAAGCAGATAAAGCAGAGCTGAACGTGTTATGCTGTTTATTTCATCCAATGTAACAATGGAGCAAATTTTCCTGTAAATCTATAGAAAAAACCTTCTTGTGTAAGCTCCATATTAATGGATTTATTAGGTCACAATATCAATTAAATGCGGCTATGGCTTATCTGTCCTGATACAATGTTATAATAAAGTTGACCTTTAATGAATGAAGCC
Organism: Bufo bufo; assembly: GCF_905171765.1. Lineage (NCBI taxonomy): Eukaryota > Metazoa > Chordata > Amphibia > Anura > Bufonidae > Bufo > Bufo bufo. The sequence goes on along the minus strand of NC_053389.1, from coordinate 32,036,171 downwards.
GGATGTTATTTATAGTCAGCACTGAAAGAATTTCTAGATGTAGAGCAATAAAGTAGAATTATTGTTTAACCCCCTTCCGACACTTTCCATACATGGATTACGGATGCCCAGTCTTTTAAGATAGAGCAAGCTCAGGAGCTGAGCGGGGGCCAAATCTACGAGGTATCTGTTCTTTTACACAGCAGAGAGTGGCAGAGTTAGGGCGGGTTCACATCTGCGTTCTGGATTCCATTATGGCTTTCCGTTATAACATGGTTATAACGGAGTTCAAGAGACGGACGTCTGAAGCCTTTCCATTTTGATCCGTCCCCATAGAAGTCTATGGGAAACATAACGGATCCGTCTGGTTCTCGTTATGCAAGACGGAAAACAATGTCCTGCATAACGGAAACTAGGACGATCCGTTCTGCTGCCCATAGACTTCTATTAGGACAGAAAGCAAAATGTATGGCCTTATAAAGGCTTCGATTTTGACTTCCGTCCTAATACAAGTCTATGGGCAGCAGAACGGATCCGTCCTGGTTTTTGACATCCGTCTCATGCATTCCGTTACTTTCCGTTATAACCATGTTATAACGGAAAGCCATAACGGAATCCAGAACACAGATCTGAACCCGTCCTTAGTGATCGGAGACAACTCTGATCACAGACTTTTAAAACTTTAGATAAACTGTGACCATGGCATCTGAGCAGTTGTTTACAGGTTACACAGAGCTCCCAGTGAGCAAGTGCCCCCCTCCCACAGCCAAACAACACATGCAATACAAAATGGTGCCAACTTGTCCTACAAATAAAAAAGGGCTCTGTGAACAAAAAAAAATTGCTTTTGTTTAAAAAATGCTTTTATTGTGTAAAACTGAAAAAAAAAAATAGACATATTAGATATCACTGCGTCCATAATTACCTGACCTGATCCATCCCATCAGGTGAACACTTTAAAAAAAGTTAATAAAAAAGTGCAATAACAGCCATTTTTTTTGTTACCTCACCTCACAAAAAGCACATTATCGATCTATCAAAAAGTTGTATGTACCCTAAAAATGGTACCAATGAAAACTGCACCTCATCATGCAAAAAATGAGCCCTTCCACCCTACACCCCCCCCACCCCCCCCCCCCCCCCCAAAAAAAAAAAAAAGACCATCACTACAAAAATAAAAACATTGGGTCTCAGGAAATGGCAACATCAAAAACAGTTTTTTTTATATAAATAAATATATACAGTACAGACCAAAAGTTTGGACACCTTCTCATTCAAAGAGTTTTCTTTATTTTCATGACTATGAAAATTGTAGATTCACACTAAAGGCATCAAAATTATGAATTAACACGTGTGGAATTATATACATAACAAACAAGTGTGAAACAACTGAAAATATGTCATATTCTAGGTTCTTCAAAGTAGCCACCTTTTGCTTTGATTACTGCTTTGCACACTCTTGGCATTTTCTTGATGAGCTTCAAGAGGTAGTCCCCTGAGATGGTTTTCACTTCACAGGTGTGCCCTGTCAGGTTTAATAAGTGGGATTTCTTGCCTTATAAATGGGGTTGGGACCATCAGTTGTGTTGAGGAGAAGTCAGGTGGATACACAGCTGATAGTCCTACTGAATAGACTGTTAGAATTTGTATTATGGCAAGAAAAAGGCAGCTAAGTAAAGAAAAACGAGTGGCCATCTTTACTTTAAGAAATGAAGGTCAGTCAGTCAGCCGAAAAATTGGGAAAACTTTGAAAGTAAGGGCTATTTGACCATGAAGGAGAGTGATGGGGTGCTGCGCCAGATGACCTGGCCTCCATAGTCACCGGACCTGAACCCAATCGAGATGGTTTGGGGTGAGCTGGACCGCAGAGTGAAGGCAAAAGGGCCAACAAGTGCTAAGCATCTCTGGGAACTCCTTCAAGACAGTTGGAAGACCATTTCAGGTGACTACCTCTTGAAGCTCATCAAGCGAATGCCAAGAGTGTACAAAGCAGTAATCAAAGCAAAAAGTGTCTACTTTGAAGAACCTAGAATATGACATATTTTCAGTTGTTTCACACTTGTTTGTTATGTATATAATTCCACATGTGTTAATTCATAGTTTTGATGCCTTTATAGTCATGAAAATAAAGAAAACTCTTTGAATGAGAAGGTGTGTCCAAACTTTTGGTCTGTACTGTATATCTAGGTCAGGCCTAGTGAGGGAGAATAGAGTTCAGTGTGGAGATCAGTAAGTAGACTGATACTTAGAGAACGTAAAGGTGCAGATCCAGCACTTCAGCTCTGAGGAAAAGTTTTAGCCCAGAAAGGGACAAGAGAAAAAGGACTTATATACATCCAAAGGATAAACCAGGCATAAAGGACCTTTGGGATATTCAGGTGAAGGATACCATAGCCTCCGGCAACCTCACCAAAATTGCACTGATATTAAACCTAACCCACTGCTCCAAAACTAAGAAACCTGAAAAGCCTAGAAACAGTGGATTTGCAGAATTGACTCTGTACCATCAAAAGACTGCATATTTGTACTGCTGCAACCTAAGACACCTAAAGTAAAAGTTGTGAGTTGCATCTTACCACTGTCTAGCTCCTTATTACCACTTATGGTTGTACCACCATTAACGGTACTGGCGTCACAACAAAAACCATCAAGGGACTCAGCCGCAACAAGCACCCCTAACATCAAGGGCACCTCAACCACCATCTTGGATGATGCTTCCCTACACAGAGCGTGCCCCGGAGGATTTTGTGCTGTCCAGCCCAGGGAGGCTCTCTGCTAACCGTGAGTAAACTGATGAACTGTGTGTTATATTACCTGGCCCCTCATCGGTCCACCGTGCACCTCACGTGTTGCCCCTGCGACTGGCTGGCTGTATGGACACCTTTCAAAACTAAAATTTTAAACTCTCAAAAAAGGCATTTTTTTGGACAACTTTAATCACAAAAAGGTGTAATAGCAAGCGATCATAAAGTCAGATGTACCACAAAATAAAGGTTTAAAGGTTTAATAAGAATTGCAAATAATGTTCATTTTTTTTTTTTTCAAACAGTACTGAAGACATTGAAGGCCAAATTGGCCAAAATGCAGAAGGAGCAGTGCCACGATATGCGGGCCATTTAGGAGCGGATGAAGGCCATGGAGGAGAGGCAACGCACCAGGGGGTGCAGGAGATGATCCTGCTATTGAAAAGTTGCCATAAATTTTGATTTTTTTTTCTATTTTTTTTCTATAAATCGTTTATACACTACGTGCAGAATTATTAGGCAAATGAGTATTTTGACCACATCATCCTCTTTATGCATGTTGTCTTACTCCAAGCTGTATAGGCTTGAAAGCCTACTACCAATTAAGCATATTAGGTGTTGTGCATCTCTGTAATGAGAAGGGGTGTGGTCTAATGACATCAACACCCTATATCAGGTGTGCATAATTATTAGGCAACTTCCTTTCCTTTGGCAAAATGGGTCAAAAGAAGGACTTGACAGGCTCAGAAAAGTCAAAAATAGTGAGATATCTTGCAGAGGGATGCAGCACTCTTAAAATTGCAAAGCTTCTGAAGCGTGATCATCGAACAATCAAGCGTTTCATTCAAAATAGTCAACAGGGTCGCAAGAAGCGTGTGGAAAAACCAAGGCGCAAAATAACTGCCCATGAACTGAGAAAAGTCAAGCGTGCAGCTGCCAAGATGCCACTTGCCACCAGTTTGGCCATATTTCAGAGCTGCAACATCACTGGAGTGCCCAAAAGCACAAGGTGTGCAATACTCAGAGACATGGCCAAGGTAAGAAAAGCTGAAAGATGACCACCACTGAACAAGACACACAAGCTGAAACGTCAAGACTGGGCCAAGAAATATCTCAAGACTGATTTTTCTAAGGTTTTATGGACTGATGAAATGAGAGTGAGTCTTGATGGGCCAGATGGATGGGCCCGTGACTGGATTGGTAAAGGGCAGAGAGCTCCAGTCCGACTCAGACGCCAGCAAGGTGGAGGTGGAGTACTGGTTTGGGCTGGTATCATCAAAGATGAGCTTGTGGGGCCTTTTCGGGTTGAGGATGGAGTCAAGCTCAACTCCCAGTCCTACTGCCAGTTTCTGGAAGACACCTTCTTCAAGCAGTGGTACAGGAAGAAGTCTGCATCCTTCAAGAAAAACATGATTTTCATGCAGGGCAATGCTCCATCACACGCGTCCAAGTACTCCACAGCGTGGCTGGCAAGAAAGGGTATAAAAGAAGAAAATCTAATGACATGGCCTCCTTGTTCACCTGATCTGAACCCCATTGAGAACCTGTGGTCCATCATCAAATGTGAGATTTACAAGGAGGGAAAACAGTACACCTCTCTGAACAGTGTCTGGGAGGCTGTGGTTGCTGCTGCACGCAATGTTGATGGTGAACAGATCAAAACACTGACAGAATCCATGGATGGCAGGCTTTTGAGTGTCCTTGCAAAGAAAGGTGGCTATATTGGTCACTGATTTGTTTTTGTTTTGTTTTTGAATGTCAGAAATGTATATTTGTGAATGTTGAGATGTTATATTGGTTTCACTGGTAAAAATAAATAATTGAAATGGGTATATATTTGTTTTTTGTTAAGTTGCCTAATAATTATGCACAGTAATAGTCACCTGCACACACAGATATCCCCCTAAAATAGCTAAAACTAAAAACAAACTAAAAACTACTACCAAAAATATTCAGCTTTGATATTAATGAGTTTTTTGGGTTCATTAAGAACATGGTTGTTGTTCAATAATAAAATTAATCCTCAAAAATACAACTTGCCTAATAATTCTGCACTCCCTGTACAGTTATAATGTGTATTTTGTTTTTTTGTAATATTGCTCGGTTTTAGTGTAATAGCTCGGCCTAAATCAGACAGAACTGACAGCAGCCGGTAAATACATGTCAAATACATATAGGGTCCATTCACACGTCTGTAAAATGGGTCCGCATCCGTTCCACAATTTAGCGGAACATTTACAGACCCATTGTTTTCAATTCCAATCTGAAAAATTAGGCATTCACAGGATAAAGTAAGTGTCTGCCATTACAGGCGCCAAAATTAGCCAACAGGCGTTCACCTGACAGCAAAGAACTTTGTATTCTGTGGCTGGAGGTACATTAGCCATTCAAAGGACATAAAAGGCCTTTTATGCCGCTGTATTTACCTAAGACAGGGACCATGAATTGTTATGGGTGGTGGCGGATATTTGTGGGCTGTCATGAGGAATTTGAATCAAACATGGTCTACTGGTCACGTGTTAAATTCCTCCGAAATCCATGCCTCATTCATTTTTAGAAATGTGAGGTAGTCAACACTGTCGTGAGGTAGGCGAGTGCGCTTATCGGTCACGATCCCCCCTGCTGCACTGAACGTCCTTTCGGACAGGACACTGGACGAGGGGCAAGCCAACAGTTCCATTGCAAATTGTGCAAGCTTTGGCCATAGGTCAAGCCTGCCCACCTAGTATTCCAGGGGTTCATTACTTTTCAGACCGTCCACATCAGCCATTAACCCGATGTAGTCGGACACCTGTCGGTCTAGTAGTTCCCTGATGCTGAATCCGGAGGACAGCTGTCGATTGGTCGGCTGAAAGAATGATCTCATATCAGAAGTGACCAACACATCTTCAAACTGCCCTCTTCTTGCAGGCCCTGTTGGATTGGTACCCGCAACTGTTTCTCTGTGAGTGGAAATTCCTCTGACAGCTCCGGCAAAAGCAGAATGCAGCATGTCTCGGAGCAAGGCCTGGAAGTGCTGCATTCTGACAGCCCTCTGTGATGGTGGTAACATTTCTGCCATTTTTTGTTTGTACCGGGGGTCAAAGTACGTTGCCACCCAGTAGTGGTCCTTGCACTTTATGCTTTTTATACGGGGGTCCCTCTTAAAACACTGGAGCATGAAGGCCCCCATTTGCACTAAATTAGAAGCGGTGGAGTTGCCTGGATCCTGCTCATCATCCAGGATAATGTTGTCTTCGTTCTCCTACCCCCATCCACGGACAACATCAGGGATCCCAGAAAGGTTTAAACCATTCTCTTCATGCTGCTCCTCATCCGCCCCGGCACCATCCTCCTCTGACTCCTCTTCAGACTCCTGCTGACTTGTCTCAGATGGAGTAGCCCCCTTGTGAATTCATCCAGCATTGCGACTTCCTCATCTTCCTGCTCCTGCTCCTCGACGGCTTGATCAATGACACGACGCAATGCACGCTCCAGAAAGAAGGTGTAAGGTACGATGTCACTGATGGCACCCTGGCTGTGACTGACCAGTTTGGTGATCTCATCAAATGGCCGCAGAAGCATGCATGCGTCGCGCATGAGCAGCCACTGGCGCGGTGAAAAAACAAGCTCCCTAGAACCTGTCCTGCCGCAAAGTTCGTACAGGTAGTCGTTAACTGCACATTTCTGCTGGAGCAGCCTATCAAGCATATACAAGTTTGAGTTCCACCGCGTCGGGCAGTCACAAATAAGACGTCTGACGGGCAGGTTGTGTCGCCGCTGAATGTCATTCAAGGCGAACCATGGCCGTGTAAGATCTTCTGAAATGACCCGAGATTTTCCTGGCCTGCCGCAAGACGTCCTGGACCCCAGGGTATTTGACAGTGAATTGCTGTACGACCAAGTTTAGGACGTGTGCCATGCACGGCACGTGTGTAATTTTCCCTGTTTCAGCACGCTCAGCAGATTGGCACCGTTGGCGCACACCACTTTACTAACTGTCAAATTGAGTGGGGTTAGCCACTGATCTGCCTGTGAACGCAAAGCTGAAAGGAGTGCAGCACAGCATGGCAACGTCTCACCTGGCATGTCGAATAGGTTTTGGGGATCTTGGGCGGCGCAGCGGAAGAGACGGTAGCAGCGGAAAAGGAGGAGTCAGCTGAGGAGGAGAGGGAGGATGGAGGAGGAGGGGGAGAAGAAGAGGTAGACCTGCATGCAATCCGTGGCGATAAAACCAAATCTACACGGGTGCCACGGGTTACATGCTTGACAGCCGTCAGAAGGTTCACCCTGTGGGCAGTAAAAGTTATATACCTTCCCTGCCCGTGTTTGCTAGACCACGTGTCTGTGGTCAGATGTATCTTGGCCAAACACTGTGTGCCAGAGATACAGTACATTCACTTGCTGCTGAATGTGGCCATATAGCTCTGGGATGCCCTTGTGGGAGAAATATTTCCTTCCTGGGACCTTCCACCAGTTTATATGGCAGTAGTTGGCGGGCTATCAGTTCCGACAAGCCAGCGGTCAACCATTGGGCAAGAGGGTTATCCGGCGTCATCATTTTTTTGCGCTCGAACATTTGGGCCACAGAAGCCTAACTTTTTACATAAAAACGTGAGGATGGCATGATGGAAGGTGGAGTGGAGGACAATGTTGAGGAGAGAGGAGAAGGAGAAGGAGAAGAGGCTGGATGGTGAGAGCCTGGAGTGTGGCTTTGTGGGTTCCGACGGTGTTGCTCTCACTGGGCTCGGTGATGGGAGGTCAGGTGCCTTCTTAAGGCGGTCGTCCCTAGGTGAGTGTTGGGCTTACCGCGACTTATGCGTTGACTGCAAAGGCTGCAGATGGCAACACTATTATCAGCAGCTGACAAGTTAAAAAAAAGCCCACACTGCGGAGCCATGTGCCGGCGTCCTGGGAGCGCCAGATGTGACCGTACATGGTTGATGGCTCGCTCCTGATACATTAGCAGTCTGGTTTGTCCCTCCTGTGCAATGTAAGTTCTGCCTGCTTCTCCTCCCTATCTGCTTGTCCATCTCTCCATCTGAACTCCCCTCCTCTTCCTCTCTTGTGGGCACCCACGTGACGTCTATAGACACGTCATCATCGACGTCACCTTCCCCACCACTAACATTAGAGATCTCGGAGTAGGCAGCAACAGTGGGGACCAACCTCCTTGGGCTGATCTGGGTACTGTCGCCAGACTGGTCTATCACACCAGTTATAATACATTTTTTCATGTAATGTTTGTCACTGCAGAACCGCTCACCAGTCACAATGCTACACAATACAAATCCACTATAATATGCTTTCTATATTAGAGAGTATATTATAAGTGTATTACACCCCTATATACTGCACACCTATTAATAGCCCCCCTATATCAGTCCTTAAAAGGACTTTTGTGGCCCTATTAGCTAGCATTTGGTGTCCCTAACAGCCTGTCCCTCCTCCACACAGCAACCTCTCCCTACACTGGCAAAATACAGAATGTAAAATGGCGGCCAGATCGTGTTTATTTATAAGGTAGGGGGGGTGTCCATGGGCTGAAATGTCTCAATTGGCTGTCCTGTACCACCTGATGGATGTGTCATGGGTCTAGGGGACTCAATGATGTTCTAAGTTTTGCTCCTTTACTATGAATTTGCGGTTCATGTTTATTTATTTTAATAACTTTTGAATTCATGCTATGTGATTTTATTAATTTTTGTCCTTGTTTAAGTGTTTTCTTTATATACTTACACTTATATATTTTTTGTTGATTCTCCAGCTTTTCCTGTTTCCATATGACATTTCCTATGATACTACGTTGGATGTTTTCCGGATGCTTTTAAAGATGGACATATATGCCTTATTTATTTTTTGTGCACTGTTCATGTATTATAATCATGTATTGTATTTTGAATTGAAACACTTGTTCACTCCATTTCATATACTCACTATATGAATTTATTTATGTGATACACTATTTTCTCATGCATATTTATGTGTTTTAACCACTGCTTCATCACCAATCACTATCCATTTGTCACTCATTTTTTCTATTCATTTGTTTCACACATGGATATATTTACACCAACTATATAACTATTGTGCTTGTAAGTCCATCTATTGCGACCCCCGCATCCATCCATCGCATCTACTATGGTGCATTAGTATCTGCATCCACAGACCCCCCCAGCCCATAACTGTGCCATCCACAGATGTCCCCCATATGGGCTGGATGGGGGGTCTGTGGATGGCACTGTTATGGGGTGGGGGGGTCTGTGGATGGCACATATATAACAGTGCCATCCACAGATCCCCCCCCCTTGTAACAGTGCCATCCACAGATCCCCCCCCCTTGTAACAGTGCCATCCACAGATCCCCCCCCCCCTGTAACAGTGCCATCCACAGATCCCCCCCCTGTAACAGTGCCATCCACAGATCCCCCCCCCCCTGTAACAGTGCCATCCACAGATCCCCCCCCAATAACAGTGTCCGTCATCCACAGATCCCCCCCCCTGTAACAAACAGTGCCATCCACAGATCCCCCCCCCTGTAACAGTGCCATCCACAGATTCCCCCCCCCCTGTAACAGTGCCATCCACAGATCCCCCCCCCCTGTAACAGTGCCATCCACAGATCCTCCCCCTGTAACAGTGCCATCCACAGATCCCCCCCCCCTGTAACAGTGCCATTCACAGATCCCCCCCTGTAACAGTGCCATCCACAGATCTCCCCCCCTGTACTGTAATAGTGCCATCCACAGATTCCCCCCCCTGTAACAGTGCCATCCACCGAGCCCCCCCCCCCCCCGTAACAGTGTCCATCATTCACAGGTCCCCCCCCATAACAGTGTCCGTCATTCACAGATCCCGCCCATAACAGTGTTCGTCATCCACAGATCCCCCCCAATAACAGTGTCCGTCATCCACAGATGACGAGTAATAGTGCCATCCACAGACCACCATTAGTTCCAAACCCACCAAACACACAGCACACCTTTTGGTTACAAATATTTTTTTTTCTTATTTTCCTCCCCAAAAACCTAGGTGCGTCTTATAGGGCGAAAAATACGGTAGTTAAATGAACATTAGTTTGATGCAACAAGCATGTGTACACAATGTACCTAACATGACTGCAGCTCTAGTACAACGCAAACGAGCAACTGTGGTACGTAAACCACATTGACCTTCTGCATTAACTCCATAACGCATGTCTCACCAGCCAAGAAAACACTTGTTGCTTCTGTATGTTGTTACTGTTACATCGGACTTGTGCCTTTTTCATAAATAAAAAAAATTTGTTATTTTTCCCTGCTATTTCCTACCACGGGGCGAAAAATAAATCACTTGAAGATTCTTCGGTCTGACCCTGGTGCAGTGATCCCTCTGGATTTTGCCGGATAAACTCTGCAAAGATCTCTAACACAAGAGGAGAAAGAGGACAGCTTTGTCTGACCCTAGAGAGGACAGAGAAGGGGTCAGTCTTCCAGCCGTTCACCAGCACCATGCTGAATATGTACATCAGGTTAACATAGGAGCAGAACATTTTCGCAGGACCTTGCCCATAAAGATGTGTGAAACATGATCAAATGCCTTTTCATGGATGAGGATAACCAGGGCAAAGGACATTTCATGGGCTTTGAGGTATTGCACAGTATCTCAAATAAGGGTAAGGCTATCTGTGATCCTGTGGCTAGGAATGCTGCAGGTCTGACCCGGGTGTATGATGCGTCCAATAACTGCCTTCAGCCAGTTGGTTAGTACCTTAGCGCAGTATTCCACCCCCATCTCCTTGTACAGCTCCAACAGGTCCAGGTCAATAATGTCCCATAGCACTACGTACAGCTCTGCTGGGAGACCATCACTGCCTGGGCTACTTCTGGGCCTGAAGGATTTAGTGGCAGAGTGCTGCTCCTCCACCATCAAGGGAGCCTCCATCGCCATTGCACCTGCAGCATCAAGAGTGTTAGTGATAACTGACAGAACTGCTGCATCAGGCTGTAACATAAAATGAGTGGAACAGTTTTCCCATGCCACTTTATGGTGACGCTCCATGTGTCGACGCAAGGCCATCGTGCCAACATTAGCACCTTGGCCGTGCTTCATCTTCTGCCCACACATCCTGCATACCTCCACGCTAACATCCCTCAGTGACTGTGAAAAATTCTCACATTGCCGAGGATTGAATTTTTCCTCTACCACTGCGCGATGCCTACATGTCGCTTTTATGAACCTATGAGCTGCCAGAGTGTTCCTCATAGGTAGTCTCCCAAGTAGCAGACTGTGTACTTCTATGTTTAGCTGCCGAACCCTCACCCCCCCCCCCCCTCACCGTTGATGAGGATGCCCCTCTTCACCCGGCTACCACGTGCGATTGGCTATATCATCAGTGATGCACATGGAGATGCATTTTCCCTGCACTCTCCCTGTTAACACTTTGCACTTCGCAACACTGTCCCTAGCACATTAGCATCTTGCCACGTCTCTCCCTATGCTCAGCTCACAGGAGAATGGCGGCGACTACTTGGGATAAGGGTTTTATAGGGCTGTGACATCACAGGTGGTTGGCTAACTGCGGATTGGCTGGCTGCACGGCATTATGGGTGATCTCACATTCTCTGGCTTGCCTCCCTGACACTTACTTTCACTTTCTAACACGTGCAGCCGCCATATTAGAAAAAATTATTCCTTACCACGAAGTGAGATGAAATTTGGGTTCAATTTAAGTTTTCCTAAAATTCAGACCGAATTCCGCTTCGGATGCTTCGCTTCGCTCAACACTAATCTCCATGATTGGCTGTGAAGTCAAGTTTTCTTTTGCTTTTCTGCATCAGATTAGGCAAACTCTTCAGGACACAACCTTTTCTACCTGCTTGCCTGACCTCGGGAGCGGAGACTGTTACAGTTTATTTGGAATTAGATCCTCAAAAATTGTAGTACAGATATGGACCTGAGATGGATCTTGAATTCCACATTCCAAATATTGCAGAAGATTATGGGAATTCAGTCACTATGAAACCTCCATAGTAATCTTATTGTAGCTGAAACACACCAGGGATAGGTGTAGATGGGCTAACCTCTTTAGGGTAGTCCTGACCTTCTCCATGATATCTGAAGACTGAATGGACTTGGAACCAAACACCACAAACTAATCATGAAGATTTAATTTATTCTTTACATGACACTCTGCTGGCTTGTATTTCAAAGCAGGACCCAGGACGGTAAGGTCCTGGACCCCAATTCTAAATTAATCACAAGACACCTTGCAGCTGTGATCACTATGGATCAGCAGTAATCTTAGGGAAGCAGTTATTTCATTTCCCTGCAGCACCACCATAGGGGAAATGAAGCATTAAACTGCTGTCATTGAAATAAAGGGCTGTTGATGATCCTCGAACAGGCATTCTTTGTAGCTACTCCTTGCTCTGGCTAATAGATGAGGGTCCTCAGAATAACACCCCAGACCCCCGATTTAGAAAACAAAGGATATTTGAAAAGGTTTTTTATAAACCGGACATCCTTGTAACCTTATGAGGAACCATCATTCTCAGGTGAAATGTCACGCCCTGACATTTATTAAGAACAGTGATTACTACATAGATAGTAAAACTCATAATGGAAACATTTCACAATATTAGGATATGAACTATGAAATTAAATAAGCAAATATATTTGTACACACCCAATCTGGTCCTTATAAATATGGCTCCAGGAACAGAACTCTTCCCAGAGCCCGAACAGGTAACGTAGAAGACTTGTCTCCTTTACTTACTTTACTATTGATCTGCATTATTTTAATGTCTTGTCTTTGTCTTCTGTTACCAGTGACTTGTGGTATCTTCAGCTTTTATCAGAAGAGACATGGGCTTCTTCAAATTATCTGCTGTCTTCTTGCTTGCACGTATGTATTTCAAGTGGTTTAAATGTAAACTCTCCTGTATGTAATTTTGGATTCAATCGATAGATGTCTGTAGAAGAGATAATGGGTATGGTCTGCTTGTACATGTTGCACTTATTTATTCTTTATTTTTACAAATTTGGCAGTATGTAGTGGAGATGGAGGGAGTCCATCCGAGTCACTTGCGCAAATGGCCAGCTGCATGCCCACTTGCTTGGGTAGTAACAGCCGAATTGTCACCATTCGGCAGAGGGATGATTTCTGGCTCTATGCCTAGTTGGACCCTTGCTACTGGTCCAAAATGGGGGCATTTTTTTACACCCACTGAGAGGGAGGACAAACTGAACTACTATAGAGACATCCTATGTAGTCAGTTGGCCGCTTACTATCTGTGCCATCGTCCATCCTCTCACCTGTCCACCCAAAATGTGGAGAAACTGACCTTTGTCAAGATGAATCAGGCGTGGATCAGCCAGGATTTCCACCCACTAATTCCTGATGCATCAGACTAGATCATCCATGGTGCCACACCAACACTTTGACAAAAGAGAACGGTTTCTTCTGGCTACCTGCCTCAGCTACTATTCTGATGCTGCCACTCGCCTGAAGCCACACATCTGATGCCAAGTGCTCCTTCTTTCACCCACCATCTTCAGTGGGTACCGGTATTGCCACCCACCTCCACACTACATCACCTTGCCACTCTGTGGTCTTTTATTGCTGCTCCTACCTCCACTCTATGTCTCCTTGCCACTCTGAGGCCTCCTGATGCTGCTGCTGCCACCTCCACACTCTGTCATTGGGCCACTATGCTGTCTCCTCATGCTGTAGCCACCTCTAGACTGTCATTGGGCCACTCTGTGGCCTCCTTCTGATGATGCTGCCGCTACTTCTACGCTCTATCATTGTGCCACTCTGTGGCATCCTGATGCTGCTGCCACCTCACCACTATGTCATAGGGCCACTCTGTGGACTTCTCATGCTGTTTCCACCTTCCCCACTTCATAAATGGGCCAATATTTTGCCTTTTGGCCTGTCTGACATCATCATTTATTTGACCCTTCTTCTGATCTGTCAGAAGGAAGGAAAAATGAGATGCTCAAAGTATATTGTCTGTGTAGCAGCTGTAAGGCCTGTATGGTCCCATCAGAATTGGCTTATGATTTGGTAGTCAAAAGCAGGAGTGGGTACAAAACACAGAAGACATGCAAATATTCAATTCACGTGTCATCTCTGTTTTGGATCCACTACTGTTTTTTTTTTTTTGGCATTAGCAAACCAGTGAATCAAATTTTTTAAAGATTCACTCATCTCTAGTGATGACCCCACCTTCCAGTGATAATGCGATGACTCTTCTGACCTTGCCCTCTAATAATAATGAAATGACTGTGCTGAAACTACCCTCTAATGAAAATGAGATTACTCTGTTCACTCAGTCCTAGTCTATACAACAAAGCTGAATCCTCAGCTATTGTATGACTTCTACTGACCAGTGCAAAAAAATATTTCAGGACATTTTAAATACATGGCTACATTAAAAAATCCCAAAAATCTGATTTAAATTTTTGGATGTTGCATTGCGTTTAATGGATATTTTGGACCTTAAATGGGTTTTCTGGGCATTTAATACTTATGACCTACCTTTCACACTATAATCAGATCTATGAGACTTGTAAACATGTGAATAAGCTCCACCCCCATTGATCGGCTGTGCCATAAATGTTTGATTTGGGGTTGACTACTTTCCTATAAGTATGTTTATGAGCAGAACCTGTCACACTGAACATCCAGTCCAATCTGCCCTCAACATGTTACAGAACAGGAGGAGCTGAGCAGATTGATATATGTGTACATTATTTGAAATCTCTGCTCTTTCTCTGCTTAGGAGTCCAGTGGCCGGTCCTACCCAGTGATTAACAGCTAGTTTTCTATGACTTTCAGAAGAAAGGCTGTCAGTCACTCAATTTGACAACTGGACTCCTGACCACAGAAAGAGCTGGAATCTCATGCAGTAATTTAACAAGTTACTGTTTCTTTCCACACAATTAGACATGATCTGCTCAGCTCCTCCTGCTCTATAACCTGCTGTCTGCAGACTGTACTGCATTCCCATGGTGAATGGTTCCCTTTGCGGTGTCTCAGTCACCCAGAACCAGAGCCCAGAACCCTTACACCGGTAGTAGGGACGAGTTGTCCATATGGTTCCACCTCATGTAGCAAATAGAACAATCTGAATAGAAACATTGTACACTGTTTTACAAAAGACAAATTGTTACATTACCACTAATCATTTGGATTATTTCCTTCCCATAGTCTTGCAGTGGAAGGTCCACGGTGATGACATACAACGTAAGTAGAACAAAATATATTTTTAAAAATGTGTCTTCAAAAGGAAAAAGGAGTGAAATAATAACAATAATGTGATTACCGATTGAAATAAAATGGTGTCAAGCACCTATTTATTGTGCCCATCAGTCATAGCTTCTGGGCAGACTGTCTTCTCTTGTCATATGGCATCACCACCTCCTCAGGCAGGTGACCCCTGATATATTTATACATAGTAAATAGATCTCCCCTCAGTCGTCTTTTTTCTAAAGTGAATAACCCTAATTTTGATAATCTTTCTGGGTACTGTAGTTGCCCCAGTCCAGTTATTACTTTAGTTGCCCTCCTCTGGACCCTCTCCAGCTCTGCTATGTCTGCCTTGTTCACAGGAGCCCAGAACTGTACACAGTACTCCATGTGTGGTCTGACTAGTGATTTGTAAAGTGATAGGACTATGTTCTCATCACGGACATCTATGCCCCTTCTGATGCAACCCATTATCTTATTGGCCATGGCCGCAGCTGCCTGACACTGGTTTTTGCAGCTTAGTTTGCTGTTTATTAAAATTCCTAGATCCTTTTCCATGTCAGTGTTACCCAGTGTTTTACCATTTAGTATGTACGAGTGACTTGCATTTTTCCTTCCCATGTGCCTAACTTTACATTTCTCAGTGTTAAACCTCATCTGCCATTTATCTGCCCAAGCCTCCAATCTATCCAGATCCCTCTGTAGTAGTATACTGTCCTCTTCAGTGTTAATTACTTTACACAGTTTAGTGTCATCTGCGAAAATTGATACTTTACTATGCAAGCCTTCTACAAGATCATTAATAAATATATTGAAGAGAATAGGGCCCAATACTGACCCCTGAGGTACTCCACTAGTGACAGTGACCCAATCTGAGTATGTACCGGTAATAACCACCCTCTGTTTTCTATCATTGAGCCAGTTACTTACCCACATACAGACGTTTTCTCCCAGTCCGAGCATTCTCATTTTATATACTAACCTTTTATGTGGTACAGTGTCAAATGCTTTGGAGAAGTCCAGATACACGACATCCATTGATTCGCCGCTGTCAAGTCTAGAACTTACCTTCTCATAGAAACTGATTACATTAGTTTGACATGACCGATCCCTCACGAAGCCATGCTGATATGGCGTTGTTTGCTTATTTCCGTTGGGATACTCTAAGATGGCATCTCTCAGAAAACCTTCAAACTGTTTACCCACAACAGATGTTAAACTTACCGGCCTATAGTTTCCAGGCTCTGTTTTTGGACCCTTTTTGAATATTGGCACCACATTTGCCATGCGCCAATCCTGTGGGACATTCCCTGTCAGTACAGAGTCTGCAAAAATCAGAAATAAGGGTCTGGCTATGACATTACTTAATTCCCTTAGGATACGGGGGTGTATGCCATCCAATCCTGGCGATTTGTCTAATTTAATCTTTTTAAGTCGCTGACATACTTCTTCCTGGGTCAGACAGGACACTTTTAATGGGGAATTTATTTTTGCATTTTTTTGTAATAGTAAAATCATTGTTTTTATAATTAGTTATAATTGGTTAATCTAAGCATTCTAATTTTTATTAGTATTATCCTCCATTTTTCTTTTCATCTGTTTTTTTTTTTCCAATGACCTCATAATATGAAGCAACCAGCTAACTCCAGGTTTATTTCCCTCTTGTGCAGCTTTGAATTGTCCTCCAAACAGCAAATATGGCGTCATCGGATTGTGTGACACAAACTGCTCCAACATAGTCAATCCTCCTAAAGGAGGTTGTCCTGAGATTGGAATACTAACCTGTAAATGTGACGAAGGACTCCTGCCTCAGACCGAGACTTATGATGAAAATGTACAGTGCGTCAAACCAGAAGACTGCAAAGTCCCCTGTGGTCCCAACCAGCACTATGAGTTCTGCGCATCCGCCTGCCCACCAACATGTGAAGAACCAAATGGCCCTGAAAACTGTATCACAATGTGTTCTCCAAAATGTGTCTGTGATGAGGGATATGTTCTTTCTGGAGAAACGTGTGTAAAGCCAACAGAATGTTAAAACCACAGAGCTCAGTCTGACCATTCTGCAGCCAGTATTATGAGAAGCAACGGAATTATATGTGTAAATGTGAAAAGCAGATAAAGCGGAGCTGAACGTGTTATGCTGTTTATTTCATCCAATGTAACAATGGAGCAAATTTACCTGTAAATCTATAGAAAAAACCACATCACAATATCAAAAGGCAGTTAGCATGTTGAGCTCTGCTAGATTTCTAAATGTTCATCGTTCAGTTTATTGCTGCTTGGCTTCTGTAAGCTCCATATTAATGGATTTATCAGGTCACAATATCAATTAAATGCGGCTATGGCTTATCTGTCCTGATACAATGTTACAATAAAGTTGACCTTTAATGAATGAAGCCGGATGTTATTTATAGTCAACACTGAAAGAATTTCTAGATGTAGAGCAATAAAGTAGAATTATTGTTTAACCCCCTTCCGACACTTTCCATACATGGATTACGGATGCCCAGTCTTTTAAGATAGACTTTTTAAGATGGAGCAAGCTCAGGAGCTGAGCGGGTGCCAAATCTACTAGGTATCTGTTCCTTTACACAGCAGAGAGTGGCAGAGTTAGGGCGGGTTCACATCTGCGTTCTGGATTCCGTTATCGCTTTCCGTTATAACATGGTTATAATGGAGTTCAAGAGACGGACGTCTGAAGCCTTTCCGTTTTGATCCGTCCCCATAGAAGTCTATGGGAAACATAACGGATCCGTCTGGTTCTCGTTATGCAAGACGGAAAACAATGTACTGTCGACAGGACCTTTTTCTCCGTTCTGCATAACTGAAACTAGGACGATCCGTTCTGCTGCCCATAGACTTCTATTAGGACAGAAAGCAAAATGGAAGGCCTTATAAAGGCTTCTGTTTTGACTTCCGTCCTAATACAAGTCTATGGGCAGCAGAACAGATCCGTCCTGGTTTTTGACATCCGTCTCATGGATTCCGTTACTTTCCGTTATAACGGAATCCGGAACACAGATGTGAACCCGATCTTAGTGATCGGAGACAACTCTGATCACAGACTTTTAAAACTTTAGATAAACAGTGACCATGGCATCTGAGCAGTTGTTTACAGGGAACACAGAGCTCCCAGTGAGCAAGTGCCCCCCTCCCACAGCCAAACACATGCAAAACAAAATGGTGCCAACTTGTCCTACAAATACAAAAGGGCTCTGTGAACAAAAAGATTGCTTTTGTTTCAAAAATGCTTTTATTGTGTAAAACTGAAAAAAAAAATAGACATATTAGATATCACTGCGTCCATAATTACCTGACCTGATCCATCCCATCAGGTGAACACTTTAAAAAAAGTTAATAAAAAAGGTGCTAGAACAGCCATTTTTTTTTGTTACCTCACCTCACAAAAAGCACATTATCGATCTATCAAAAAGTTGTATGTACCCTAAAAATGGTACCAATGAAAACTGCACCTCATCACGCAAAAAATGAGCCCTTCCAGCCTACACCCCCCCAACCCCCCCCCCAAAAAAAAAGACCATTACTACAAAAATAAAAAATAAAATTGGGTCTCAGGAAATGGCAACATCAAAAACATTTTTTTTTTATATAAATAATTATATACAGTAAAGACCAAAAGTTTGGACACACCTTCTCATTCAAAGTTTTCTTTATTTTCATGACTATGAAAATTGTAGATTCACAATGAAGGCATCAAAACTATGAATTAACACATGTGGAATTATATACATAACAAACAAGTGTGAAACAACTGAAAATATGTCATATTCTAGGTTCTTCAAAGTAGCCACCTTTTGCTTTGATTACTGCTTTGCACACTCTTGGCATTCTCTTGATGAGCTTCAAGAGGTAGTCCCCTGAAATGGTTTTCACTTCACAGGTGTGCCCTGTCAGGTTTAATAAGTGGGATTTCTTGCCTTATAAATGGGGTTGGGACCATCAGTTGCGTTGAGGAGAAGTCAGGTGGATACACAGCTGATAGTCCTAATGAATAGACTGTTAGAATTTGTATTATGGCAAGAAAAAAGCAGCTAAGTAAAGAAAAATGAGTGGCCATCATTACTTTAAGAAATGAAGGTCAGTCAGCCAAAAAATTGGGAAAACTTTGAAAGTAAGGGCTATTTGACTATGAAGGAGAATGATGCGGTGCTGCGCCAGATGACCTGGCCACCATAATCACCGGACCTGAACCCAATCGAGATGGTTTGGGGTGAGCTGGACCGCAGAGTGAAGGCAAAAGGGCCAACAAGTGCTAAGCACCTCTGGGAACTCCTTCAAGACTGTTGGAAGACCGTGTCAGGGGACTACCTCTTGAAGCTCATCAAGAGTGTGCAAAGCAGTAATCAAAGCAAAAGGTGGCTACTTTGAAGAACCTAGAATATGACATATTTTCAGTTGTTTCACACTTGTTTGTTATGTATATAATTCCACATGTGTTAATTCATAGTTTTGATGCCTTCATAGTCATGAATATAAAGAAAACTCTTTGAATGAGAAGGTGTGTCCGAACTTTTGGTCTGTACTGTATATCTAGGTCAGGCCTAGTGAGGGAGAATAGAGTGGGACCAGAGTTCAGTGTGGAGATCAGTAAGTAGACTGATACTTAGAGAGTGTAAATGTGGAGATCCAGAACTTCAGCTCTGAGGAAAAGTTTTTGTCAAGAAAGGGACAAGAGAAAAATGACTTATATACATCCAAAGGATAAACCAGGCATAAAGGACCTTTGGGATATTCAGGTGAAGGATACCATAGCCTCCGGCATCCTCACCAAAATTGCACTGATATTAAACCCAACCCACTGCTCCAAAACTATGAAACCTGAAAAGCCTAGAAACAGTGGATTTGCAGAATTGACTCTGTGCCATCAAAAGACTGCATATTTGTACTGCTCCAACCTAAGACACCTAAAGTAAAAGTTGTGAGTTGCATCTTACCACTGTCTACCTCCTTATTACCACTTATGGTTGTACCACCATTAACGGTACTGGCGTCACAACAAAAACCATCAAGGGACTCAGCCGCAACAAGCACCCCTAACATCAAGGGCACCTCAACCACCATCTTGGCTGATGCTTCCCTACACAGAGCGTGCCCCGGAGGATTTCGTGCTGTCCAGCCCAGGGAGGCTCTCTGCTAATCGTGAGTAAACTGATGAACTGTGTGTTATATTATCTGGCCCCTCATCGGTCCACCGTGCACCTCACCTGCGACTGGCTGGCTGTATGGACACCTTTCAAAACTAAAATTTTAAACTCTCAAAAAAGGCATTTTTTTGGACAACTTTAATCACAAAAAGGTGTAATAGCAAGCGATCATAAAGTCAGATGTACCACAAAATAAAGGTTTAATAAGAATTGCAAATAATGTTCATATATTTTTTTTTCAAACAGTACTGAAGACATTGAAGGCCAAATTGGCCAAAATGCAGAAGGAGCAGTGCTACGATATGCGGGCCATTTAGGAGCGGATGAAGGCCATGGAGGAGAGGCAACGCACCAGGGGGTGCAGGAGATGATCCTGCTATTGAAAAGTTGCCATACATTTATTTATTTTTTCTATTTTTTTTTTATATAAATCGTTTATACAGTTATAATGTGTATTTAGTTTTTTTGTAATATTGCTCGGTTTTAGTGTAATAGCTCGGCCTAAACCAGCCAGAATGGGTCCGCATCCTTTCCACAATTTAGCGGAACATTTACAGACCCATTGTTTTCAATTCCAATCTGAAAAATTAGGCATTCACAGGATAAAGTAAGTGTCTGCCATTACAGGCCCCAAAAATTTGCCAACAGGCGTTCACCTGACAGCAAAGAACTTTGTATTCTGTGACTGGAGGTACATTAGCCATTCAAAGGACATAAAAGACAGGGACCATGAATTATTATGGGTGGTGGTGGATATTTGTGGGCTGTCATGAGGAATTTGAATCAAACATGGTCTACTGGTCACATGTGTTGAATTCCTCCGAGATCCAAATTGTGCAAGCTCTGGCCATAGGTCAAGCCTGCCCACCCAGTAGTCCAGGGGTTCATTACTTTTCAGAGCGTCCACATCGGCCATTAACCTGATGTAGTCGGACACCTGTCGGTCTAGAAGTTCCCTGATGCTGGATCCGGAGGACAGCTGTCGATGGGTCGGCTGAAAGAATGATCTCATATCAGAAGTGACCAACACATCTTCAAACTGCCCTCTTCTTGCAGGCCCTGTTGGATTGGTACCAGCAACTGTTTCTCTGTGAGTGGAAATTCCTCTGACAGCGCACGCAAAAGCAGAATGCAGCATTTCTCATAGCAAGGCCTGGAAGTGCTGCATTCTGACAGCCCTCTGTGATGGTGGTAACATTTCTGCCATTTTTTTTTTGTACCGGGGGTCTAAGTACGTTGCCACCCAGTAGTGGTCCTTGCACTTTATGCTTTTTATACAGGGGTCCCTCTTAAAACACTGGAGCATGAAGGCCCCCATTTGCACTAAACTGGAAGCAGTGTAGTGGCCTGGCTCCTGCTCATCATCCAGGAAAATGTCGTCCTCGTTCTTCTACCACCAGCTACGGACAACACCAGGGATCCCAGAAAGGTTTAAACCATTCTCTTCATGCTGCTCCTCATCCGCCCCGGCACCATCCTCCTTTGACTCCTCTTCAGACTTCTGCTGACTTATCTCAGATGGAGTAGCCCCCCTGGGAATTCATCCAGCATTGCGACTTCCTCATCTTCCTGCTCCTCGACGGCTTGATCAATGACACGATGCAATGCACGCTCCAGAAAGAAGGCGTAAGGTACGATGTCACTGATGGCGCCCTGGCTGCGACTGACCAGTTTGGTGATCTCATCAAATGGCCGCAGAAGCATGCATGCGTCGTGCATGAGCAGCCACTGGCACGGTGAAAAAAAAACAAGCTCCCTAGAACCTGTCCTGCCGCAGAGTTCGTACAGGTAGTCGTTAACTGCACACTTCTGCTGGAGCAGCCTATCAAGCATATAAAAGTTTGAGTTCCACCGCGTCGGGCAGTCACAAATAAGACGTCTGACGGGCAGGTTGTGTCGCCGCTGAATGTCAGCAAGGCGAACCATGGCCGTGTAAGATCTTCTGAAATGGCCCGAGATTTTCCTGGCCTTCCGCAAGACGTCCTGAACCCCAGGGTATTTGACAGCGAATTGCTGCACGACCAAGTTTAGGACGTGTGCCATGTATGGCACGTGTGTAATTTTCCCTCTTTCAGCGCGCTCAGCAGATTGGCACCGTTGGCGCACACCACTTTACTAACTGTCAAATTGAGTGGGGTTAGCCACTGATCTGCCTGTGAATGCAAAGCTGAAAGGAGTGCAGCACAGCATGGCAACGTCTCACCTGGCATGTCGAATAGGTTTTGGGGATCTTGGGTGGCGCAGCGGAAGAGACGGTAGCAGCGGAAAAGGAGGAGTCAGCTGAGGAGGAGACAGAGGATGGAGGAGGAGAAGAACAGGTAGACCTGCATGCAATCCGTGGCGATAAAACCAAATCTACACGGATGCCACGGGTCACATGCTTGACGGCCGTCAGAAGGTTCACCCAGTGGGCAGTAAAAGTTATATACCTTCCCTGCCCATGTTTGCTAGACCACGTGTCTGTGGTCAGATGTATCTTGGCACCGACACTGTGTGCCAGAGATACAGTACATTCACTTGCCGCTGAATGTGGCCATATAGCTCTGGGATGCCCTTGTGGGAGAAATATTTCCTTCCTGGGACCTTCCACCAGTTTATATGGCAGTAGTTGGCGGGCTATCAGTTCCGACAAGCCAGCGGTCAACCGTTGGGCAAGAGGGTTATCCGGCGTCATCATTTTTTTGCGCTCGAACATTTGGGCCACGGAAGCCTGCCTTTTTCCATAAAAACGTGAGGATGGCATGATGGAAGGTGGAGTGGAGGACAATTGTGAGGAGAGAGGAGAAGGAGAAGGAGAAGAGTCTGGATGGTGAGAGCCTGGAGTGTGGCTTTGTGGGTTCTGACGGCGTTGCTCCCACTGGGCTCGGTGATGGGAGGCCAGGTGCCTTCTTAAGGCGGTTGTCCCTAGGTGAGTGTTGGGCTTACCGCGACTTATGCGTTGACTGCAAAGGCTGCAGATGGCAACACTATTGTCAGCAGCGGACACGTTAAAAAAAAGCCCACACTGCGGAGCCATGTGCCGGCGTCCTGGGAGCGCCAGATGTGACCGTACATGGTTGATGGCTCGCTCCTGATACATTAGCAGTCTGGTTTGTCCCTCCTGTGCAATTTAAGTTCTGCCTGCTTCTCCTCCCTATCTGCTTGTCCATCTCTCCCTCTGAACTCCCGTCCTCTTCCTCTCTTGTGGGCACCCACGTGACGTCCATAGACACGTCATCATCGACGTCACCTTCCCTACCACTAACATTAGAGATCTCGGAGTAGGCAGCAACAGCGGGGACCAACCTCCTTGGGCTGATCTGGGTACTGTCGCCAGACTGGTCTATCACACCAGTTATAATACATTTTTTCATGTAACGTTTGTCACTGCAGAACCGCTCACCAGTCACAACTGCTGCACTATACAAATCCACTATAATATGCTTTCTATATTAGAGAGTATATTATAAGTGTATTACACCCCTATATACTGCACACCTATTAATAGCACACCTATATCAGTCCTTAAAATGACTTTTGTGGCCCTATTAGCTAGCGTTTGGTGTCCCTAAAAGCCTGTCCCTGCTCCACACAGCAACCTCTCCCTACACTGGCAAAAGACAGAATGTAAAATGGCGGCCAGATCAGGTCTATTTATAAGGTAGGGGGTGTGTCCATGTGCTGAAATGTCTCAATTGGCTGTCCTGTACCACCTGATGGATGTGTCATGGGTCAAAGTTCTTCACAATGTAAAAGAATATGGCGGGCGCGAATATCGCCATATGTTCGCACGTTCGGCGAACCGCGAACGAGCAAAGTTCGCCGCGAACCGACCGCTGGGCAAACCGCAAGGCCATCTCTAATGGTAAGCCTGAAACTCATTCTTAGGAATTTTAAGCGACATCACGGGTGCGATCCGCGTCTCTTGAAAGTACGCGGCATTGATCATGTTGATTTGGGTTTACGGGGAGGAAATGTAATGAAGGCCCTATCACAACGTGAGACTCGTTGGATATGGACCCTGGATACTATACAACCTAGGGGACGCCATGATGTTCTAAGTTTTGCTCCTTTACTATGAATTTGCGGTTCATGTTTATTTATTTTAATAACTTTTGAATTCATGCTATGTGATTTTATTAATTTTTGTCCTTGTTTAAGTGTTTTCTTTATATACTTACACTTCTATATTTTTTGTTGATTCTCCAGCTTTTCCTGTTTCCATATGACATTTCCTATGATACTACGTTGGATGTTTTCCGGATGCTTTTAAAGATGGACATATATGCCTTTTTTATTTTTTTGTGCACTGTTCATGTATTATAATCATGTATTGTATTTTGAATTGAAACACTTGTTCACTCCATTTCATATACTCACTATATGAATTTATTTATGTGATACACTATTTTCTCATGCATATTTATGTGTTTTAACCACTGCTTTATCACCAATCACTATCCATTTGTCACTCATTTTTTCTATTCATTTGTTTCACACATGGATATATTTACACCAACTATATAACTATTGTGCTTGTAAGTCCATCTATTGTGACCCCCGCATCCATCCATCGCATCTACTATGGTGCATTAGTATTTGCACCAGTTCTTTTCTGTAGGACCTGTGGCAGATGTCACCTGACCATGATGCGGTCGGTCATGTGACTGGCCATCACGTGACCGACGCGCTGGTCATTCAGTGGGAGGTTTTTGTGCGCGGCGCCTGACTGGCCATCGGGCTTGTCGCTCACCACCTCACACGCTGGTTGGTGACGTCTCCCACAGGAGGTGTGTTCGCACACAGGTCTTTTTCACATTTGATTTATGTCAGGTGAGCTGGAGACTTTAAAAGGTAGCACTGCCTCAGGGAGAGCTGTGCCCCTGGAAGACGGCAGATGTGGAAACGTGTGGTCGGCTCCTCTGAGGAATCATTGCCCCCTAACTTTATGGGTAGGTTTATGGTATTCTATGGTCAGTAATATGAGGGCATTAGGAGGTTTGGGAAGCATACATTGATAGTGATTCACTGTGACTGCCAGTTTGTTGTTTGTTGTTTTTTACATTTATATACAATTTAGGTAGTTGCATATACTTTTTGACATTTTCCCTTATTTTAGGGTTTAATATATATTCTGCCTTTGTGTTGCATTACCTCTTTGTATTGTTACCTTGCGATTTAACACTAACAACACAACTCCTGTGGGTTTTTATTTTTTTTTTCCTGGCAGCCCCACCTGATCACTTATCTTCCCTTCCACCTCCAGGGATGTTTTAGCATTTTATTACAAGCTTCCATTTATATGCATCTGTGATACTATTCCTCAGGAGTGATTCGTACCACCTCTTTTGATGTGCTTTTGGGTCTTTTGTCATATTTATGTATTTAAAGGGCTTCTGTCACCCCACTAAACTCATTTTATTTTTTTGTGTACTTATAATCCCTAGCCTGCGATATCTATACATTATGTTATTAATCATTTTTGTTCAGTAGATATGTCAAAAAATGTACTTTTATATTATGCTAATTACCTGTCTACCAGCAAGTAGGACGTCTACTTGCTGATAGCAGCCGCAAAAAACCGCCCCCTCCTCCTGTTGATTGACAGGGCCAGCCGCGATCTCCTCCTCTGGCTGGCCCTATCAGCATTTCAAAAATCGCGCGCCTGTGCTGATTCAGTGCAAGCGCTCAGAGGAGGCTCGCCTCCTCAGCACTCCCTCAGTGCGCCGATGATGTCTTCTCTTTCGGTGACGTCATCGGCGCAGGAGCACTGAGGGAGTGCTGAGGAGGCGAGCCTCCTTATCTCAGAGCGCCTGCGCCGAATCAACACAGGTGCGCGATTTTTGAAATGCTGACAGGGCCAGCCGGAGGAGGAGATGGGGGCTGGCCCTGTCAATCAACAGGAGGAGGGGCGGTTTTTTGCAGCTGCTACCAGCAAGTAGACGCCCTACTTGCTGGTAAACAGGTAATTAGCATATTATAAAAGTACGTTTTTTGACATCTACTGAACGAAAATGATTAATAACATAATGTATAGATATATTGCAGGATAGGGATTATAAGTACACAAAAAATAAAATGAGTTTAGTGGGGTGACAGAAGCCCTTTAATAAAACTTATTTTAGTCTCAGTTTGCTTTTTTAGGATTACTTTATGATGCTGAGCTGGCTTCTTTAGGGTCAGACAATTTAGCCCAACATTTATATGGGTTTTTCTTGTGTATGATAACCTGTGCATGCTAACACTGCTCTACAGTACCTAGTAGACAGGTACAAAAAAAAATCACTAATTTGTCTGTTACATTTTCAGGTGAAATTCACCAATTTTTGGCTGTGATATACCCATGCTATACCTAGAAGACGGGTTAATACATTTCACAAATTTTCCTGTTACATTTTCGGGTGACATTTTTTTTAAATTTTTGCTGTGAATAAACCCCTGCTCTGCATAGGTGACAGGGACTTAATTTTCTAAAATGTGTCTTAATTGGCCCTTTCATCTGATCCTTCTGCTTTAATAACTTCTCCCACATTTCTTCATCCCATTGCAGCCATTGATCTCCCTTGGATGAGGTCTCCCTTTCTCACGCTCCCTCTCCGGCGTGTAAGGCCTCTTTCACACTTGCATTGTCCGGATCCGGCATGTACTCCACTTGCCGGAATTACACTCCGGATCCGGAAAAACGCAAGTGTACTGAAAGCATTTGAAGACTGAACCGTCTTCAAAATGCTTTCAGTGTTACTATGGCAGCCAGGAAGCTATTAAAGTCCTGGTTGCCATAGTAGGAGCGGGGGAGCGGTATACTTACAGTCCGTGCGGCTCCAGAGTGACGTCAGAGCGCCCCATGCGCATGGATGACGTGTCCAATGCGATCACATGATCCATGCGCTTGGGGCGCCCTGACGTCACTCTGGAGCGCCCGGGGAGCCGCACGGACGGTAAGTATGCTGCTCCCCCGCTCCCCGCTCCACTTTACCATGGCTGCCAGGACTTTAGCGTCCCGGCAGCCATGGTAACCATTCAGAAAAAGCTAAATGTCGGCTCCGGCAATGCGCCGAAACGACGTTTAGCTTAAGTCCGGATCAATGCCTTTCAATGGGCATTAATTCCGGATCCGGCATTGCGGCAAGTGTTCCGGATTTTTGGCCGGAGCAAAAAGCGCAACATGCTGCGGTATTTTCTCCGGCCAAAAAACGTTCCGTTCCGGAACTGAAGACATCCTGATGCATCCTGAACGGATTTCTCTCCATTCAGAATGCATTAGGATAATCCTGATCAGGATTCTTCCGGCATAGAGCCCCGACGACGGAACTCTATGCCGGAAGAAAAGAACGCAGGTGTGAAAGAGCCCTAACACTAATTTGCCTATAACCATGATCAACATTAGTGATGAGCGGCAGGGGTCAAATTTGAATTCACGATATTTCGCGAATATTTTGTAGAATATTTGTCAAAAATTCAAAAATTTGCTTTTTTTTTTACTCAAAAAATCGGAAAGTTAATTGTTTAATATGCGAATTTTTGAAATTCGAATTTTCAGACTCGAATTTTTCAACTTACAACTATTAGACAAAGAAGATTATAGCACTATATTAGCTAAATTGCTCGATATTCGATTTTTTTCGAATATTCTCTATATTGCTATAACTTAGTTTTTTCGAATATTCGTAATATTCTAAAACAAGAATATTTAGCAATATAGCGAATATAAAAAAAAAAGAATATAGAGCAAAATTCGCAAACACTACTACTCCTAAAGTGAAGTATATTGCAGCCTTCTTATTGTCCCACAAGCTAGAAGCAGTGAGGGATCATGTGTACTGATAAAAAAAAATCGAAAAAAAGAAAAAAAAAATCGAAAATTCATTTGAATATTCAAAATAACGAATATATATATAAATATATATATATTCTCTATATTCGAAATATTCACGGATTTTCAAAGTACCTATATTCGTAATAAAAATTTGAAATTCGAATATTCGTGATCAACACTAATCAACATGGCAGGCTCAGAAAAATGAACATTGACAGTTGATAGAGAAGATATCCAAATGGATCGTGGGGTCATCAGGCAGAAGTTATCTAGAGTCAACAGAGCTGCAGCAGGGCCTCTCCTGGCTAACGTTTCCAAATTTTAAATACCCCAGTGACATTCCCTGTAATTTTTTTATTAATCATTCCAATAACAGGGCATCTTAAGAGTCCTCTATTGTTATTTATCGTCACTACCTCCCCGAGTCGGGAGTGGGTAATTGCCGCGGGCCCCCTTAACTTGGAAGCTTATGCTTCAATAGTTTGTCCCACATTTCCGCTCAATTACATTTAATTTTGTCCATTGACCTCCCTTGGATGTGGTCTCTTTCTCACGCTCCCTCTCTGACGTTTAACCCTGATTCCCCGCCACCCGTGATCACCATGGTAGGCGCATAAACGAACATCGAAAGTTGATAAAGCAGATATCAAATTGGATCGTGAACATCACGGGGATGTGCGACATGGTGGGGCAGTAAGTGTGCCCCCTTCAACTACTGGGTCTCCAAATTAGGCACATGGCCTGAGCTTGCCCTTTACCCCTTGGAGGTGCTGGCCTGCCCTGCAGCTGGTGTATTATCTGAATGTGTGTTTAGCACGACTGGAGGGGTTTATCACAGGTTATATTTCCCAATGTTTTGGGGTGTACCCTAATTTAAAAAAATAAAAATACATTTAAAACCAAAAAGCAGTGTAGGCTACCTCCACTTCCACCTACACTGCCTCCTCAACCTCCTACTCCATATGGACCTTGACCTCCTAGATCAAGATTATTTTTTATTTTTACGTATTATGTTATGTAAAGTCATTTCCCTATCCGCTTTTGTTTGCAGAGCACTTGCCATGCTCTTAACCACATTTTGCTGTCATTTGCAGCCCTCTAGCCCTTTCCATGACATTTTTACAGCCATTTTATTGCTCAAAAATTCGGGTCCCCATTGACTTCAATGTGTTTCGGGGTCAAGTACGGGTCCCGAACTCGAACTTTTTTGTGAAGTTCAGTCGAACCCGAATATCCAGGTGTCCGCTCAACTTTTTCTGACCTCTGAGGTTTTAAGCAACTTTGAGGAATCAACACAGATGGTGAGCGGCGATAACGCTATGAGCGTAACCATCCCAAGTGTAGTCTCCTGGAATAAGTATACTTTGGAGTATGGATGTTTGTGGACATTTGCCCCTATTGCTGCTATGCAAAGTAGCTGTGTTCACTAATGTTCATTTAATGTTAGTTAAATGAACATTGTGTACACATGCTTGTTGCATCACACTAATGTACCTAACATGACTGCTCTAGTACAACGCAAACGAGTAACTGTGGTACGTAAACCACATTGACCTTCTGCATTAACTCCATAACGCATGTCTCACCAGCCAAGAAAACACCTGTTGCTTCTGTATGTTACTGTTACATCTGACTTCTGGATATTGCCAGATAAACTCTGTGAAGATCTCTAACACAAAAAGCATCAAGAGTGTTAGTGATAACTGACAGAACTGCTGCATCAGGCTGTAACATAAAATGAGTGGAACAGTATTCCCATGCCACTTTATGGTGACGCTCCATGTGTTGACGCAAGGCCATCATGCCAACATTAGAACCCTGGCCGTGCCTCATCTTCTGCCCACACATCCTGCATACCTCCACGCTAACATCCATCAGTGACTTTGTGAAAAATTCTCACATTGCCGAGGATTGGATTTTTCCTCTACCACTGCACGATGCCTACATGTCGCTTTTATGAACCTATGAACTGCCAGTGTTCCTCATAGGTAGTCTCCCAAGTAGCAGACGGTGTACTTCTCCTATGTTTAGATGCCGAACCCTCACCCCCGATGATGAGGATGCCCCTCTTTACACGGCTACCACGTGCGATCGGCTATATCATCATCTACATATGTTTGCTCAGCACTTTTGTCACCCTCGCCTGTCTCTGATGCACATCCCTGACCTCTCGCAACATGTGCTCCCAGCCGACTGTCATCATTGGTAGTTGCCTAAAGGGGTTCACAGCGGACCTTCAAGTCTGGTCTGGCCTGTAACTGACTGTCCTCACAAAGCACATTGTCACATTGGACCATGCCAACTAGGCATGGTGTCAGAGGAACCCACCAATTTCTGGCTGTGTGTATCTGTTGTAACTTGAGATTATTGTGAAGAGCAAGTCAACCTTTCCAGTACAGCTGGATTATTGGTCAATGCAGTGGCAGCTCTGGCCTGTTGCTGTAGCTGCTGCTACCAGACCCCCTCCTTTGGCTGCTATTTGCGCCAGCTACAGCATTATTTTGCCACTGCCCATGCTTTGGAGGGCCCAGGCAACTGTCTGTTAGCCATAGTGTATAACAACTGTTTCTCTAACAGAAGGGATTAGCTATGAATGTCAGTGCACTTCACAGTGATGCACATGGAGATGCATTTTCCCTGCACTCTCCCTGGACTCTGTTAACACTTTGCACTTAGCAACACTGTCCCTAGCGCATTAGCATCTTGCCACGTCTCTCCCTATGCTCAGCTGACAGGAAAATGGCGGTGACTACTTGGGATGAGGGTTTTGTAGGGCTGTGACATCACAGGGGGATGGCTAACTGCGGATTGGCTGGCTGCACGGCCTTATGGGTGATCTCACATTCTTTGGCTTGCCTCCTTGACACTTACTTTCTAACACGTGCAGCCACCATATTAGAAAAAATGATTCCTTACCACGAAGCGAGAGGAAATTTGGGTTCATTTAGAATTTAAGTTTTTCTAAACTTCAGACCGAATTCTGCTTCGGATGCTTCGCTCAACACTAATCTCCATGATTGGCTGTGAAGTAGAGATGAGCAAACTTCTGTTTTAAGTTCGGCTTCTAAAGTTCAGCTTCCGGTTAGCGGAGGATCCCGATATGGATTCCGAATTCCATTGTGGTCCATGGTAGCGGAATCAATAATGGCCATTATTGATTCCGCTACCATGGACCACAACGGAATTCGGAATTCATATCGGGATCCTCCGCTAACTGGAAGCCGAACTTTAGACGCCGAACTTAAACAGAAGTTCGCTCATCTCTTCTGTGAAGTCAAGTTTTCTTTTGCTTTTCTGCATCAGATTAGGCAAACTTTTCAGGATACAACCTTTTCTACCTGCTTGCCTGACCTCGGAGCAGAGACTGTTACAGTTTATTTGGAATTAGATCCTCAAAAACTGTAGTACAGATATGGACCGGAGATGGATCTTGAATTCCAAATATTGCAGAAGATTATGGGAATTCAGTCACTATGAAACCTCCATAGTAATCTTATTGTAGCTGAAACACACCAGGGATAGGTGTAGATGGGCTAACCTCTAGGGTAGTCCTGACCTTCTCCATGATATCTGAAGACTGAATGGACTTGGAACCAAACACCACAAACTAATCATAAAGATTTCATTTGTTCTTTACATGACACTCTGCTGGCTTGGATTTCAAGGCAGGACCCAGGACGGTAAGGTCCTGGACCACAATGATAAACACACTTTAAGCCCTAAGGGGGTTGTCTGCTTTGTGAAAGCCCTTTTTTATAAACAAGACACCTTGCAGCTGTGATCGCTACGGATCAGCAATAATCTTAGGGAAGGAGGTATTTAATTTCCCTGCAGCACCACCACAGACGACATGAAGCATTAAACTGCTGTCTTTGAAATCAAAGGGCTGTTGATTATTCTCGAACAGGCATTCTTTGTAGCTACTCCTTGCTCTGGCTAATAGATGAGGGTCCTCAGAATAACACCCCACACCCCCGATTTAGAAAACAAAGGATATTTGAAAAGGTTATTTTTTATAAACCGGACATCCTTGTAACCTTATGAGGAACCGCCATTCCCCGGTGAAATGTCACGCCCTCACAATATGAAGATATGAACTATGAAATTACATAAGCAAATATAGTTGCACCCACCCAATCTGGTCCCTATAAATGGGGCTCCAGGAGTTCGGTCCTGTCCAGCAGTCAGTACAAGAACTGTTCCCAGAGCCCAAACGGGTAACGTAGAAGACTCGTGTCCTTTACTTACTTTACTATTGATCTGCATTATTTTAATGTCTTGTCTTTGTCTTCTGTTACCAGTGACTTGTGGTATCTTCAGCTTTTATCAGAAGAGATATGGGCTTCTTCAAATTATCTGCTGTCTTCTTGCTTGCACGTATGTATTTCAAGTGGTTTAAATGTAAACTCTCCTGTATGTAATTTGGTTTCATTCGATAGATGTCTGTAGAAGAGAAATAATGGGTATGGTCTGCTTGTACATGTTGCACTTATTTATTCTTTATTTTTCCAAATTTGGCAGTATGCAGTGGAGAAGGAGGAAGGGAGTCCCTCCGAGTCACTTGCACAAATGGCCAGCTGCATGCCCACTTGCTTGGGTAGTAACAGCCGAATTGTCACCATTCAGCAGAGGGATGACTTCTGGCTCTACCTTGTTGGACCCTTGCTACCAGTCCAAAATAGGGGCCTTTTTTACACCCACTGAGAGTGAGGACAAACTGAACTACTACAGAGACATCCCTTGTAGTTAGTTGGCCGCTGCCTATCTGCGCCATTGTCCATCCTCTCACAGGTCTGACCGGGGGGCCCTCTGCGCTCATGTTCCACTGCCATGACTGCTGGGGAGGGTTGGGGTGGCAGGAGCAGTACCAGCTCAATCAGCATCAGCCTGAGTCTAGAGTCGATGATGAGCAGCTTTCTTCACCCGCTTAGTGAAGAAACCACTCACCAGCAGCAACATCTAGACCTGGAGCAGAACCTGAACCAGCAGGTGGTGGCATACTTGGAGTGTACCCTGGCAGCTGTCACTGAAGATCCGCCGGACTACTGGCCAGCCAAACTGGATTTTTGTCCGCAACTGGCTGAGTTTGCACTGGAAAAGCTGTCCTGTCTGGAAAGTAGTGTGGCATCAGAGCGGGTATTTAGTGCGCCAGGGGCCATAGTTACCCAAAGGAGAACTTGCCTGTCCACCCAAAAAGTGGAGAGACTGACCTTTGTCAAGATGAATCAGGCATGGATCAGCCATGATTTCCACCCACCAATTCCCGATGCATCAGACTAGATCATCCATGGTGCCACACCCACACTTTGACTCAGCTTCTATTCTGATGCCACACATCTGATGCCAAGTGCTCCTTCTTTCACCCACCATCTTCAGCGGGTACTGGTATTGCCACCCACCTCCACTCTGTCTCCTTGCAACTCTGTTGCCTCCTGATGCTGCTGCTGCCACCTCCACACTCTGTTATTGGGCCACTCTGTGGCCTCCTCATGCTGCTTCCACCTCACCACTATGTCATAGAGCCACTCTGTGGACTTCTCATGCTGTTTCCACCCTCCCCACATCATGAATGGGCCAATATTTTGCCTTTCGGCCTGGCTGACATGATTTAGGTCATCAACTGATCGATGGGGGAAGGGGGGTCTGAAACCTGACACCCCACAGATCAGCTGTTTGAAGAAGATGTGGTACACTTTTAATCACTGCAGACTCTTCCTGGCTCAGTGATGTCACAATCATCAGTCACATGGCCTAGGTGCAGCTGAGACCCGTTCAAGTGAATCGGCCTGAGCTCTAATACCAAGCTCATCCGCTATAATATAGACAATGACATTCTTGATAAGCTGTGAGGAAGCCGCAGCACTCAATGGATTGCCTCGGCCTCTTCAAACAGCTGAACAGTGGGATTGTCAGGAGTAGGGCTCCCCACCTATCAGATATTGATGACCTACCTTGAAGATAAGCTATCGATATTAAACAACTGGAAAATCCCTTTTAACTAATTTTTGCTTGCCAAACATTCACGAATAATCAGATGTATATACCGATCCCAATAATGTGGGTGCCTCTATAGGTCTTTGTGGCTCCACTGCCAAAGAAATATCCACAAATCCACACTATATTTGGATCTGAGACTTGTAAACATGTGAATAAGCTCCACCCCCATTGATCGGCTGTGCCATGAATGCTTGATTTGGGGTTGACTACTTTCTTATAAGTATGTTTATGAGCAGAACCTGTGACCCTGAACATCCAGTCCAATCTGCCCTCAACATGTTACAGAACAGGAGGAGCTGAGCAGATTGATATATGTGTACATTATTATTATTTGAAATCTCTGCTTGGGAGTCCAGTGGCCGGTCCTACCCAGTGATTAACAGCTAGTTTTCTATGACTTTCAGAAGAAAGGCTGTCAGTCACTCAATTTGACGACTGGACTCCTGACCACAGAAATAGGTGGAATCTCATGCAGTAAATTAACAAGTTACTGATTCTTTCCACACAAAACTAGACATGATCTGCTCAGCTCCTCCTGCTCTATAACCTGCTGTCTGCAGACTGTACTGCATTCCCATGGTGAATGGTTCCCTTTGCGGTGTCTCAGTCACCCAGAACCAGAGCCCAGAACCCTTACACCGGTAGTGGGGATGAGTTGTCAATATGGTTCCACCTCATGTAGCAAATAGAACAATCTGAATGGAAACATTGTACACTTTGTTTTACAAAAGACAAATTGTTACATTGTGACTAATCATTTGGATTATTTCCTTCCCATAGTCTTGCAGTGGAAGGTCCACAGTGATGACAGACCAGGTAAGTAGAACAAAATATATTTTTAAGAATGTAACTTCAAAAGGAAAAATGAGTGAAATAATAACAATGTGATTACCGATTAAAATAAAATGGTGCCAAGCACCTATTTATTGTGCCCATCAGTCATAGCTTCTGGGCAGACTGTCTTCTCTTGTCATATGGCATCTTTCAGAAATGTTTAACTCTGGAGCTCTCTAGTGGCCAGTGAGTAATAGTATATGCCGGAGCTCCCAATGGAGGCCAGAACATGTTAACGCAAACCAGAGCTCCCTCTAGTGGACAGTGGGCAGTGCTAAATTAGATTTTGAAGACTTCCCTGTGATGTCACACAACAGCGAAGTAATAGGGCTGCCTACATAAAACTGGTTCTGGCACCAAGAGGTGCCAGAATATTAGGTCCCATCCTGATTGTGCCCTCTAAGCTACTATATCTGGATCACCTATTTATGTACTCAACCTTGGCTGGTCCCTTGTGACAGTTCTACACTTAAATTGTCAAAGGATCAGACACGTCCTGCCAGATAAGTTAGATAGACAGATGATATAGACAGACAGACTGCTTTTATCCACTCTTCTCAGACAAACCCTTCCATGTGCTAAATGAACTAATATCGCCGATCAGTCCACAGTCTAGTGTAAAAGATTACAGAGATATTACTTGTTAGGATTCTGCGGGGAAGGGCAGAGGCAAAGAAAGAGGGGGCTCTGTAGGGGAGAAGGGGGTGGGGATCAGAAAGATGAGGCCCGCACCACCTAGTTCAAGAAAATTAAAACGGCAGCATACCTAGCAATAAAACGTATGTACACTGCTCAAAAAAATAAAGAACACAAAAATAACACATCCTAGATCTGAATTAATTAAATATTCTTCTGAAATACTTTGTTCTTTACATAGTTGAATGTGCTGACAACAAAATCAAACAAAAATAAAAAAATGGAAATTAAATTTTTTAACCCATGGAGGTCTGGATTTGGAGTCACACTCAAAATTAAAGTGGAAAAACACACTACAGGCTGATCCAACTTTGATGTAATGTCCTTAAAACAAGTCAAAATGAGGCTCAGTAGTGTGTGGCCTCCACGTGCCTGTATGACCTCCCTACAACGCCTGTGCATGCTCCTGATGAGGTGGCGGACGGTCTCCTGAGGGATCTCCTCCCAGACCTGGACTAAAGCATCTGCCAACTCCTGGACAGTCTGTGGTGCAACGTGACGTTTTGCAGGGCTCTGGCAGTGCTCCTTTTGTTCCTACTTGCACAAAGGCGGAGGTAGCGGTCCTGCTGCTGGGTTGTTGCCCTCCTACGGCCTCCTCCACGTCTCCTGATGTACTGGCCTGT
Organism: Bufo bufo; assembly: GCF_905171765.1. Classification (NCBI taxonomy): domain Eukaryota; kingdom Metazoa; phylum Chordata; class Amphibia; order Anura; family Bufonidae; genus Bufo; species Bufo bufo. The sequence continues at coordinate 32,000,124 of NC_053389.1, read as the reverse complement.
CTCCTGGTAGCGCCTCCATGCTCTGGACACTACGCTGACAGACACAGCAAACCTTCTTGCCACAGCTCGCATTGATGTGCCATCCTGGATAAGCTGCACTACCTGAGCCACTTGTGTGGGTTGTGGACTCCGTCTCATGCTACTACTAGAGTGAAATCACCGCCAGCATTCAAAAGTGACCAAAACATCAGCCAGGAAGCATAGGAACTGAGAAATGGTCTGTGGTCACCACCTGCAGAACCACTCCTTTATTGGGGGTGTCTTGCTAATTGCCTATAATTTCCACCTGTTGTCTATCCCATTTGCACAACAGCATGTGAAATTGATTGTCACTCAGTGTTGCTTCCTAAGTGGACAGTTTGATTTCACAGAAGTGTGATTGACTTGGAGTTACATTGTGTTGTTTAAGTGTTCCCTTTATTTTTTTGAGCAGTGTATAATAGCCACATAGAAAACCTATAGTAAAGCAAAAAGCTTATATAGTGTTTCCCACAAAAAGGTAAAATTCTTGCACCTGATTCCCACTCCTCCCCCAAACTTCTGGGCCCCCCAGCAAGTGCTATGGCAGCTATGGTATGCCCATGAGTGCAGGATCTCTTAGGACAAGGGAGAGGGGGATATAATTTGGCAGTGAGCTGCAAGGATACCGCCTGTACAAAGTATAGGGCGGTAGCAACTTAAAGAGCCTCACCCCCTCGATACATTAACCAAACGTATAGTCACCAACCTGTATAGTCTTCAAACCATCTTGTTGGAGCCTCATTATAGAAGCCATTTCTACCCTTGTGCGGAGGGATGGAGTATGGGCAAGTGCTGTGGACCTTGCTTCTTCCTTTACGTTCTAGCAGCATAGACCGCAGGCCCCAGCCCCACTTCCGTACAGCATTAACAGAAATTTGGAGCCAATGGACTTCAGATCTAGGATCCAAAGCTCAATACGATTTAGTAGTTTTTTTTTTTAGGCACTTTTACTTTTCATTTTTTCCTTCAGGGTAAGAGAAAAGCTGGAAAGGAAAAGTAATTTTTTTTCCCTCTTCAGCTGCATGGAAATCAATGCAGCTGAAAAGGAAAAGAGACAACGACATCTGGTCGGGACCCAGACGGAAGAGCCTGTGCAAGTACAGGAGACGGCTGCCCGGAGGGAGCTATGGCTATGGATGTAAGAAGGGCCGGCGAGGGACCCATGGATTGTCTCCATGTGGCCCCAAAATGCCTGATAAGATAGATGGATAATATATATGAAATAAGTGATAGATACTATTCGTTTTTATTAGCTATAAGTAGTAATAGTATAATCATTGTTTTTATAATTAGTTATAATTGGTTAATCTAAGCATTCAAATTGTTAGTATTATCATCCATTTTTTTTTTTCCAATGACCTCATAATATGAAGCAGCCAGCTAACTCCAGGTTTATTTCCCTCTTGTGCAGCTTTGAATTGTCCTCCAAACAGCACATATGACGTCATCGGATTGTGTGACACAAACTGCTCCAACATAGTCAATCCTCCTAAAAGATCTTGTATTGATATTGGAATACTAACCTGTAAATGTGATAAAGGACTCCTGGCTCAGACCGGGACTTCTGGGGAAACTGTAAAGTGCGTCAAACCAGAAGACTGCAATGTCCCCTGTGGTCCCAACCAGCACTATGAGGATTGCGGATCCCCCTGCCAACCAACATGTGAAAAACCAAAGGGCCCTCGAGGCTGTATTGCAATGTGTTCTCCAAAATGTGTCTGTGATGAGGGATATGTTCTTTCTGGAGAAACGTGTGTAAAGCCAACAGAATGTTATTAACCACAGAGCTCAGTCTGACCATTCTGCAGCCAGTATTCTGAGAAGCAACGGAATTATATGTGTAAATGTGAAAAGCAGATAAAGCAGAGCTGAACGTGTTATGCTGTTTATTTCATCCAATATCATCAGCAGTTAGCATGTTGAGCTCTGCTAGATTTCTAAATGTTCATCGTTCAGTTTATTGCTGCTTGGCTTCTGTAAGCTCCATATTAATGGATTTATCAGGTCACAATATCAATTAAATGCGGCTATGGCTTATCTGTCCTGATACAATGTTATAATAAAGTTGACCTTTAATGAATGAAGCCGGATGTTATTTATAGTCAACACTGAAAGAATTTCTAGATGTGGAGCAATAAAGTAGAATTATTGTTTAACCCCCTTCCGACACTTTCCATACATGGATTACGGATGCCCAGTCTTTTAAGATAGACTTTTTAAGATAGAGCAAGCTCAGGAGCTGAGCGGGTGCCAAATCTACCAGGTATCTGTTCCTTTACACAGCAGAGAGTGGCAGAGTTAGGGCGGGTTCACATCTGCGTTCTGGATTCCATTATCGCTTTCCGTTATAACATTGTTATAACGGAATCCATGAGACGGACGTCTGAAGCCTTTCCGTTTTGATTCGTCACCATAGAAGTCTATGGGAAACATAACGGATCCGTCTTGTTCCCATTATGCAAGACTGAAAACAAAGTCCTATTAACAGGACTTTTTTTTTTTTTTTTTTTCTCCATTCTGCAAAAAGGAAACTAAGACGATCCGTTCTGCTGCCCATAGACTTCTATTAGGATGGAAGGCCTTATAAAGGCTTCCATTTTGACTTCCGTCCTAATACAAGTCTATGGGCAGCAGAACGGATCTGTCCTGGTTTTTGACATCCATCTCATGGATTCCGTAGATGAGTGATCCGAAAGCCACAGCTTAACAGACCCTGCTGCAGGTGAGGGAAATACAGTTCTGATACTAATCACCTAAATAACATCAAAGCCAGTCTAGCTCTAGGCTTTTATTACTCAGTGGACACCTGTACATTTATAGATGCCTGCTAGTGCCATTTAATTGACACAAGTAGTAAGAAGCTCCATTCCTCGTCAAACTCAGTGGCAGGTTGACACGCCCATTTCCCTGCCCACAACCCCACCCACTCTTCCCACAACCCCTCCAAGCCCTGCCCAAAGCACCACCTATCGCACGCCCCAAACCACTCCTAATTACTGCCCATTCAACGCCCCTTATTTTGTCAATCATTTTCCCCTGTCGACATGACATTTCTGAATCCAAAACAAGCCCTTATTTTTTATTTTTTCCAGCAGGGTCTATTTTGTGAAATACGGCATCCCTTTTGCAAAGTACGTCGGTGTATGTCCGGGCATGTTGAAGCCATGTTCGGACATGTTCTAAGACGTTACATTTTGTCACGCTATGGAAATACGGTGTCCATTTTCGAAGCGCGTCGGCGGGTATGTCCGAGCATGTTGGAGCCATGTTGAGACATGTCCTAAGACGTTACATTTTGTCACGTTATGGAAATAACTAAAATCAACGTCGTACAGGATTTAAGTAAAAATGTCTGTCTACGACTCATCACGGTACATTTTTCAATAACGCAGTAGGGTAGGCACGTTTGTGTGTAATTACAGCAACGTATACATAATTGTTTCATGCGCTTTCTTACAAAGGAACGTACAACACGGTCATTTTTTCTAAAATCACTTGTAAATATTTTTAATACATTATCAACAGACACGCCTTTAGCGATACAATGTAAGATATAGATACAGTCCGAACTTATGGCGTCCTGTATTTGTCTGTTTTGATACCTTATAGTCTTAGAATTTTTAGATAAAAATTTAATAAATTCACTAGGATATATTTCATTCACAGACGATAATCCATAACTATCAAAAAAATAAAAATGGTGGGGCATGGCCTGGACGCTGATGGTGCTGGCTAATTAGTTGAGAAGCTCTGCTTCCAGCACTACAACCCGGCTTAATTCCAGCCTACCCTGCTATCAAATCTATGAGGCTCTCTCCTTCATCCTGTCCACCCATGGGGCGAGTTAAGAAGCGCCAGGTTCTGGCGGAACTTAGAGTTCTTTCACAAAACTCTGCCACTGTGTGGGAGCCCGAAGCCGTCCTCCTCGCCATCTTGTGATGGCTCCCCTGCTTCCTCCCCGAGCGAGATTCGCGCCACCTCCCAACAGCTATCACACAGCTCCCCACCGCTCACGGAGGAGCTGCTTCGGAGCATGCTAGACTCCCTGCGTTCTTCTTTGAAAGAGGACTTCCACACCATCCTCAGAAGTGCATTCATTTTTATCGTGTCAAGGAAGTCTTTTTGAAAGCACTCCAAAAAGACCCGGAACCCACCAGCTCCTTTGATGGCATCTCAGTATTCCTGGATTTATCTGCGGTGACCCTGGCCAAAAGGAACGAATTTGCCCCCTTCACTAAAACCCTGCGGGATAAACAAGTTCGCTACCGGTGGGGCTTTCCGGTTAAACTTCTTATTGCGCAAAATGGCATACTCCATGTGTGCACGCCGCCACGGGCGGCGGAGCAGAAGCTGTTGGCCTTGGGCCTCCTGCCTGCTGGCAGTCCGCCAGTGGGTGATCCTCATCGTGGACAAGCAAAGATTCCTGTGGACTGGAACCCGGCCTGAGAAGGAATGCCCAATAATATTTGGTGCAGTGAGGTACAAGAATGACTTGCTCCCTTGCACCCCCTACTCTATGGGGCGAAAGCCTTTCTTCCGCTGTACCACTGTTACTCAGGCCGCCCTAAAAAAGGAATAACAAAAATTATTATAATTTTTTTATTCCTCAGGGCAGCACCGCCGATCACCACAGGCGGCGCGGCCCTGGATGTAATTGCGGCGGGCAGTAGGAGATGAGCGCTTCCATTGTGGAAGCGTTCATCTCCATATTCATCTGTATCGTGGTCCTCAGGACAGCGATACAGATGGCTGTGCTGTGGAGCAGGGGAGGGAGAGGCGTGTCCCTCCCTTGTTCTTCTATTAGGCCGCAGGCACTAATGCCTGCAGCCTGTCAGAGGCCGGCTCAGGCAGCGCTATAACGTCATTATCATCGCGCCGCCTGAGCCGGGTAGCACACAGCAGGGACACAGGCTGGAAGAGGCCTGCATCGCTGCTGATGGAGGTAAGTATTAGTATTTTGTTTTGTTTTTCTTTGCAGGGGGAGCTGTCACTTTGGCTATGGGGGAGCTGCCACTATGGGGGGGAGATGGCACTATGGGGAGGAGCTGGCACTATGGCTATAAGGGAGCTGGCACTATGGCTATGAGGGAGCTGGCACTATGGCTATGGGGGAGCTGGCACTATAGGGGGAGCTGGCATTATAGGGGGGCTGGCACTATGGGGGAGCTGGCATTATGGGGGAGCTTGCACTATGGTGGGGAGCTGGCACTATCGGGGGGGGGCTGGCAATATGGGGGAGCTTGCACTATGGGGGCTGGCACTATGGGGGGGCTGGCACTATGGGGGGATCTGACACTATGGGGGGGCTGGCACTATGGGGGGGAAGCTTGCACTATGAGGGGAGCTGGCACTATGGGAGGAGCTGGCACTATGGGGGGGGCACCATTGGGGAGAGGAGCACTATGGGGGTATCTGGGGGCTCTAAAGGGGCTTTTTTTTAATTATTAGCACATTATTGTGGGCACTATGGGGCATCTGGTGCTACTATAGGGGCATTATTTGGGGGCACTATGGGGAAGTGGGAGCTCTAAAGGGGCCTTTTGTATTGACACATTATGGGGGGCACTATGGCATTTGGTGGCACTAAGGGGGCATTTTTTACTGGCACATTATGGGAGGCACTATAGGGAAGAGTGGCACTATGGGGCATTATTTGGGGGCACTATGGGGGAGTGGAGCACTATTGGGGCATATGGTGGCACTAAGAAGGGGCATTTTTTACTGGCACATTGTGGGGGAGAGGAGCACTATAGGGGCATCTGCTGGGGGCACTAAGAAGGGGAATTTTTTTACTGGCATATTATGGGGACACTATGGGGAAGAGGGAGAGGAGCACTATGAGGGCATTTACTGGGGCACTGTATAGGGGTATTTTATACTGGCATACATTATGGGGACTGAAGAGGGGATTTTTGCTTCTTGGAAATTTGAGATTTATGTATATCTCCGTTTTCCATCCCTTCTATTCTATTCCTAGCATGTTGCCCTTGTTTCCCATACAACCCGATTATCCTGTGTATAATTACACCTCTTCCAGTCCTTCATATACCCCAGGAGCAACACACAACCCTTGCAGATACTTATATATAAAAATAGTTTACTGATAACATAGAGATGACAAAGCAATGGACAATATACATAGAGATACAGATAACACAAGACATAGAGGACACCACCACACACAGCCACCTCCGTTCCTGTCCACCCTGGATGCTAATCAAATGCGGCTAATAATGTGTATGTATATACAGTATATCCAGAGTCCACCAATATACAGTCTACTGGATCTACTCTTCTAACCAACTCACATCCAGTACCTGACCATTAGTACATGTACATATAGAGACTCCTGCATAAACAGCATATATAATCTATTGGTAATACAATTGCAGACTGCTAATATCTATACACATATAAAGTCTACTGGGATATTACACTTATATACATACCCACATAAGCACACATATAACTTAGCTTGCTCCTACATCCATCGGTGTCCAGGAAGAGAAGAGCGCAGACCCACTCCCAACTTTCACCTATATCTTGCTGTGTCCCAGCCCCCCACCATTGACCCCACCCTGTGACCACCCAAATATCTTCCCCCATCTCTGGGTCAAGAGGATGTTGTTCAAACGCTTTCACAATGTGCCCTTCCTGCCTTAGATATGCTAACAAGGGACACACTGCTACTGGCCATACTGAATGGGTGAATACCACTTGGTCCAATTATTAGGCATATTTGTGTGGTCATCAGGATGAGGTTCTGGCTGAAAGCCATATTTCTCTTAACAGGGACATTACCTCAACTGCGGGCACTAAGCAGGGGTATTTCATGTACTGTCATATTATAGGGAGAATTAGTACTACTAGGGGGTATTATGGGGAGCTTTAATACTACTGGGGGGCTATGAGGAACATGATTACTAGGGCACTATAGGGGCATTATTACTACTAAGTGTGCTCTGGCAGAGAATCATTTCTATTGGTGGGATTTTGGGGAGCACTGTTACTTTGGGGGCACCCTGGCACAGTATCAGCTTAGCACAATTATTTTTGGGGGACATTATCTTTATACTATTAGTGTCTGGGCGCAGTTATTTTTTAGAGCACTGTGTGCCAATAATTGTTTAAGGGGGCACTATCTGTGTGGTAGTAGTATTTCCAGGGGGACTGTTTCTGCAGTATAGTATTGGGGGTGGCAGGAAAGGGTGTTCAGAAGATGTGAAGATGATGGAAATGTGGGAAACTAATGTCTGTTTCTCAATCTCTGCAGAGACGGGAGATGGCAGAAAAATCATCATGGCGGTCTGGTCTGAATGGAGAAGATAAAGAAAGAGAACGTCTACAACAAAGGTGACATCACTGGATGTAAGAGGTATGTGGCGCCATTTGCAGAAGGAGGATTCAGAGCTGGGTGAGGACGGCCAAAGAGGGCAGCAGGCCACGGGCGGGTGGCAGATGGTGGGGGGAACCACAAGCCTTGAGAAGGATCTGGGGAGGGAGGAGAGCGGAGGAGCTTCCTGGCTGTAGCCGGCTGTTTATTGTATGATGTGAAGCAGGCAGTGCAGGCCTCCCCTCTCCGTATGATGTGTAGAGACAGGCCTCAACTATAGAATTTCAGCAGTACAGTGTTTGTTGGGAGTGGCCTATTATATGTAGGAGGGGCTTTTAATAATAGGAGGGGCTAAAATGAGCCACTTGACTGGATTTGCCCCCCAGGACTAAGGCTGCCAGCCCTCCCTGGCACTGTACCACTGTGAAGCATCGTCGTATTGCTTCTAATTCTTATCCGTTAACATCTGTGTTTTATGTTTTTTTTGTTCTTTCTGTTCTAATGTTTTCAGAGGTTCTACCTCAGGTTCAGGTGTGTGATGATACTTCCCTCCCATATGCATTCCCATACCTCTGTCCGAACGGAGCAGAGCAATGCTGGTATGTTTTATTATCCCGATGGGGTTTAAGATGTACTCACTGACTGTCAGGGGATTGAACTCCCCATTTAAGAGGAGATTATTATGGGCTGATGCTATGACTTCACACTGTAATGTATTAATGGCTCAAGAAACCCACCAATTGCCGAATGATTCCCATAGATGTACACATCCCGATTTCCCGCATATCTTCCACTCTCCTGCGTTCAAGAAAAAGAAGGCGGGAGTTTTAGTGGCGATAAAGAGAAATGTAGCGTTTACTTTGTCCTCTTTAACGACGGACAACAAGGGTCGATATATTATAATAATGGGCCTATTGGACAATCTACCGGTGACGATAGCCACCGTCTATGCGCCTAATAGCAGACAAATATCTTTCCTCAAACTTAAAGCAGTTGCTTCAGGCTCCATTGTGGTTGGAGGTGACTTTAATATACCGGCAAACGCGGACATAGATTGTAGTAACCGCACCCTAACACATAGACGGGATCTCAAATCCCTTATAGATGACTATCAGTTCCATGACATCTGGAGATATCTTTATGGAGGGGAACGTGACTATACTTTCTTCTCACTAGCCCATTTATCACAATCCAGAATAGACTATTTTCTTATCTCTATAGATTTGTTATGGAAGGCCTCTAGCTCCAGTATAGGCCTCACGACTTGGTCTGACCAACTCTAGAGATTCAAACAGGTTTGCCGAGTCCTTCCCCTCCGCAGTGGAGACTGAATGCTTACTTGCTGAAGCGGTTGGAAAGGGTTGAGTACCGTACATAGATAAATCTATTTGTGAATTCTTTGACATGAATGATGGCCCGGAAGTTTCAGCATCTACCCTCTGGAATACGCACAAAGCATCAGGGGCGGACACAGACAGCAGAGGGCCCCTGTGCAAAGATCGTGCCTGGGCCCCCTCCCCTCCAAGCCAAGTTCTCAACATAACCAATTCCGTCCTAAGATTACTTATAGGCTAGCAATACAAAACATACAGTGTCACCGTGATTTTGTAGTAAAAAGGTCACAGAGAGGCAAAGAGCATTATAAGTCATGTTAATGCTCCATGTCTCTGCTGTCTGGTGCGGGGCTTGGCTCTCTTTCACGCAGCGGACGACCCGCACAGGATCCGCTCGTGTGAAAGAGCTCTAAGCCCAATGAATGGCTACACTCACCCAGTCCTAATAAAATCTGGTCCTACCTCATCCAGGATGTCACTGGCGTCGGCGTGATGTCCGCTGGATCCAGAACAAGGTCTATGTGGTGATAGAGAAAAAGAATAATCACATAAGGAAGGGATGGTGACTGCCCCTGTGAAATCACCAGCAGGGGGCGCTGTGCTGGTCCTGTAAGACCGATCCATGCCAATGTATAGCAGGGTAATCTAGTGCTACCATAGAGTACTAATGCCCACATTGTGGCCCCTCACAGTAATTAAGCCGTCACAGCAGTTATACCCAGATATGTGCCCCCTCACAGTAGTTATGCCCAGATATGTGCCCCTCACAGTCATTATGCTAGATATGTGCCCCCGCACATTAGTTATGCCCAGATATGTGCCTCCCTCACAGTCGTTATGCCCAGATATGTGCCTCCCTCACAGTCGTTATGCCCAGATATGTGCCTCCCTCACAGTCGTTATGCCCAGATATGTGCCTCCCTCACAGTCGTTAGCCGAGATATGTGCCCCTCTCACAGTCGTTATGCCCAGATATGTGCCACTCTCACAGTCATTATGCCCAGATATGTGCCTCCATCACAGTCGTTATGCCCAGATATGTGTCCCTCTCACAGTCGTTATGCCCAGATATGTGCCTCCCTCACAGTGGTTATGCTAGATATGTGCCTCCCTCACAGTAGTTATGCCAGATATGTGCCCCCTCACAGTCATTATGCCAGATATGTGCCCCTCACAGTAGTTCTGGCCAGATATGTGCCTCCCTCACAGTGGTTATAGCCAGATATGTGCCCCCTCAGTCGTTATGGCCAGATATGTGCCTCCCTCACAGCAGTTATGCCAGATATGTGCCTCTAGTTATGCCAGATATGAGCCCCCTTACAGCAGTTTTGCCAGATATGTGCCCAGTGCCCATAGTAATGCCAGATATGAGCTGCCTTATAACAGTTATGCCAAATATGTGCCCCTCACAGTGGTTATGCCAGATATGTGCCCATAGTTATACCAGATATGAGCTGCCTTATAACAGTTATGCCAGATATGTGCCCCTCATAGTAGTTATGCCTATATATCTGTGCCCCTCACAGTAGTTGTTTTACCCAGATATGTGCCCCTCACAGTGGCTCTTTTGTGCCCCCTCACTTTAGTGGTTGCCCCTTTTTGCAGCTTTATGGGAAAAAAAACAAAACGTAATACTTACCTTCTTCCCTGATGACAGGCTCCCACACTCACATCGTGCTGCTGGCTGTGCTGGAGGCAGATTCCCGGGCATTCATTGCTCCTCCCACAGCCAGCAGCGCAATGTGCAGCCAGCAGGGGGAGCGCCTGAGCGCTGAATATCAGTGAAGCAGGGAGCAGAGAGGTCTCCCTGCTTCACTATAGAAACTAACAGCCCGACAGTGACGAGAACTGCCGGGCCGGGTGAGTGTGCCCCCCCTCCCCCTCCTCCTTGCCTCTGCGTCACCTGTTTGAAGAGCGCTCTGACTGGGCCCGGCATTCTCACTGTACTTTATGCTGGGCCCGGTCAGAGCGCTCCCATTACATGGGAGTGCAGCGTCCCCCTCCCCCCGCCAGGCCTGTACGCCCCTGCTTGGGCCCCCAGGAGCAACTGGGCCAGTGGCAGCTGCCTTTGCCCCGCTTTAAAGACGGCCCTGGGAGTTGATTACCTCCCCCTGCAGCCGTTAAGAAGGGGCCCCCTCCTGCTCTGGGCCCCTATGCAACTGAACAGGCTGCACATGCGGTATGTCCGCCCCTGCAAAGCATATATGAAAGGCATTTTACTTTAACTTGCATCTCGTTTGAAAAAAGCAACGGCTTAAACTCCTCTCAGAGGCGCTTGAATCGCTTTCCAAAATTGATTCAGAATATAAACTGCACCCTAGTCCTTCACTTCAAAAATGACTATTTGAGCTAATCTTAGGACCATCCTGTTATAGGATCATGAACGCTCGCTTAGGCGCCTTAAGGCCACTTATTATAATATAGGTGACAAAGCGGGATCCCTACTTGCTAGAAGGGTGAAACGCAAAAATGCTGCAAGTAGAATTGCCCATCTGAAGTCCGATGACTCCCAGCTAGTGACTCATCCCAAAAAATTTTTGGATACTTTTGCAGAATATTACGAGAACCTATATAATGTGCGTAATAGCAGTACCACTCCCCAACCCCAGCCTGAAGTAATTGCAGCGTTTTTAGACCGTTTATCCCTTCCCCGCCTTTCTGTGTCCGATCTGAACACCCTAAATGCCACAAATGAAAAGCGAGAAACAGAGCGGGCAATAGGTTCAGCTAAACTGGTCCGGACGGTTATGTAAACGAATACTATAAAACTTTCTGGACTTCCCTGGTCCCGTTCCTACAGCGGCTATTTAACACCTTCTTATATACAGGTCACATCCCCTCTGAGATGTTAACCGCGACGATAGTCACGCTACCCAAACCTGGTAAACCAGTGGACTCCCCCGGCAATTTCAGGCCCATATCCTTATTAAATACGGATATTAAACTTTTTAAAAAAAAATTTGCCTCCAGACTCCACCTGATTCTCCCAGCTTGGTGGATATTGACCAGGTGGGATTTGTAGCCGGTAGGCAATGTAGGGATGGGACCAGACGTATTATAGATCTCTTGCATGTGGCAGAGCTTTCCAGGTCCCCCACTTTGTTCCTGTCTCTAGATGCTGAAAAAGCATTTGACAGGGTGCACTGGGGGTACCTGGAAGGGGTACTCCATAAATTTGGCTTCTTGGGACCTATTGTTAAAGGTATTATGGGCTTATACTCGAGTCCTTCGGCCAGAGTATTAGATTCGGGGTTCCTCTCTAGGGCGTTCTATATAACAAACGGCACCCGGCAGGGATGTCCCCTGCCCCCTTTAATCTTTGCACTGGTGATGGAACCCCTCGCCGAGGCCATCAGGTCGAATTGTGTCATAAGGGGCATCCCTGTCGGCGCGCAGTATCACAAGTTGACCTTATACGCTGATGATGTGATTTTAACCATGACTGATCCTGAGAAGTCGCTAGAGGCCGTGTGGAATGTCCATTCAGAGAAGGTTCCAGTTAAATTGGGAGTTTGATCATATCACCTATCTAGGCATTTTGTTGACCCCATAGACACATCAGCTTGTAACGGTGAATTTTTGAGCCCTAAAGAATGAACTACAAAAGGATTATGTGAACATGTCCACTCACAGTTTGTCCTGGATAGCTAGGATAAACCTTGTTAAAATGCTAATTTTGCCAAAAATTTGGTATAAACTCCAATGTATTCCCTTGCGGATACCTGTAAATATACTCAACCAAATCCAGACTGAGATGCTGGAATTTATATCGGGCCGCACCAAGCCTAGGATTTGCAAATCAACACTATATCCGGCCATACGTAGAGGTGGTCTGGGGGTGCCCGACGTGAAGACGTACTATTGGGCCTCGCTGCTCTCTCAGGCCAAGGAGTGGTGGTGTTCGTCCGGTCCGCAGAGGTGGCTACAACTTGAGGAAGCGCTAATTAAAGGATATTCCCTCAGCATTTACCTAGCTGCACAAACTCTTAGCAGTTCCATATTAATTTGCCCACAGGACATATGGTGGCTGCCTCTGCGGCCTGGAGACATCTGCTATCTAATCTCAGTTTTTCGCAGTTTATGGATTGGAAACAATTTCCTTTAAAATCACTGGAATTCCTTATTCCTGTTTTGTCTCTTTCCCCTCGGCAAACTAGGGGTATTGATACTATAGGGAAGCTCTTTGATGGCCAATCTGTAGTACAATTTAAGTCTGTACATAATCAATATGCCCTGCCTAATGTTTACTTCTATCAATTTCTCCAGGTCCGGGCACCTCCTGGGCTCTCTCCCCCATCTGCGGTCACAACAGCTGTTAAATTCCTCACCCTAGTTTCTTCTGCGAAAAAGGGGTTGTCCACAATGTATCAACTTCTGTGTATTGGACTTTCTGGCATTCCCTGTGACCGTATATGGGTGGTCGCACATACAGGGAGTGCAGAATTATTAGGCAAGTTGTATTTTTGAGGATTAATTTTATTATTGAACAACAACCATGTTCTCAATGAACCCAAAAAACTCATTAATATCAAAGCTGAATATTTTTGGAAGTAGTTTTTAGTTTGTTTTTAGTTTTAGCTATTTTAGGGGGATATCTGTGTGTGCAGGTGACTATTACTGTGCATAATTATTAGGCAACTTAACAAAAAACAAATATATACCCATTTCAATTATTTATTTTTACCAGTGAAACCAATATAACATCTCAACATTCACAAATATACATTTCTGACATTCAAAAACAAAAACAAATCAGTGACCAATATAGCCACCTTTCTTTGCAAGGACACTCAAAAGCCTGCCATCCATGGATTCTGTCAGTGTTTTGATCTGTTCACCATCAACATTGCGTGCAGCAGCAACCACAGCCTCCCAGACACTGTTCAGAGAGGTGTACTGTTTTCCCTCCTTGTAAATCTCACATTTGATGATGGACCACAGGTTCTCAATGGGTTCAGATCAGGTGAACAAGGAGGCCATGTCATTAGATTTTCTTCTTTTATACCCTTTCTTGCCAGCCACGCTGTGGAGTACTTGGACGCGTGTGATGGAGCATTGTCCTGCATGAAAATCATGTTTTTCTTGAAGGATGCAGACTTCTTCCTGTACCACTGCTTGAAGAAGGTGTCTTCCAGAAACTGGCAGTAGGACTGGGAGTTGAGCTTGACTCCATCCTCAACCCGAAAAGGCCCCACAAGCTCATCTTTGATGATACCAGCCCAAACCAGTACTCCACCTCCACCTTGCTGGCGTCTGAGTCGGACTGGAGCTCTCTGCCCTTTACCAATCCAGCCACGGGCCCATCCATCTGGCCCATCAAGACTCACTCTCATTTCATCAGTCCATAAAACCTTAGAAAAATCAGTCTTGAGATATTTCTTGGCCCAGTCTTGACGTTTCAGCTTGTGTGTCTTGTTCAGTGGTGGTCGTCTTTCAGCCTTTCTTACCTTGGCCATGTCTCTGAGTATTGCACACCTTGTGCTTTTGGGCACTCCAGTGATGTTGCAGCTCTGAAATATGGCCAAACTGGTGGCAAGTGGCATCTTGGCAGCTGCACGCTTGACTTTTCTCAGTTCATGGGCAGTTATTTTGCGCCTTGGTTTTTCCACACGCTTCTTGCGACCCTGTTGACTATTTTGAATGAAACACTTGATTGTTCGATGATCACGCTTCAGAAGCTTTGCAATTTTAATAGTGCTGCATCCCTCTGCAAGATATCTCACTATTTTTGACTTTTCTGAGCCTGTCAAGTCCTTCTTTTGACCCATTTTGCCAAAGGAAAAGAAGTTGCCTAATAATTATGCACACCTGATATAGGGTGTTGATGTCATTAGACCACACCCCTTCTCATTACAGAGATGCACATCACCTAATATGCTTAATTGGTAGTAGGCTTTCGAGCCTATACAGCTTGGAGTAAGATAACATGCAAAAAGAGGATGATGTGGTCAAAATACTCATTTGCCTAATAATTCTGCACGCAGTGTATAACTTATGGCTACGCGTAAAGTGATAGCTCGTCACTGGAAACAAAGCATTACCCCCCCTCTTCTTGAAGTTAGCCAGTTGGTAAATCAGCATATGCAACACAAAATTTTTTACTCACCTGATCTTCAGTCTAGAACTCGGATTCTTAATCAATGTATGACATGGCTCAAAGTACATATGCCGTGCCTCTTCCAGATGTTATATCATGATTGCAGCGCTATGGTAACGTCTAGCTCCCTGGATTCCCCCCCCCCGACTATCCCCATCCCCCCTCACTCTGCTGCATATGGTCTTGGTATACTGTCACACAGTCTGTTTTTTATGCCAAGATTATGGCTTGTAGAAACTTTACCTTGTTACCTGTTTTCTCTCTAATACTCACTATGTATGCACTGTAACTTTCACTTGTAGGTGGCTGCGTCCACCACATTTGTACTATTCTTGTGCATAAAAATCCTTAATAAAAATCTATTGCATCATAAAAATAAAATAAAAAAATTGATATGTCATTCGGGTATAATATAATTAAAATCCAGTGCTTGCCCCGCTGATAACAATTGTCCGCATTTACAATATAGGCCGCCAAACGATCGATGATTTTATTTACCGGTAATAAATCGCACGGAAATACACAATCATGCGTCGGGCATGAAAGTCGGCTTTGATAACGCAGGTAATTTCATAATTATAAATTTTTATTGAAAATCATATAAAACCTCCCTTCTATTGTTTATTTCAATAATAGTTTCATGAACGGAATACACAATCATGTTAATAGTGTTTACCACTGGCTCAGCAAATCTCATTTTTAGCTCTGAGATTTCCAGTTTTTACTAGAGAGAAATGTCCGCCCGGTTTTTGATCCAGCGATAAATCAAAAGCAAACAAAGTGTACCCGTTCAAAAATTCTGATCAATCCACGGATAAAGTGTCGTCAGTCTTTTGTTCCCCCGAAATGTGTACGAGCGCCATATATTCACGAACAGCCGAATCGTCTTGAAAAATAGGCTGAAACGGTTTTGCGGGTATCTGTTGGCCGTCCAAATATAAGGCGGCATAATTCACATTATAGCGGTTGAAGCACAAAGGATTTCTTTGGTAATTCCCAGAAAATGATTTGTTGTCCACAAACGATAGTATTACGGTTTTTGGAATGTTTCCGAGAAAAAGATTCTCATGGTTAGATATGCGAGTACCTGCGGGAATGCTATACACTTTAGGCGATGCGCGATCGATCGAGTACTTTGCTTTAGCTGTTAACGGAGCACGACTGTGTCTGATTCTCACAGCGGGCGATACTTGATTGAATTTTTTTGACAAACAACGACGCGTGCTGTATTTGGACTTTAAAATGGGTCGCCTCGTCAGACAAAAGACAGAAGGTGTCTTTGTTTATGGTCAACTTTATCTTTAGATCTAATCCGTTCAGTATTAATTTGGGCTGATTAAATATATCGGCGTAAATGGGCCCCATTAATTCCACACTTCTAGAACGCATCGTATACTCGGCTCTCTTGGTGAAACCGACATTATGTCCGTCAAGAGCCCGGTCACCATGACGTCCAGCGGTATCTTTATAGAATAAGCTGGCTGTAAATTGGGCCGCTAAATTTTGTGAATTATAATTTATTAGGGACTCTATATACGCTCTATATGTATAAAGGTTGTCACTTCTAGAAATCAACGTGTCGCCAAGCGTTATGTCCAAATGATTAAAAAGGCTGGCAATAGGGTATTTAATAAGGGCTACGCGGGATCCGTCGGGTATGGGTGTGTTATCCGGGCTAACGATTCTGCAAACGACGTGTAACAGAGTGTTATTTAGGTCATAATAATATTCACCGCTGCCCGTTGTCGGCGATAGCCGCTATCGGTTGTACCTCTACATAAAGCGATTTTAAAAAACTCATCTGCGTAGGCGGTATTTAAAAGATATCCAACTCTGATTTGGCGTACTCTGCGCATGCGTCGTGTACAAAAGCCATAGCTGTTAATTAGAAGATGTCGCTCGCTGACTGACTACTTGTTTTCTGGCGTCGACGTCTTTTAGGCACCGCTACTTTATTAATAAAAGGGGGTAGGATGACACCGACGCGGCAGCGTTTTCTTTTAAGTGTTTTTTTCAGAATTTGCACAAAGCCAGAGCCCTCCTGATCTTGTGTAGATCAATTTATTTGATCCATAAAGGCTGTCGATGCCGTGGCGACAACATCTTTAGCGATATTCCAGGTGGCTGTTTTTACGTGCGGTTTTACAAGTTCCACACCTTTCTTGAATAGGGGTACTACTCGACGGAACAGACCCCGAAATAACCCTGCGAGCCCAGAACCGTGCATGAATTCTGTGCCGTGAAAGCCGTCCAAATCATGACCGGCTTGCGCTATGTAATAATGTGTATACGCATCCGGGTCGCCGTACACTCTCTGGGACAACATTTTAATGCGTCGTCACCGCACGCGGTCTAAAGTGTAATCGCACAATAGTTTTACTGTATTTGAATTTAACAGGTTTAGCTTGATCCGTGAGGATCGATATTGTAATGATATCAAAGTGTTGCATGCAGAAAGGTATATAGTCCAGCCTGATATGCTTTTGCGTGACTATTTTGCCATTATTGCCGCTTAACTCCACAGTTTTTAAAAGCTGTACGTAGCTATTGCCAACAAGTTGATGCTGAATGATATCGGTACAAAAAAACATTGTATAAAATCTGGCTTTAATATCGGGGTGAATTTTTCTCTTTACAGGTAAAGAATCGTTCTCTTTTGTTAAAACAAAATCCTCATCCGCGAAATGTTCTGAAACAGACAAGCCAGATTCGTTGTAGCACAAACCGATGTTCCCCGGATCTACATTCTTCTTCAAGTGATCGCGCAAGTACCCCTAAAGGCCCAATACATTGCCTAACTTTTCCCAGGCATGAACTTGTACAGGGAGTGCAGAATTATTAGGCAAGTTGTATTTTTGAGGATTAATTTTATTATTGAACAACAACCATGTTCTCAATGAACCCAAAAAACTCATTAATATCAAAGCTGAATATTTTTGGAAGTAGTTTTTAGTTTGTTTTTAGTTTTAGCTATTTTAGGGGGATATCTGTGTGTGCAGGTGACTATTACTGTGCATAATTATTAGGCAACTTAACAAAAAACAAATATATACCCATTTCAATTATTTATTTTTACAAGTGAAACCAATATAACATCTCAACATTCACAAATATACATTTCTGACATTCAAAAACAAAACAAAAACAAATCAGTGACCAATATAGCCACCTTTCTTTGCAAGGACACTCAAAAGCCTGCCATCCATGGATTCTGTCAGTGTTTTGATCTGTTCACCATCAACATTGCATGCAGCAGCAACCACAGCCTCCCAGACACTGTTCAGAGAGGTGTACTGTTTTCCTTCCTTGTAAATCTCGCATTTGATGATGGACCACAGGTTCTCAATGGGGTTCAGATCAGGTGAACAAGGAGGCCATGTCATTAGATTTTCTTCTTTTATACCCTTTCTTGCCAGCCACGCTGTGGAGTACTTGGACGCGTGTGATGGAGCATTGTCCTGCATGAAAATCATGTTTTTCTTGAAGGATGCAGACTTCTTCCTGTACCACTGCTTGAAGAAGGTGTCTTCCAGAAACTGGCAGTAGGACTGGGAGTTGAGCTTGACTCCATCCTCAACCCGAAAAGGCCCCACAAGCTCATCTTTGATGATACCAGCCCAAACCAGTACTCCACCTCCACCTTGCTGGCGTCTGAGTCGGACTGGAGCTCTCTGCCCTTTACCAATCCAGCCACGGGCCCATCCATCTGGCCCATCAAGACTCACTCTCATTTCATAAGTCCATAAAACCTTAGAAAAATCAGTCTTGAGATATTTCTTGGCCCAGTCTTGACGTTTCAGCTTGTGTGTCTTGTTCAGTGGTGGTCGTCTTTCAGCCTTTCTTACCTTGGCCATGTCTCTGAGTATTGCACACCTTGTGCTTTTGGGCACTCCAGTGATGTTGCAGCTCTGAAATATGGCCAAACTGGCGGCAAGTGGCATCTTGGCAGCTGCACGCTTGACTTTTCTCAGTTCATGGGCAGTTATTTTGCGCCTTGGTTTTTCCACATGCTTCTTGCGACCCTGTTGACTATTTTGAATGAAACGCTTGATTGTTCGATGATCACGCTTCAGAAGCTTTGCAATTTTAAGAGTGCTGCATCCCTCTGCAAGATATCTCACTATTTTTGACTTTTCTGAGCCTGTCAAGTCCTTCTTTTGACCCATTTTGCCAAAGGAAAGGAAGTTGCCTAATAATTATGCACACCTGATATAGGGTGTTGATGTCATTAGACCACACCCCTTCTCATTACAGAGATGCACATCACCTAATATGCTTAATTGGTAGTAGGCTTTCGAGCCTATACAGCTTGGAGTAAAACAACATGCATAAAGAGGATGATGTGGTCAAAATACTCATTTGCCTAATAATTCTGCACGCAGTGTATAAGCTTGATTTCCTTATTTAAATGGTTCTGTCAATATCGTTGTATCTTAGACGCAATTGACCAGAAGGTATTTTTATAGAATCAAGTTTATTATTAAGTTATTAATGGCTTTGATCAGCTCGTTCATATTAGGGTAATAACCCGATTTAAATCACTGCAAAAAATGCACCAAAATGATATGCAACTGACAATACTAGCTAATTCCTCAAGCCAATGTTAAAAGCTGAGAACTTTGCCAATATCTTCCAGTCAGGACCATATCGGAGCCCCTCATGCACCACGTCACGGTGTCTCAGCAAGCATGGGGTCCTACCACTAAACTGCCCGTGGTGTGAGAACAGGGTCTGAACAGTGCTAGAAACCAACTCACAGCCAGGCTCTCACATGCCTCCATAGTGGTATTACCAATGCACTGTGAGGTAGGATAAAGCTGTGAGCCGCACCCACAACAGACCATGTGACACAGAAGCTACCAGGTGCAAAAGAATGTTACCAACGAAATAAAGTGGCACATTCCATACACATAAAGACAAAAACTCACTGAAAAACGTGAACGGGTGAAAATGCTCCAAACCCAGACACTGTGGCGTGTCTATAACTGGGGGAGCAATTCCTCAGCATGCGGTCCACAGACAAAGGCAATCCCCAGCAAAATAATGCGCACAATGGAGGATGCCGGGGCGGACCGCATGCACAACAAGAACATCTTACACAAAATGATACATTGTGCAGATGAAAAAATTTACATACACAAATCACTGCAAAAAATGCACCAAAATGATACTCAGTGATATGCCGGGCGATGTAGAATACACCATCGCCGGGCCCAAAGTAATACGCCGGGCAATGTAGAATACACCATCGCCGGGCCCAAAGGTTTTCCACGTATGCGGGTACTGAATCTCCAGTAACGCCACTTCATAAGGACCTCGAAGATGGACGGCTTTTGCTAATTTAGTGGTGTAAAAAGCGATGGTATTTTCGGGGTAAAGTTTGGCAGAGGTGTTGCAGGGTAGCTTAATAAAAACGAACCATCTTCCTTAGTTTACATGCTCTTCAGTTGCGTTTCTGCAACCCAAGAGTTAAACTTTTCTGGATAAGCGACCCACTTTACAAAATCCAGCGTTTCCCTCTAACCTTCTTCTTTTCCACGATTTTTTCTATCCAGTAAAAGCAACACTTATCAAGGAGTACTTTTTGGACTTCTTCCGCGTAGAACGATCCTTCAATGAGCTCTTCGGCCAGGTTTTTCAACTTATAAAGGGGTCTGAGGCCCCTAGTGTTTACGGCGTAAATGGTAAATACCTTGTCCGTATAGGTTTGTTCATAACCCTTAACAAATGCACCCTTTTAGCGTACAATTCTGACATTGTCACCTATTTTAATAACAGTTTAACTTTTTTAATAGCGGCGTAATCGACGTAGATATTTTTCGAAGCGGTTAAAGAGTTCTCTTTTGTTACATCAACGGCGCGACACCTTATGGTTCTGTGGTACGTGCGATTATAACTATACACCAGGTCTTGTATCTTGTTAGGTAATTGAACACAGAATTTTCGTACTTCTCTGAATAAGGGTTCAACGCCGCCGTAAGAGCCGACTGCTTTTGGGGTGTTGTACTGTTTTCTCAATATTTCGGTGTTTGCGGTCATTTTAGCAGCGTTTTTAAGTACCTGCCATCAACGATGTACCCTAACGGTTTATGCCATTTTAACTAATCAAGATAGTGTATTTATTGTAAAAAGAAAAACGGACTACCTTTTTATTTAAAAAGTAATTTTATGTAAAACATTGAGATATTACATACAAATACATTTTTATATACAAGCAAAGAAAAATTTACAACGTTAACCAAGATTAGAGTTAAGCGG
This sequence comes from Bufo bufo, assembly GCF_905171765.1. Lineage (NCBI taxonomy): Eukaryota > Metazoa > Chordata > Amphibia > Anura > Bufonidae > Bufo > Bufo bufo. The sequence goes on along the minus strand of NC_053389.1, from coordinate 31,979,081 downwards.
ACACCTGGATGTTCGGGTTCGATGGGTTTGGCCGAACTTCATAAAAAAGTTTGAGTTCGGGACCCGGACTTGACCCCGAACCAGAACCCCATTGAAGTCAATGGGGACCCGAACTTTTGAGCTCTAAAATGGCTGTAAAAATTTAATGGAAAGGGCTAGAGGGCTGCAAATGGCATCAAAATGTGGCAAGGCATGGCAAGTGCTCTGCAAAAAAATATGGATAGGGAAATGACTTTAAATAACATAAAATACGTAAAATAAAAAATAATAATCTTGATCTAGGAGGATGAGGTCATATGGAGTAGGAGGATGAGGAGGCGGTGGATGTGGCGGTGTAGGTGAAAGCGGCGGTGGAGGATGAGGAGGTAGCCTACACTGCTTTTTGGTTTTAAATTTTTTTTTTTTTTTTTAAATTAGGGTACACCCCAAAACATTGGGAAATATAACCTGTGATAACCTCCTCCAGTCATGCTAAACACACGTTCAGATAATACACTGGCTGCAGGGCAGGCCAGAACCTCCAAGACGTAAAGGGCAAGCTCAGGCCATGTGCCCAATTTGGAGACCCAGAAGTTGCAGGGGGCAGAACCATCAGTCAGTTTGTGTAGGCGTGTGCAAACATACTGCCCCACCATGTCGCACGTCTCCGTGATGTTCACGATCCAATTGGATATCTGCTCTATTAACTTTCGATGTTCTTTTCTGGGCCTACTATGTTGATCACGGCTAGCGGCGAATCAGGGTTCCACCCCGGAGAGGGACACTGAGAAAAAGAGACCACATCCAATGGAGATCAATGGATGAAATTTAATTGTGATTGAGCAGAAATATGGGAGAAGCTATTAAAACGGAAGAATGGAAGGAAAGGAGGGGGCACGCGGCAATTACTCACTCCCGTCTCGGGGAGGTAGTGACGATAAATAACAATACAGGACTCTTAAGATGCCCTATTATTTAAATGATTAATAAAAAATTATAGGGAATGTCATTGGGGTATTTTGGATTTGGAAAAGTTAGACAGGAGAGACTTTGTTGACTCTAGATAACTTCTGCCTGATTGCACTTCCCTGTGACGTCCACCATCCATTTGGATATCTTCTCTATAAACTTTCTATGTTCTTTTCTGAGCCTACCATGTTGATCACGGTTATCGGTAAATCAGGGTTCCACGTCATAGAGGGAGCGTGAGAAAAGGAGACCTCATCCAAGGGAGGTGAATGGCTGCAATGGGATGAAGCAGACAAATTATTAAAGCAGAAGGATCGAATGAAAGGGCCAATTAAAGACGAATTTTAGAAATTTAAGTCCCTGTCACCTATGCAGAGCAGGGGTTTTTTATCGTCAGAAATGGGTTAATGTCACCCTCCAATGGAACAGATTATTTTAAAAAAAATTGATCCCTGTCACCTATGCAGAGCAGGGGTTTATTCACGGCAAAAATTGTAAAATGTCAACCCAAGAATGTAACATAAAAATTAGTGAAATTTATTAATCTGTCTGCTAGGTAGAGCAGGGGTCTATCACAGCCAAAAATTGTTGAATGTCACCTGAAAATGTAATTTATTAAGCTGTCAACTGGGTAAAACAGGGATATATCACAGCCAAAAATTTATTAATTAATCTTTACCTGTCTACTAGGTATAGCAGTGGTATACCACACCCAAATATAGGTGAATTTCACCCAAAAATGTAACAGACAAATTAGTGAATTTTTTTTTACTTGTCTACTATGTATAGCAGTGGTATATCACACCCAAAAATTGGTGAATTTCACCTGAAAATGTAACAGACAAATTAGTGAATTTTTTTTACCTGTCTACTAGGTATAGCAGTGGTATATCACACCAAATATAGGTGAATTTCACCCGAAAATGTAACAAATTAGTTTACCTGTCTACTAGGTATAGCAGTGGTATATAACACCCAAAAATTGGTGAATTTCACCCGAAAATGTAACAGACAAATTAGTGAATTTTTTTACCTGTCTAATAGGTAGAGCAGTGCTATATCACACCCAAAAATTGGTGAATTTCACCCGAAAATGTAACAGACAAATTAGTGAAATTACATAAAATAAAATACGTACAAATAAAAAATAAAAAAATATATATTTTTGAGGTGTAGGTCAATATGGAGTAGGAGTTTGAGGAGGTGGTGGACGTAGCAGTGGAGGAGGACGAGGTAGCCAACACTGATTTTTGGTTAAATTTTTTTTTTTATTTTAGATTAGGGTACACTCCAAAAGAGTGTGAAATATCCAAAATACAAGAATGAGCAATTGCGTTGTAGTATAACAATGGCTGGTTAAGGCCAGTATACATAATCTATTCTGCACAAGGTATGGATAAGTCCTGAGGGATCCATGCCTGATTCATTTTAATGAAAGTGAGCTTGTCCACCTTGGCTGTGGACAGGCGGCTGCGCTTGTCTGTGATAACGCCCCCTGCCATGCTAAATACACGTTCAGATAATACATTAGCTGCAGGGCAGGCCAGCACCTCCAAGGCGTAAAGGGAAAGCACAAGACATGTGCCCAATTTGGAGACCCAGAAGTTGAAGGGGGCAGACCCGTCATTCAGTACGTGTAGGCGTGTGCACAAAAACTGCTCCACCGTGTTGCTGAAATGCTGCCTCCTGCAAAGACTTTCCATATCAGCTGGTGGTGATGGTTGTTGTGGCGTGTTGACAAAGCTTTTCCACATTTTGGCCATGCTAACTCTGCCTTCTGAGGTGCTGGCGGTGCCCCAGCTGCGTTGGCGACCTCTTCCTCGTCCTCTGCCTTCGCCTTGTGCTTCCACTGTGTCCCCGCTGTCAGGTGGGAATGCCACCAGCAGCGCGTCTACCAGCGTGCGCTTGTGCTCGCGCATCTTACGATCACGCTCCAGTGACGGAATTAAGGACTGTATGTTGTCCTTGTAACAGGGATCCAGCAGCGTGGCCACCCAGTAATCAGCACAAGTTAGAATGTGGGCAACTCGGCAGTCGTTGCAGAGACACTGCAGCATGTAATCGCTCATGTGTGCCAGGCTGCCCAGAGGCAACGAAAAGCTGTCCTCTGTGGGAGGTGTATCGTCTGTGTCCTCTGTATCCCCCCAGCCACGCACCAGTGATTGCCATGAGCTGGTCTGGGTGCCACCCTGCTGGGAACATGGTTTCTCCTCCTCAATCTCCTCCTCCTCATCCTCCACCTCGTCATCCTCCAAAACTGTGCCCTGGCTGGACCATTGTGTACCTGGCGTTTGTGGGTGCAGGAACCAACCCTCGGAGCCACTTGTGAATGACTGGCTGGAAACCCTATGAAATGATCCCACTTCCTGGTCCTCCTCCTGTGCCACATCCTCTTCCATCATCGCCAGCAGCATTTTTTCAAGGAGCCATAGAAGTGGGATTGTAACGCTGAGAATGGCATTATCGGCACTGGCCATGTTGGTGGGGTACTTGAAACAGCGCAACAAGGAACTCAGGTCTCGCATGGAGGCCCAGTCATTGGTGGTGAAGTTGTGCTGTTCCGCAGAGCGACTCACCCGTGCGTGCTGCAGCTGAAACTCCACTATGGCCTGCTGCTGCTCGCACAGTCTGGCCAGCATGTGCAAGGTGGAGTTCCACCTTGTGGGCACGTCGCATATGAGGCGGTGAGCGGGAAGGCCGAAGTAACGCTGCAGCGCTGACAGGCGAGCAGCAGCAGGGTGAGAACGCCGAAAGTGCGCACAGACGTCACACACTTTATGCAGCAGCTCTGACATATCGGGTCATTTTTAAGGAATATCTGCACCACCAAATTCAGCACATGCGCCAGGCAAGAGATGTGCATCAAACCGGCTAGGCCCAGAGCATATACGAGATTTCGCCCATTATCGCACACCACCAGGCCGGGCTTGAGGCAGCAACCATTAATCGGTCTGTTGTTCAAGCCCGTCCACAGCTCCTGCGCGGTGTGGGGTTTGTCCCCCAAACAGATACGTTTTAAAACTGCCTGCTGTTGTTTACCCCTGGCTCTGCTGAAGTTGGTGGTGAAGGTGTTACTCTGACTGGATGAGGAGCTGGTAGAGGATGAGGAAGCGGAGTAGGAGGAGGAAGCAACAGGAGGCAAACTGAAGCGCCCTGCAATCCTCGGTGGTGGAAGGATATGCGCCAAACTGCTATCCGCCTCAGGCACAGACGCCACTGCATTTACCCAGTGTGCTGTTATGGAGATATAACGTCCCTGACCGTGCTTACTGGTCCACGTATCCATAGTGAGGTGTACTTTTCCACAGATGGCTTGCGCAGTGCACACCTGATTTTGTCCCTCACTTGGTTGTGCAGGGAAGGGATGGCACGGAAAAGTAGTGGCGGCTGGGCACGACGTACTGTGGGACAGCCACCGCCATAAGGCTTTTAAAACTCTCCGTCTCCACCAGACGGAATGATAGCATTTCAAAGGACAGTAAATTTGAAATGCTGGCATTCAGTGCCAGGGATCGCAGGTGGGTAGGGGTTACTTCTTCTTCCGCTCCAGTGTTTGGGAGATGGATAGCTGAATGCTTCCTTGGGACATTGTGGAGATGCTTGGTGACCTAGATGGTGGTGTTGCTGGCAGATCCTCTGTCTGCGGGGTGGCAGGTGCCACTGTCACTCCAGAGGTGGATGAAGAGGCCGAGACTGCAGCAGAAGTCTGGTTTTTGAGGTGTCTACTCCACTGCAGCTCGTGCTTTGCACTTAGATGCCTGGTCATGCAGGTTGTGCTCAGGTTGAGAACGTTTATGCCTCGCTTCAGGCTCTGATTGCACAGGGTGCAAACCACTGGTGTCTTGTCGTCAGCACATTGTCTAAAGAACTGCGACACCAGGGAACTCCTTGGAGCTGGCTTTGGTGTGCTCGGTCCCTTGCTGCGGTGGGCGGTAGCAGGTGTACTGTCTAGGGGACAGTCACTCCGCTTTTGCACCCTGCTCCCTCTTCTGCTGTGCTGTTGGCTCTGTGCGACCACCGTCTCTTCCTCCGAACTAACTACATAGGTCACTCGCATGACCTTGATTCCTTGTGGGGTTAAGGACCTCATCATCCTCTACATCATCTTCAACCCAGTCTTCACCCCTGCCCTCCTTGTCAGTCTGCACATTTACGAAAGCCCCAGCAGTTGGCACCTGTCTTTCGTCATCATCCGACTTTCGACCATCATTCTTGCTGCGATGGTCCTCCCTTGTACTCATCTTGAAACATAAGTGGTCGGTGCACTCAATCTCTTCCACTTCTGGGGCAGGGCTACAGTAGGTGGATGGCCCTGGGAAACCCTGCTAACAGAGTCATCAAAAAGCAGAAGAGACTGCTTCATGACTTGGGGCTCAGACTGCTTGGCTGATTTGCAAGGGGGTGAGGTGAAAGACTGATGGACATCGGCTGCAGGTGCCAACTCTGATCTTTCAGCATGAGACTGGGTGGGAGACAATGTGAAGGAACTCGAGGCACTGTCAGCAACCTAATCTACTATCGCCTGTACTTGTTCTGGCCTCACCATTCGTAGAGCCGCATTAGGCCCGACTAAATACCGCTGCAGGTTCTGTTGCCTAATCGCACCTGAGGAAGGTGTTTCACTTGTGCGTGTAGCTGGCACAGTTCGACCATGTCCTCTCCCTGCAACAGGAGCTCCACCAGCAGCACCACGACCAAGTCCCTTATTTGACGCTCTCCTCATATTTCACAAATTTAGGATCTTGCCCTAAATGGGTGTTTTTTTTAATAGCAGAATAGAACCACAGTATGTACAGGGTGTATCTCACAATGACATATGCAGCAAAGGCTGCAAAATTTAGTTTTTTGCCCAAAAAGGGTGTTTTTTAAATAGCAGAATAGAACAACATTATGTAAAGGGTGTATCTCACAATGACATATGCACCAAAGGCTGCAATCTTAAGTATTTTGCCCAAAAAGGGTGTTTTTTTTACTAACAGAATATGACAGCAGTATAGAACGCTTGAATTTTACACGTGCAGATGCAGCATGGGCTGTAAAATTGCATATTTTGCCCAAAAAGGGTGTTTTTAAAAACCCAGCAAATTATAGTTGTATTTCTAGCTTAAATTGCACACTGACTAATGCGGCAGAGGCCCAAGATGAAGGTTATTGCCAAAAATGGGTGTTTTTTCAAAGCCAGAAAATTATTGAAGTATTTCAAACTTGTTTTTAACAATCACAGATGCAGCAAAGGCTGCAATATTAAGTAATTTGCCCAAAAAGGGTGTTTTTTTACTAACATAATATGACAGCTGTATATAACGCTTGAATTTTACACGTGCAGATGCAGCAAGGGCTGTAAAATTGTGTATTTTGCCCAAAAAGGGTGTTTTTTAAAACCCAGGAAATTATAGCTGTATTTCTAGCTTAAATTGCACACTGACTAATGCGGCAAAGGCACAAGATGAAGGTTATTGCCCAAAAATTTTTCTAAATATTAAACAGTTGTGATACCAAAAATATGCTCGTGACCACCAATTTCAATCAGCATGTGGGGGATGATCAGTTTAAAACTTAACTTTTATTAAATACATAATAGAAAAATAGCTCCCAAAATATGATATTTTCTATTGACTAAATACATACATAGAGTACCGGTAAAGACCCAATGTAAATTTAACACTTAGTGGCCAAGGGTACTGATGATAAGAAAATGCAGTGCTCGGCGGCACTTAAAAAGTGAAAACCAATGGTCCTACCACTCCAGTAGAAACGGTCCTTGATCACCAGTGGCCTCACGGTGGTAGACGTCATCGGAGGCTATACACGGTGGAAGGAAAGGGTTAGGATGGCTGACTATCTTGCCTTATAATGCCCTGCTGGGTCTTACAATAAACCTTAATCACCTGGTCACAGATCCCAGCGGCCAGATTCTACAGGAACCTAACACTGGAATTGAGCACCCTAATAAGCCCTCTCCTGCCTATTCCCTACATGCACTTTTTCGCTTTCTGATGGATAAGAAGCTCATCAGCGGAAAGGCAAGGGAGCTGCGGGCTGATTGGTGACTGGGACGCACAGAGATGAATGCCGTCCGTACCTCCCTGACACCAAATAATTGTCCAGAGCCAAGATAGGGCTTCAATTGGACATGATGGCAATATAGCAGGGGGAAGTTATAGATACTGGTATCGTTCCTCCTGCGCCAGCAGTGGCGCATGAACCTGATGTAGTCCGCGGCGGCGATTCCCGCCACCATTTAAATCCTAGCCCCAGACCGAGGCTTGGATCACGTCCCATCCTTACTACGTCATGTAGCGTGTCAAGTCCGCGCATGCGCAGTCAAATATAATAGTATGACTACAGGCTGAGACGCTAGATGGACACGAGTGAATAGAGTGACGTCACCACGTCCAGTCTCGTTTGATCACACAAGACTACGGTGACTTAGTTGCCGGGCGACCGGGACCCTCTCCCCGGCCCCTATCACCTGCGTGGACACTGATGTGTGATCGCGCTATCGTATAAATGGAATTTTGGCAAATTAGATAAACAAACTAACCATTAGAGGAGGGGGCGGGGCAGAGATAAGTACACTAATAGATGTCGCTCACCGCAAATTCTGGCAGGAACTGACATCTAAGGCATTACAGAAGGAGGGTAGAAGGGGAGTAAGAGGTCCCAGTCAGTCTCAGATAATGCAGCTAAAGTTGAGCTGCTCATTAAGACCTGTTGGTGAAACAGTATGTAATATAAATATCCACCGGGCTTCATGCTGGAGAAGGATACGTTCCCAATCTCCACCACGAAGGGGCCTTCCAACTTTTTCAATTCCCATGGCTTTCAAACAACCTGGGTTACCCTTATGATAGTCATGATATAGCCTGGACACTGCTGTATCTCTTCTGTTCTCAATGTCTCCGAGGTGCTCACCCAGTCATCTCGTATTTCGCGCCTCGTCTTGCAGATCATGCCCCTATATATTCGATACCAGTCCTGCAGCTGATAAAATCCCTAATAGGGCATGATCTTATTAAATTGGAGTTATAGAATGTTTTGCCTGTCTGTACTATAGTGCAGGCTATACAGCCACTAAATCTAAAGCTACCAATTGGTCTGTTATCCAACCAGGTTCCCGGTTGGGGCGCTGGAGTGAAATGGCTATGGACAAGTACATCTCATAAGTAGAGTTGAGCGAACAACTGGATGTTCGGGTTCGAGAAGTTCGGCCGAACTTCCCGGAAATGTTCGGGTTCGGGATCCGAACTCGACCCGAACTTCGCCCCGAACCCGAACCCCATTGAAGTCAATGGGGACCCAAACTTTTCGACACTAAAAAGGCTGTAAAATAGCCCAGGAAAGGGCTAGAGGGCTGCAAAAGGCAGCAAAATGTAGGTAAATCCCCTGCAAACAAATGTGGATAGGGAAATGAATTAAAATAAAAATAAAATAAATTAAAATTAACTAATATCAATTGGAGAGAGGTCTCACGGCAGAGAATCAGGCTTCATGTCATAGCAGAGAATCAGGCTTCATGTCACCCAACACTGGAACAGGCCATTGTCAGAAATTTTTAGGCCCCGGCACCCAGACAGAGGAGAGGTTCATTCAACTTTGGGTTGCCCCGCAATATAATGGTAAAATAAAAATAAAAAAAGGATTGAATGAGGTAGTGCCCTGGAGTACAATAATATATGGTTAAGGGGAGGTAGTTAATATCTAATCTGCACAAGGGATGGACAGGTCCTGTGGGATCCATGCTTGGTTCATTTTTATGAACGTCAGCTTGTCCACATTGGCTGTAGACAGGCGGCTGCGTTTGTCTGTAATGACGCCCCCTGCCGTGCTGAATACACGTTCAGATAAAACGCTGGCCGCCGGGCAGGCCAGCACCTTCAAGGCATAAAAGGCTAGCTCTGGCCACGTGGACAATTTGGAGACCCAGAAGTTGAATGGGGCCGAACCATCAGTCAGTACGTGGAGGGGTGTGCACACGTACTGTTCCACCATGTTAGTGAAATGTTGCGTTGCCTCCTGCTAACACGTTCCGTATCAGGTGGTGGTGCAGTTAGCTGTGGCGTGGTGACAAAACTTCTCCACATCTCTGCCATGCTAACCCTGCCCTCAGAGGAGCTGGCCGTGACACAGCTGCGTTGGCGACCTCTTGCTCCTCCTCTGCCTTCGCCTTGGGCTTCCACTTGTTCCCCTGTGACATTTGGGAATGCTCTCAGTAGCGCGTCTACCAACGTGCGCTTGTACTCGCGCATCTTCCTATCACGCGCCAGTGTAGGAAGTAAGGTGGGCACATTGTCTTTGTACCGGGGATCCAACAGGGTGGCAACCCAGTAGTCCGCACACGTTAAAATGTGGGCAACTCTGCTGTCGTTGCGCAGGCACTGCAGCATGTAGTCGCTCATGTGTGCCAGGCTGCCCAGAGGTAAGGACATGCTGTCCTCTGTGAGAGGCGTATCGTCATCGTCCTGTGTTTCCCCCCAGCCACGCACCAGTGATGGGCCCGAGCTGCGTTGGGTGCCACCCTGCTGTGAACATGCTTCATCCTCATCCTCCTCCACCTCCTCCTCATGCTCGTCCTCCTCGTCCTCCAGTAGTGGGCCCTGTCTGGCCACATTTGTACCTGGCCTCTGCTGTTGCAAAAAAACTCCCTCTGAGTCACTTCTAAGAGACTGGCCTGAAAGTGCTAAAAATGACCCCTCTTCCTCCTCCTCCTCCTCCTCCTCCTGGGCCACCTCCTCTTCCATCATCGTCATAAGTGTTTTCTCAAGGAGACATAGAAGTGGTATTGTAACGCTGATAACGGCGTCATCGCCACTGGCCATGTTGGTTGAGTACTCGAAACAGCGCAACAGGGCACACAGGTCTCGCATGGAGGCCCAGTCATTGGTGGTGAAGTGGTGCTGTTCCGAAGTGCGACTGACCCGTGCGTGCTGCAGCTGAAACTCCACTATGGCCTGCTGCTGCTCGCACAGTCTGTCCAGCATGTGCAAGGTGGAGTTCCACCTGGTGGGCACGTCGCATATGAGGCGGTGAGCGGGAAGGCCGAAGTTACGCTGTAGCGCAGACAGGCGAGCAGCGGCAGGATGTGAATACCGGAAGCGTGCAAAGACGGCCCGCACTTTATGCAGCAGCTCTGACATGTCGGGGTAGTTGTGAATGAACTTCTGCACCACCAAATTCAGCACATGCGCCAGGAAAGGGATGTGCGTCAAACCGGCTAGTCCCAGAGCTGCAACGAGATTTCGCCCATTATCGCACACCACCAGGCCGGGCTTGATGCTCACCGGCAGCAACCACTCGTCGGTCTGTTGTTCTATACCCCGCCACAACTAGTGTGCGGTGTGGGGCCTGTCCCCCAAACATATGAGTTTCAGAATGGCCTGCTGACGTTTACCCCGGGCTGTGCTGAAGTTGGTGGTGAAGGTGTGTGGCTGACTGGAAGAGCAGGTGGAAGAAGAGGAGGAGGAAGCCGAGTAGGAGGAGGAGGCAACAGGAGGCAAAGAATGTTGCCCTGCGATCCTTGGCGGCTGAAGGATGTGCGCCAAACAGCTATTCGCCTGGGGCCCAGCCTCCACTACATTTACCCAGTGTGCAGTTAGGGAGATATAGCGTCCCTGGCCGTGCTTACTGGTCCACGTATCTGTGGTTAGGTGGACCGTGCCACAGATGGCTTTGCGCAGTGCACACTTGATTTTATCGGATACTTGGTTGTGCAGGGAAGGCACGGCTCTCTTGGAGAAGTAGTGGCGGCTGGGAACAACATACTGTGGGACAGCAAGTGACATGAGCTGTTTGAAGCTGTCTGTGTCCACCAGCCTGAATGACAGCATTTCATAGGCCAGTAGTTTAGAAATGCTGGCATTCAGGGCCAGGGATCGAGGGTGGCTAGGTGGGAATTTACGCTTTCTCTCAAATGTTTGTGAGATGGAGAGCTGAACGCTGCCGTGTGACATGGTTGAGATGCTTGGTGACGGAGGTGGTGGTGTTGGTGGTACATCCTCTGTTTGCTGGGCGGCAGGTGTCAACGTTCCTCCAGAGGCGGAGGAAGAGGCCGAGGCGGCAGCAGCAGAAGAGGTAGCAGGGGCAGCCTGAGTGAGTTCCTTGTTTTTAATGTGTTTACTCCACTGCAGTTCATGCTTTGCATGCAGGTGCCTGGTCATGCAGGTTGTGCTAAGGTTCAGAACGTTAATGCCTCGTTTCAGGCTCTGATGGCACAGCATGCAAACCACTCGGGTCTTGTCGTCAGCACATTGTTTGAAGAACTGCCACGCTAGGGAACTCCTTGAAGCTGCCTTTGGGGTGCTCGGTCCTAGATGGCGGTGGCCCGTAGCAGACGGACTCTCTTGGCGGCAGGTGTTCTGCTTTTGCCCACTGCTCCCTCTTTTGCTACGCTGTTGGCTCGGTCTCACCACTGCCTCTTCCTCCGAATTCTGAAAGTCAGTGGCACGACCTTCATTCCATGTGGGGTCTAGGACCTCATCGTCCCCTGCATCGTCTTCCACCCAGTCTTGATCCCTGACCTCCTGTTCAGTCTGCACACTGCAGAAAGACGCAGCAGTTGGCACCTGTGTTTCGTCATCATCAGAGACGTGCTGAGGTGGTATTCCCATGTCCTCATCAGGAAACATAAGTGGTTGTGCGTTAGTGCATTCTATCTCTTCCACCCCTGGGGAAGGGCTAGGTGGATGCCCTTGGGAAACCCTGCCAGCAGAGTCTTCAAACAGCATAAGAGACTGCTGCATAACTTGAGGCTCAGACAGTTTCCCTGATATGCATGGGGGTGATGTGACAGACTGATGAGCTTGGTTTTCAGGCGCCATCTGTGCGCTTTCTGCAGAAGACTGGGTGGGAGATAATGTGAACGTGCTGTATCCACTGTCGGCCACCCAATTGACTAATGCCTGTACCTGCTCAGGCCTTACCATCCTTAGAACGGCATTGGGCCCCACCAAATATCGCTGTAAATTCTGGTGGCTACTGGGACCTGAGGTAGTTGGTTCACTAGGACGTGTGGCTGTGGCAGAACGGCCACGTCCTCTCCCACCACGACCATGTCCGCGTCCGCGTCCCTTACTAGATGTTTTCCTCATTGTTCCCGTTCACCGCAATAAGAAAAAAATTATTTGGCCCAATGTATTGAATTCAAATTCAGGCCTTTTTTTACAGGCACCTAACACTATCTGGCTATCTATTTAGGTACCGTATTACACTAATACAGGCACAGCAGTAACGACAGATTTAGCTGAATATAAATTGTAGGCCTAGTATTTAGGCGCTGGATGACAGGTATCCCTTTTACGGACAGAATTAGACTTGGAAATGCACGGTAGCATGTGAAGTTATTGAGGATGACCCTATCCGCACCTTCAATCTAATATACCCTTTTATGGATAGATTTAAACTTGGCCTGATAGAGCAGAAACCACTAATTTAGCGAATTGCTAAGTTGGGAATTGTATTTCAACCCAGAACAAAAACTGTGCTTCGGCAGACAGCAGACAGTATTACAATTGGCTAGCCACAGCTGAAACACCAGATTTAGGGTACTGCTATTTTGGCAATTGTATTTTACCCCTCAATAAAATAGCAAGCACAGCCAAGCCAAGCCACTATTGATGGTTAAAAATGGACTTGGTGGCAGCTTGTGCTGGCACACCACAATACACAAAATGCCGCCGATCACCCCAGAAAAAAGTGACAAAAAAACGCTCTGGGCAGCCTTAAAACAGTGACCAATAAATAGCAGAGGTTGTATGATACACAGCTGTATATCGATCACTTCAGTAAATAAATCCCTGCCTAATCTCGCCCTAACAGCAGCAGCTGCATCCTCTCCCTATACTGATCATAGCAGAGTGACGTGCGGCGCTACGTGACTCCAGCTTAAATAGAGGCTGGGTCACATGCTGCACTGGCCAATCACAGCCATGCCAATAGTAGGCATGGCTGTGATGGCCTCTTGGGGCAAGTAGTATGACGCTTGTTGATTGGCTGCTTTGCAGCCTTTCAAAAAGCGCCAAGAAAGCGCCGAACATCGAACCCGAACCCAGACTTTTACGAAAATGTTCGGGTTCGGGTCCGTGTCACGGACACCCCAAAACAGTTCGAGTTCGCTCATCCCTACTTATCATTCAAAGTAGCAAAGTGGGGGTATGCGTGGCGGTCAGGAAAAAGGCCCAACGTGTATCGCCAGGCTCTGCTGGCTTCCTCAGGGGTGCCTGTGCCTAAATGGCACATAAACTAGTATATATGCACATGGTAACTAAATAACAATCATTTTCACCTGTGTCAGAATGCTTTCCCATGGAGTGTGAGGGCGGCAACCCCACACTAGTGTAGGAGGAGGGAGGGAGATGAAAAGAGGGAGGAGGGAAAAAGGAGGCTCAATACCCTCTGTAGAGGGTCGATATTGCGGCCAGTGAACGTCCAATGACAGGGACCAGAAGTGACGTCCACCTAGCAGAACCGGCGCGTCCCGGGCTCCTACCCACGGGAGCGACAGGACACGCAGGCCAGAGTCACCATGACAACAGTAAGATGACGCCAAGACTGGAACAGGAAGTGACGTCCGCGCTTGCGCATTACTGAGCCGGCGCGTCCTGCGTTCCAAATACCGGAAACAGCAGGGCGCGCAGGCTCAGAAAGCACACACTGCGTGCCACACATCGGGAACCATATTGCAGAAATGAAGCGCAATTGTGCGCGCGTAGAGCCAGCCCTGTGGAGAGGGGACAAAGCAAGGAAAAGAAAAGGGGAACAATCAATGGATAAAGACGTCTAACATATATGAACAAAGCCTTGAGCCCGGAGGGGACTCAAAACACTATATCAGGCATGGCCAACCTGAGGCTCTCCAGCTGTTGTAAAACTACAACTCCCACCATGCCCTGCTGCAGGCTGATAGATGTAGGCTGTCTAAGCATGCTGGGAGTTGTAGTTTTGCAACAGCTGGAGAGCCGCAGGTTGGCCATGCCTGCACTATATCATTGCATGATTTAATATACTTAAAAACTACCAAATTACATATATAGTAAAAAGCAAAGAGAAGAAAAATAAGAAGAAGAAAATTGTGAAGGATATATATATATAAGTAAAAAGACATGTATAAGGGGTGCAAGAAATATATATAAATAGCAATCCATTTATAAATAATGTATGATTATGTGCTTATGAAGCTACATAAGTTGTGCCCCTTACCAAGTGGTTTAATCAGTCACCCTATTTATGTGCACTAATCAATTATTTCTATTGTGTACTAGTGATTTGATGTGATTAACTAATATGTCCATTTTACATTAATATATCCTTTTCCAAATGTTTATTACTTTTTATTTTATGTTTTTGATATATTTTTTGTTATTATATTTTATGTTTTTGTTCCCTTCTTCCATTATATTTATATATATTTATATTATGTTTTGTTTTTATTTTTATATTTATTATTTTATTTATTATTTTTTATATTTTTTATATATATTTTTTGTTGTTTTTTACTTTTTATTGTTTATATTTTATTATCCTATGTTTTGTATTTTTCTCTATTCTATATTTTTTATATTTTATGTATAAATCTTTTTATTTCACATTATTTACTTTTTTATTATTATTATTATTATTGTTAATAATCTTTTGTTATTTTTTGTTATATTTTTAAATCATTAAATAATATATGTATATATAAAAAATAAAAAAAGGGGGGAGGGGGAGGGGGAAGAGGGAGGGAAGAAAGAAAAAGAAAAACAGGGGGCTTTGTCCCATCACCCACAGGGAACCCAAATAGGAACCGAAAAAAGGAAATGGATATTGCACATAAAGAGAATATATAAATATATATAGAAAAATTGTGCATGTTGCACTAAATCGGTAAGTTTAAGGAAAGACCAAGGAAAAATATGCAAAAAAGCAAACATAATGAGTCCTTCACTGTATATCCGGATAAGGAATCCAAAACGGCAGTCCAGGAAGTTCTTTATATTCCATGCCGGGCTGTTCCAGTTGAAGAAGGGAGAAAGGATATTCCAACAGTGCCCAACATGTGCAAAACAAAAAAATGGAAGGTATATAAATCTGAGAGAGAAAAATAGAAAACAAAAATGTGTATAAATAAACCATTATTTGGCATAAAAACCTGTGAATAAAAGTTCCTCATTAAGACCCTTTGGGGACAAGCTGTCCAAATTATAAATCCATCGGGATTCAGCTTTAAGCAAACAATTTGTCATGTGTGTGCCCCTGATATTTTAATGGACCTTTTCTAAGCGTACCACCTGCAAACCATTGTACTTACTACCATGATGATCCAAAAAGTGTGTAACCACAGAAGTGAGAGGTTTCTCCTTTTCAGCCCTGTCCCGTGCAGCCAAAGTGATGTTAGACATGTGTTGCTGGATCCGTTTCCGCAGTTCCTGTGAAGTTTGCCCCACATATATCTTCTTACATGGGCAAATGATTCCATATACGGTGTTCCTAGTGCGACAATTGGCGTAATGTTTGAGGCGTATACATTCCTCACCATTCAAAAAGTTGTCTTTGCCCAACATAGGTGGGCAAACATTGCATTGACCACACGGGTGTGTGCCCTTTAATTTGACACCTCTGTTCAACCCTCGTGTAGTGCGCTGGAAATGGCAACGTACGAGTTGATCTTTTAGAGAAGGTGCCTTCCGTGCAATAATCTTTGGTTTGTTCTCCACATAGGGCGTCAACCTTTGATCAGACGTGAGCAGTAACCAGTGATTCTCCAAGATCTTATAGAGTGCTGTCCACTGGTTGTTGTAACGGGTGATGAGATGTATCTTACCATCCCTGGTCTTGGGCCTAGAAGTGAACAACTGAGTTCGATCCGAGCTCTTGGCATCCTCATAGGCACGGGAAACAATCTTCTTGGGGTAGCCCCTGTTTTGAAACCGTGATGACAACTCTACTGAGGCTGCCCTGAAGTCGGTCAGATGTGTACAAATACGTCATAATCGGAGAAATTGACCTTTCGGTATTCCATTTCTCATATGTGCCGGATGAAAACTTCGATAATGTAACAGACTGTTTGTAGCAGTGCTTTTTGGGAAGAGGGAAGTGACAATCCGTTCATTCTCCTTGCGTAATTTCAAATCCAGAAAGTCGACTGCATCCTCAGAAATGATATATGTTAAGGGGATATTCAAGTTATTGTCATTTAATGTGTCGATGAATTGGACACAAGTCTCCCTGGAACCCTGCCAAAAAAACGGAATGTCATCGATATAACGGAACCAGCCCACCACACACCCATTGAAGAGCGGCGACGGGTACACGCACGACTCCTCCCACCAACCCAGGAATGGATTTGCGTAGGAGGGTGCGCACCGCGCCCCCATCGCCGTTCCAGACTCCTGCCTGTAAAAAGTTCGATCAAAAACGAAATAATTATGATGTAAAATAAAATGCAGAAGGCTCACCAGGAATGCGTGGTGGGCTGGCTCCGCAGTAACCGACCTCTCCAGGAAATGGGTAGTGGCCCCAATGCCATCCTTATGCACAATGCTGGTGTACAAAGACTCAACGTCACAGGTCACCAAAAATACGTCAGCTGTAAATGACACATGGTCCAGCATCTCAATCAGATGGAGGGAGTCCCGTACATAAGATGGTAGCCCTAAAACTAAGGGTTGAAGAAAAAAATCGATGTAAGTACACGCCTGTTCGCATAAACCCCCAATACCGGCCACAATTGGGCGTCCTGGGGGATTGTGGAGGTTCTTGTGGACCTTAGGGAGCATGTAAAAAGTTGGAATGATGGGTTGACTCACCTCCAAAAATTGATGCTCCTTTTTGGTGATGACAAACATCTCACGGGCCGCCTTCAATAACTGATCCAATTTTTTTCTTGAAAACCGTTGTAGGGTCATAGGGCAGGGGTGTGTAAAAAGTTCTATTCTTGAGCTGTCGGTTCGCTTCTTGTATGTATAGGTCCATGTCCCAAAGCACCACATTGCCACCCTTATCTGCTTCTTTAATCACGAAAGGTGGTATTTGCTTGTAATTTTCGTATGGTGTCAGATTCCAACTTGTTCAGGTTTCTACCATGTAAAGAATCTGTTTTAAGTTTGCGTATTTCATACACTATCGCCTGGAAAAAGAGCTGGATATTGGGGAATAGATTCAGAGAAGGGGTGAGTAAGGAGGGTTTGTTCAAGGTGAAACATCTCCTACCTGTTTCCGATTCGTTTTCCCGTAAAAGGTCCATGAGGTCCATGAAAACACCACGTTCATCGTCAGCCAGATTTTGTAATATTGATGGTTGGTTGTATAAAAGTTTGAAACAAAGTTGTCTGCAAAATAAATATGTGTCCTTAACAAATTCAAACTTATCCAAAATCTGCATAGGGGAAAAGGAAAGTCCCTTTTCCAATACTGACTTCTCATGGGGGGTCAAATTATACATAGATAGATTTATGACTTGGAGGGTGTTGGCATCCATACCACTTAGTATTGTTGTAGTCGTCTCTTCTGGAAGAGTGGGTAGTTGTTGCTCCTGCGATGTTGAGGTCCTCTTTTTTTGGATTTGCGTAATCCCCTCCTTGACCTCCGTAGTCGCTGGCCTCTGATAAAAAATCACCCTCGCTCAAACTTTGGTCACTATGCTCAGAGTGGCCCCCAGCATTTTTTGTTAATGGATTCATGACATTACTTCTACCCTGACTCCGCATGTTCCCTGCATGTTTCCACTTGAAGGCCTGTTTGTTCTCAAAGTCGGTTTTGTCACGTTGAAATTTGGATTTCTTACCCATCATAATTTCTTCATCATTCTTTTCCAGTGTCTCCCTGAGCTTAGTGTAATAATTCTCTACATTGGTTTTATCGTGTGAGACCAACCTTGAATATGACAGCATTATATAACCCTTGAATTTCACATGTGCTGATGCAGCCAGGGCTGTAAAATTGTGTATTTTGCCCAAAAAGGGTGTTTTATTAATAGAAGAATATAACCACAGTATCTAAAGTGTGTATCTCACACGTACTGATCCAGACTAGGCCGAAATTTAGGTTTCTTGCACAAAATGGCTGTTTTTCAAATAACTGAATAGAACCACAGTATGTAAAGTGTGTATCTCACACGTACAGATGCAGAATAGGCCGCAATTAAAGTTTTTTTGCCCAAAATGGGTGTTTGTTTAATAACTGAATATGACAGCAGTATATAACCCTTGAATTTCACACGTGCTGATGCAGCAAGGGCTGGAAAATTGTGTATTTTGCCAAAAAAGGGTGTTTGTTAAAACCTAGAAAATTATGGCTGTATTTCTAGCTTAAATTGCACACTGACTAATCCTGCAAAGGCACCAGATTTTGTATATTGCCAAAAAGGGTATTTTTTTAAAACCAGATTATTAGTGCAGTATTTCAAGCTTGGATTTGAATGTCACAAAAGCTCAGATGCAGTGCTGGTGCACTGAGCTTGCAAAAAGTGGCCACCACCGCCCACCTAACTAACAGACAGATAAAAGTTATTATTTTCTGTCACTGGGCTCAAGGCAGGGTAAGAAGATAGTGCACTGCACCCACACAACTAAATCTATGTAGATCGCTGAGTTCAATTGCAGTTCTGATCACAGATTCTGTACTATTCTCTCCCTCACACCAGCAGCATCCTCTCCCTACACTAAGAACAGCAGAGTGACGTGCAGCGCTACATGACTCCAGCTTATATAGAGAGGCTGGGTCACATGATGCACTGGTCAATCACAGCCATGCCATTAGTAGGTGTGATGGCTTCTAAGGTCACAATGTTAAACGCTTGTTGATCGGCTGCTCTGCAGCCTTTCAAAAAGTGCCAAGAAATCGCCGAACAACGAACCCGAACCCGAACTTTTACTAAAATGTTCGGGTTCGAGGTCCAAAAATCCTAAAGTTCGGTACGAACCCGAACTTTACAGTTGGGGTTCGCTCAACCCTAATTGCGAGTACTCCGCCATGTATTTACTGCAACCTATGATTATGTATCAGCATAAAACAATCTCTATGAGAAAGCCTCCGAGCCATGTTGCCTAACCTTTGGATGGTTCTGGTTAAACACTATTAAATGACAATGGTGATTAGGTAAAATTTTAAGTTGTATCTAAGCAGGAACAGGTTGTACCTGTATCAGCTCTTATTACCTGATGTATTTCCAATCTAGGTCACATGCAGAGCAGCACAAGATGAGGCTTCCTGCTCCTTGTATAACACTATGGTTTCTACAACACAATTTCTTTTAACACCTTCATTCTATAGAACAAATGATTTCATGATAATAAATGTGTCAGACTCCTTCCTCTTAAATCCTTATTGATACATAGACAGATGCCCATGAGTAATGAGTAATCCATTTTATTAGTATTTATCCAATTTATCTAAAATGGAAAATATAGCAATGTTATACACAGTTTATATATACATGTACTGTATTATAATTGCACTCTGTTGTTGATAATAAGTGTGCAGCAAAACACAAGACACAAGTAACCGCTCCAGCAAACTGTGCACCCGCTGCAAGACTAGGCCTTAGCGCTTCCTGCAGGTGTAATGGATGGAATCATGAGTTCATCAGGTAGCTGCTGTCAGTTAGAGCAGACAGGATAAGCTGTACTAGCCGAGGTCAGAAACAGAGAGGTCTAACATCAAAGCCAAAACAGTATCAACTACAATATCAGAAACAAGCCAAGTCAAAATTAAATGAGACAAATAGTACTGAGATGCAAAGGCAGAAGAATGACCAATAAGCAGGTGAAACACAGCACCAAACAACCTAAAAGGAAACAGAAGTAGACTCCATTAAGTCCTTTGTTCGGTTTAGCTTGTGGATAGTCTTTCATTTCCACAAGTCGGGCTTCATTCCCTCCAGCTGGTGTTCACTTACAAACTTGAAAAGGTCATGGTAGTACAAGGGGGTGTCCCAGTTTTAGGGGTAGGAGCTGTTCAACATGTTCAAATCCAGCCTCCTCCTGAGAGGCAGAAGAAAGAAATGGGACATGGATGGGCCCACCGAGCCATCTTTTGAGACATCAGAGTCCTGTGCACACAGTCGCACACAAAGGCTGCCCGCAGCAGAGTGAGGATGTCTGGGACTCCTTTCCCACTGCTGCGGGACTCTTTGGATAAGGCCGTCTGTTTTACTCTGTCTATTTTGGAATCCCAATCCTTGTAATAGTCTGCCAATAGTTCTGCAGTACAAGAGTCTTTCCTTCGATGGTGAGTTTTCTGAGGCTCCACAGTCTAATCTTTTGATTGACCTTTGCCAAGCGATTTTATCAGGGTTTCAGGGCTGCTACTTCCTTCCCGAACCACAATTCCAGGATCTTGATGAAGTCTTGCTGGATGGAGAAGGGAAAGGGAGCTCCTCAAACAGCATGGCTTCAGACTTCCTGCAGTTGACCTTTGCTTCCGAAGCCCGGCAACATTCCTTTGGTCTGGACGAGCACCATCACAGAACACCTGTCTGTGCAGAAGACGGTCACATCGTCCATGTACAGCGAGCACTTGATGATTCATCAGTCTGACCCTGGTGCAGTAATCCCTCTGACTTCTGGATTTTGCCGGATTAACTCTGCGAAGATCTCTATAACACAAAAAGAAGAGGAGAAAGAGGTCAGCGTTGTTTGACCCTAAAGAGGACAAGGAAGGGGTGAGTCTTCCAGCCGTTCACCAGAACCATGCTGAATATGTACATCAGGTTAACATAGGAGCAGAACATTTTCGCAGGACCTTGCCCATAAAGATGTGTGAAACATGATCAAATGCCTTTTCATGGTCGAGGCTGACCATCCAATGACGGCCTTTAGCCAGTTGGCTAGTACCTTGGCGAGGAATTCCACCCCCATCTCCTTGTACAGCTCCAACAGGTCCAGGTCAATAAGGTTCCACAGCACTACATACAGCTCTGCTGGGAGACCATTACTGCCTTGGGTACTTCCGGGCCTGAAGGATTTAGTGGTAGAGTGCTGCTCCTCCACCATCAAGGGAGCATCCTTCGCCGTCGCACCTGCAGCATCAAGAGTGTTAGTGATAACTGACAGAACTGCTGCATCAGGCTGTAACATAAAATGAGTGGAACAGTTTTCCCATGCCACTTTATGGTGACGCTCCATGTGTTGACGCAAGGCCATCGTGCCAACATTAGCACCCTGGCCGTGCCTCATCTTCTGCCCACACATCCTGCATACCTCCACGCTAACATCCCTCAGTGACTTTGTGAAAAATTCTCACATTGCCTAGTATTGCATTTTCCCTCTACCACTGCGCGATGCCTACCTGTTGCTTTTAACCTAACGTATGCACTGCCAGTGTGTTCCTCATAGGTAGTCTCCCAAGTAGCAGACTGTCTACTTCTTCTATGTTTAGCTGCCACCCTCACCCCGATGATGAGGATGCCCCTCTTCAACCGGCTACCACGTGCGATCGGCTATAACATCATCTACATATGTTTGCTCAGCACTTTTGTCACCCTCACCTGTCTCTTGTGCACATCCCTGACCTCTAGCAACATGTGCTCCCAGCCGACAGTCATCATGGGTAGTCGCATGCCTAAAGGGGTTCGCAGCGGACCTCTCCTCCAAATCTGGTCTGGCCTGTCACTGTTGACTGTCCTCACAAAGCACATCGTCACATTGGACCTTGCCAACTAAGCATGGTGTCAGAGGAACCCACCAATTTCTGGCTGTGTGTATCTGTTGTAACTTGAGATTATTGTGAAGAGCAAGTCAACCTTTCCAGTACAGCTGGATTGTTGGTCAAAGCAGTGGCAGCTCTGGCCTGTTGCTGTAGCTGCTGCTACCAGACCCCCTCCTTTGGCTGCTACTTGCGCCAGCTACAGCATTATTTTGCCACTGCCCATGCTTTGGTGGGCCCAGGCAACTGTCTGTTAGCCATAGTGTATAACAACTGTTTCTCTAACAGAACGGATTAGCTATGAATTTTGGTGCACTTGACAGTGATGCCTGCTGTGATATATTACAGAGGCACAGTAACAGTTTCTCTGACAGAACTGATTAGCTATAAATGTCAGTGCACTTCACAGTGATGCACATGGAGATGCATTTTCCCTGCACTCTCCCTGGACTCTCTGTTAACACTTTGCACTTAGCAACACTGTCCCTAGCGCATTAGCATCTTGCCACGTCTCTCCCTATGCTCAGCTCACAGGAGAATGGCGGCGACTACTTGGGATGAGGGTTTTATAGGGCTGTGACATCACAGGGAGATGGCTAACTGCGGATTGGCTGGCTGCACGGCCTTATGGGTGATCTCACATTCTTTGGCTTGCCTCCTTGACACTTACTTTCACTTTCTAACATGTGCAGCCGCCATGATAGAAAAAATGATTCCTTACCACAAAGCGAGATTAAATTTGGGTTCATTTAGAATTGAAGCTTTTCTGAACTTCAGACCGAATTCCGCTTCGGATGCTTCGCTTCACTAAACACTAATCTCCATGATTGGCTGTGAAGTCAAGTTTTCTTTTGCTTTTCTGCATCAGATTAGGCAAACTCTTCAGGACACAACCTTTTCTACCTGCTTGCCTGACCTCAGGAGCAGAGACTGTTACAGTTTATTTGGAATTAGATCCTCAAAAACTGTAGTACAGATATGGACCTGAGATAGATCTTGAATTCCACATTCCAAATATTGCAGAAGATTATGGGAATTCTGTCACTATGAAACCTCCATAGTAATCTTTTTGTAGCTGAAACCCACCAGGGATAGGTGTAGATGGGCTAACCTCTTTGGGGTAGTCCTGACCTTCTCCATGATATCTGAAGACTGAATGGACTTGGAACCAAACAACACAAACTAATCATAAAGATTTCATTTATTCTTTACATGACACTCTGCTGGCTTGGATTTCAAGGCAGGACCCAGGACGGTAAGGTCCTGGACCACAATGATAAACACACTTTAAGCCCTAAGGGGGTTGTCTGCTTTGTGAAAGCCCTTATTTTTAGACAGGTCTCCCAATTATAAATTAATCACAAGACTCCTTGCAGCTGTGATCGCTACGGATCAGCAATAATCTTAGGGAAGGAGGTATTTAATTTCCCTGCAGCACCACCATAGGGGAAATGAAGCATTAAACTGCTGTCATTGAAATCAAAGAGTGTTGGCTATCCTCGAACAGGCATTCTTTGTAGCTACTCCTTGCTCTGGCTAATAGATGAGGGTCCTCAGAATAACACCCCACACCCCCGATTTAGAAAACAAAGGATATTTGAAAAGGTTTTTAATAAACCAGACATCCTTGTAACCTTATGAGGAACCACCATTCCCCGGTGAAATGTCACGCCCTGACATTTATTAAGAACAGTGATTACTACATAGTAAAACTCATAATGGAAACATTTCACAATATTAGGATATGAACTATGAAATTACATAAGCAAATATAGTTGCACACACCCAATCTGGTCCTTATAAATGTGGCTTCAGGAGTTCGGTCCTGTCCAGCAGTCAGTACAAGAACTGTTCCCAGAGCCCGAACAGGTAACGTAGAAGACTTATGTCCTTTACTTTACTATTGATCTGCATTATTTTAATGTCTTGTCTTTGTCTTCTGTTACCAGTGACTTGTGGTATCTTCAGCTTTTATCAGAAGAGACATGGGCTTCTTCAAATTATCTGCTGTCTTCTTGCTTGCACGTATGTATTTCAAGTGGTTTAAATGTAAACTCTCCTGTATGTAATTTTGGTTTCATTCGATAGATATCTGTAGAAGAGAAATAATGGGTATGGTCTGCTTGTAAATGTTGCACTTATTTATTCTTTATTTTTCCAAATTTGGCAGTATGCAGTGGAGATGGAGGAAGGGAGTCCTCCCCAGTCACTTGCACAAATGGCCAGCTGCATGCCCACTTGCTTGGGTAGTAACAGCCGAATTGTCACTATTAGGGAAAGGGATGATTCTGGCTCTATACCTTGTTGAACCCTTGCTACTGGTCCAAAATGGGGGCCTTTTTTACACCCACTGAGAGGGAGGACAAACCGAACTACAATAGAGACATCCTATGTAGTCGGTTGGCCGCTGCCTATCTGTGCCATCGTCCATCCTCTCACAGGTCTGACCAGGGGGGCCCTCTGCGCTCATGTTCCACTGCCATGACTGCTGGGGTCGAGTGGGGTGGCAGGAGCAGTACCGGCTCCATCAGCAGCAGCCTGAGTCTAGAGTCGATGATGAGCAGCTTTCTTTACCCTCCTAGTGAAGTAACCACTCACCAGCGGCAGCATCTAGACCTGGAGCAGAACCCGAACCAGCAGGTGGTGGCATACTTGGAGTGCACCCTGCCATCTGTCATTGAAGATTTGCCAGACTACTGGGCAGCCAAACTGGATTTGTGGCAGCAACTGGCTGAGTTTGCACTGGAAATGCTGTCCTGTCTGGAAAGTAGTGTGGCATCAGAGCGAGTATTTAGTGTGCCAGGGGCCATAGTTACCCCAAGGAGAACTCGCCTGTCCACCCAAAATGTGGAGAGACTGACCTTTGTCAAGATGAATCGGGCATGGATCAGCTAGGATTTCCATCCACCAATTCCCGATGCATCAGACTAGATCATCCATGGTGCCACACCAACACTTTGAGAAAAGAGAGCAGTTTCTTCTGGCTACCTGCCTCAGCTACTATTCTGATGCTGCCACTCGCCTGATGCCACACATCTGATGCCAAGTGCTCCTTCTTTCACCCACCATCTTCAGCGGGTACTGGCATTGCCACCCACCTCCACACTACGTCACCTTGCCACTCTGTGGTCTCCTGATGCTGCTACTACCTCCACTCTATGTCTCCTTGCCGCTCTGTGGCATCCTGATGCCGCCGGCACCTCCCCGCACTGTCATTGTGCCACTCTGTGGCCTCCTCATGCTGCTGCTGCCACCTCCACACTCTGTCATTGGGCCACTCTGTGGCCTCCTCATGCTGCCACCAACTCCAGACTCTGTCATTGGGCCACTATGCAGTCTCCTCATGCTGTAGCCACCTCTAGACTCTGTCATTGTGCCACTCTGTGGTCTCCTCATGCTGCTGCCACCTCCAGACTCTGTCATTGGGCCACTCTGTGGCTTCCTTCTGATGATGCTGCTGCCGCCACCTCTGCACTCTGTCATTGTGCCACTCTGTGGCATCCTGATGCTGCTGCCACCTCCACACTGTCATAGTGCCACTCTGTGGCCTCCTCATGCTGCTTCCACCTCACCACTGTCAAAGGGCCCCTCTGTGGACTTCTCATGCTGTTTCCACCCTCCCCACTTCATGAATGGGCCAATATTTTGCCTTTTGGCCTGTCTGACATCATCATTTATTTGCCCCTTTTTCTGATCTGTCAGAAGGAAGGAAAAATGAGATGCTCAAAGTATATTGTCTGTGTAGCAGCTGTAAGGCCTGTATGGTCCCATCAGAATTGGCTTGTGATTTGGTAACCAAAAGCAGGAGTGGGTACAAAACACAGAAGACATGCAAATATTCCATTCACGTGTCATCTCTGTTTTGGATCCACTCCTGTTTTTTTTTTGGCATTAGCAAACCAGCGAATTGATTTTTTGAAAAATTCGCTCATCTCTAGTGATGACCCCACCTTCCAGTGATAATGCGATGACTCTTCTGACCTTGCCCTCTAATAATAATAAAATGACTGTGCTGAAACTACCCTCTAATGAAAATGAGATTACTTTGTTCACTCAGTCCTAGTCTATACAACAAAGCTGAATCCTCAACTATTGTATGACTTCTACTGACCAGTGCAAAAAAATATTTCAGGACATTTTAAATACATGGCTAGATTCATAAATCCCAAAAATCTGATTTAAGTTTTTGGATGTTGCATTGTGTTTAATATATATTTTGGACCTTAAATGGGTTTTCTGGGCGTTTAATACTTATGACCTACCTTTAGGATAGGTCATCAATATCTAATCTATGGGGGTCCGAAACCCAGGGGCGTAGCGTGGGGGGGGGGGCAGGGGGGCCGTTGCCCCGGGCGCAAAATTGCAGGGGGCGCCAGGCGGCAAACACTTCAATGAGGGTCATGGGAGCCTATGGCTCCCGTCCCCTCCGTTCTTCCTCATAGGTTTCACGCTAGTGGCCTGAAGCCTATGAGGCAGTAGAGCGAGCGTAGTGTAAGAGAATGTAGTTGATTATTTACATGGGACTGTATGCTGGAGAGGCTGAAGGCAGGGGGGGGGTGATATTTTACATGGGACTGTATGCTGGAGGGGCTAAGGCAGGGAAGTGATGTGTTTTACATGGGACTGTATGCTGGAGGGGCTGAAGGCAGACAGGGGTTGTATCTTACATGGGACTGTATGCTGGAGGGGCTGAATGCAGGGGGAGTGATGCATTTTAGGCTACTTTCACACTTGCGTTCAGAGCGGATCCGTCTGGGGTCTACCCAGACGGATCCGCTCCTATAATGCAGACGTTTGTATCCGTTCAGAACGGATCCGTCTGCATTATATTGTAGAAAAATTCTAAGTGTGAAAGTAGCTTCAGACGGATCCCTCCAGACTTTACATTGAAAGTCAATGGGGGACGGATCCGCTTGAAAATTGAGCCATATTGTGTCAAATTCAAACGGATCCGTCCCCATTGACTTACATTGTAAGTCTGGACGGATCCATTTGACTCCGCACGGCCAGGCGGACACCCGAACGCTGCAAGCAGCGTTCAGGTGCCCGCTTGCTGAGCGGAGCGGAGGACAAACGGTGCCAAACTGATGCATTCTGAGCGGATCCGCATCCACTCAGAATGCATTAGGGCTGGACGGATCAGTTCGGGGCCGCTTGTGAGAGCCTTCAAACGGAACTCACAAGCGGAGCCCCGAACGCTAGTGTGAAAGTAGCCTAACATGGGACTGTGCAAGGAGGGCTGGAAGGCAGGGGTGTGATGTATCTTACATGGGACTGTATGCTGGAGGGGCTGAAGGCGGGGAGTGATGTATTTTACATGAGACTGTATGCTGGAGGGGCTGAAGGCAGGGGGAAGGTTGTATCTTACATGGGACTGTATGCTGAAGGGGGGGCATAATTATTACTATAATACTACAGAGGGGGCCATTTTAATATTAATAATATTAATACAGAGGAGGAAATAATAATAATAATAATACAGAGGGGCCAGTATATATTATAATTATACAGAGGGCATTATAGTTATGGGAACTACGGGGGAGGGGAGGTCTGTTATCTGAGGATGATAGTAAAGTGAGAAATCCCAAACATTTTCTGTGAAACTCTACAGAGACGAGACGCGGCTGAAAGAAGGTGTCATGGCGTTCCTATCTCCGAATGAAGATGCTGAGGAAAGTCTACATCACAGGAGAGGTCACTGGATGTAACAGGTATGGTGCGGTCTTCTCCTCTATTTTTCATAGCAATGTATGTTATGTCCATACAAATATCTGTTTGGGGGGGGGGGGGGGGGTATAGAATTTGGGCCATACTGCTGACGCCTGGCCCCAGACTTCAGGTCACACTGTGCGTGTCCTGAATTCTGGGGCCTCACACCCATCTACTACATTATCTGTACTCAGAGTTATCCCTGTGTTATCTGTGGTGTTACATAGGACTGCAGGTGACATCTACTACATTATCTGTAAAAAGGGGCGTGGTCACAGGTTGGGAGCGCAATACTTGGCTTGCCCCGGGTGCTGGCAACCTACGCTACGCCACTGCCGAAACCTGACACCCCCACAGATCAGCTGTTTGAGGAAGATGTGGCACTCTTTTAATCACTGCAGCCTCTTCCTGGCTCAGTGATGTCACAATCATCAGTCACATGGCCTAGGTGCAGCTGAGACCCGTTCAAGTGAATCGGCCTGAGCTCTAATACCAAGCTCATCCGCTATAATATAGACGATGACCTTCTTGATAAGCTGTGAGGAAGCTGCAGCACTCACTGGATTGCCTCAGCCTCTTCAAACAGCTGAACAGTGGGATTGTCAGGAGTAGGGCTCCCCACCTATCAGATATTGATGACCTACCCTGACGATAGGCCATCAATATTAAACAACTGGAAAATCCCTTTTAACAAATTTCTGCTTACAAAACATTCATGAGTATTTAGATGGATATACCATGACTGTCCGATCCCAATAATGTGGGTGCCTCTATAGGTCTTTGTGGCTCCACTGCCAAAGAAATGTCCACAAATTCACACTATATTCGGATCTATGAGACTTGTAAACATGTGAATAAGCTCCATCCCCATTGATCGGCTGTGCCATAAATGTTTGATTTGGGGTTGACTACTTTCTTATAAGTATGTTTATGTTTATGAGCAGAACCTGTGACACTGAACATCCAGTACAATCTGCCCTCAACATGTTACAGAACAGGAGGAGCTGAGCAGATTGATATGTGTACATTATTATTTGAAATCTCTGCTCTTTCTCTGCTTAGGAGTCCAGTGGCCGGTCCTACCCAGTGATTAACAGCTAGTTTTCTATGACTTTCAGAAGAAAGGCTGTCAGTCACTCAATTTGACGACTGGACTCCTGACCACAGAAAGAGCTGGAATCTCATGCAGTAATTTAACAAGTTACTGTTTCTTTCCACACAATTAGACATGATCTGCTCAGCTCCTCCTGCTCTATAACCTGCTGTCTGCAGACTGTACTGCATTCCCATGGTGAATGGTTCCCTTTGCGGTGTCTCAGTCACCCAGAACCCTTACACCGGTAGTGGGGATGAGTTGTCAATATGGTTCCACCTCATGTAGCAAATAGAACAATCTGAATAGAAACATTGTACACTGTTTTACAAATTGTTACATTACGACTAATCATTTGGATTATTTCCTTCCCATAGTCTTGCAGTGGAAGGTCCACGGTGATGACATACCACGTAAGAAGAACAAAATATATTTTTAATAATGTGACTTCAAAAGGAAAAAGGAGTGAAATAATGACAATAATGTGATTACCGATTGAAATAAAATGGTGCCAAACATCTATTTATTGTGTCCATTAGTCATAGCTTCTGGGCAGACTGTCTTCTCTTGTCATATGGCATCTTTCAGAATTTTTTAACTCTAGAGCTCTCTCTAGTGGCCAGTGAGTAATAGTATATGCCGGAGCTCCCAATGGAGGCCAGAACATGTTAACTCAAACCAGAGCTCCCTGTAATGGATCTCCTGGCACCCCGACTGGGTACCTCCGTTGATGGATGCTCCTAGTGCTTCCCGAGGATTCCAAGCACTCCACTCGAAACCGTAACCACCACAGGAACCAGGAACAGGAACAGCTCTTACAAGAGCTAGTAGTTATAGCCAGGGGAGTATAGCAAATCTTCAGTGTATAGCAATCCCCAGTGTCGATCAGTTACCCAAACACCAGCCTCAACATGATGAAGGGTAAAACAGGAACTCTTTATTGAATACACACGCAATGATTTATATACACATTTTCCAACAAGGGAACCCCCCCCCCCCCCTGTGGACCTGGTTGGGAACTGAGGAGATAACATAGCAGCTAATCATTTACAGCTTTACAGTTTAAACACAAAAACTATACATTCCACAAACACAATGGCATTGCCTGTGACGCAATTAACAAACACAATGGCATTGCCTGTGACGCAATTAACAAACACAATGGCATTGCCTGTGACGCACTCAATAACAAAATAAGCATTGTCTTTGACGCAATCAACAAAATACAATTACCAAAACACAATGGGCTCTGCCTGTGATACAATTATCAAACATAATGGGCTAACTTACTCACAGGCAGAAAACACACATTTTTCCCCAAAACACAGAAGACACCTCAAAACCCCACATATCCCCATAATGTATACATCAATGTAAAGCTCTGATCTGGGTAAACAACATATCCAAAAATCACCCAGATCCGAACAGGGGTTCCCGAATTCCATGGAAGTTACATTTGGCCGACCGCAAGCATGGCTTTCCTGCCCAAAACAGTTCCACAGATTTAGGCTGTGCGGCCGGTCTGTCTTCTCCTTCAAAGTTAGTATATGGGCTGGAAAACAGGCCCCTCCAAAACCCAGTGGTGAGGTTATTTTCGCCACACTCCCTCTAGGGGACAGTAGGCAGTACTAAATTTGATTTTAAAGACTTCCCTGTGATGTCACACAACACCTAAGTAATAGGGCTGCCTACATAAAACTGGTTCTGAGCACCAAGAGGCCTCAGAATATTAGGTCCCATCCTGACTCCTGCCCTCTAAGCTACTATATCTGGACCACCTATTTATGTACCCAACCTTGGCTGGTCCCTTGTGAGGATCAGACACGTCCTGCCAGATAAGTTAGATAGATGATATAGACAGACAGACTGCTTTTATCCACTCTTCTCAGACAAACCCTTCCACGTGCTAAATGAACTAATATCGCCGATCAGTCCACAGTCTAGTGTAAAAGATTACAGAGATATTACTTGTTAGGATTCTGCGGGGAAGGGCAGAGGCAAAGAAAGAGGGGGCTCTGTAGGGGAGAAGGGGGTGGGGATCAGAAAGATGAGGCCCGCACCACCTAGTTCAAGAAAATTAAAACAGCAGCATACCTAGCAATAATTAAACGTATGTATAAAAGCCACATAGAAAACCTGCAGTATAGCAAAAATCTTATGTAGTGTTATTTCCCACAAAAAGGTTAAATTCTTGCACCTGATTAAACTCCTGGGCCCCCAGGAAGTGCTATGGCAGCTATGGTCTGCCCATGAGTGCAGGATCTCTTAGGACAAGGGTGGGGGGGATACAATTTGGCAGTGAGCTGCAAGGATACTGCCTGTACAAAGTATAGGGCGGTAGCAACTTAAAGAGCCTCCCCCCCTCGATACAGTAACCAAACGTATAGTCACCAACCTGTATAGTCTTCACACCATCTTGTCGGAGCCTCATTATAGAAGCCATTTCTACCCTTGTGCAGCGATGGACTGGCCATCGGGAGTACCGGGAGAATCCCGGTGGGCCGATCGAATTATGGGCCGGCCAGGGCCGCCATCAGGGGGGTAAAGCTCCAGTAACAGCAGGCAGTGTGGGGGCGGCACTCACTCACTGACGTCACACGCCTGCTCCTCCCACTAGGCGGCGCAGGCGCGTGACGTCAGTGAGTGAGCGCTGCCGCCCGCACTTGTTACTGGAGGCTGGAGGCGGGAGCTGAATGTAAGGTAGTAAAGACTCTTTACTAAAGAGATGAGCGCTGTGCCCCCACGTGTAGTAGAATACCTACCTGGAGCCAGTGCAGACTGTGCACAGAAAGGGCACTTTGTCACTGTGGACAAAGTATGGCACTTTCTGTGCACAGATTGGCTCTAGGTGGGTACAGTGTGGCACTGCAGTCACTAAGGGCACTATTTATCTGGGCATAGTAGGGCACTATCTGCCCACATAGTCAACATATGGCGCTCTGGGCACTGCCATATAATAGTGTGGGTACGGCGATATTTGGTTCTATGTGGGCACTGTATGATTGTGGGCAGATAGTGCCATACTATCCACAGATAAATGGCGCATTTAGTGCCTGTCGTGCCCACATAGTGCCATATAGAACCCATACTCGGAAAGCGCCATACTTGTGTAGACAGAGTATAATTATAGGCAAAGTATGGCACTTTCTGCCCACGTTTTAGCTCTAGGTAGGTATGATATGGCACTTTGTGGGCACTGTAGACACTAAATACACAACTTATCTGAGCATAGTATGCCCAGGTCTTCCCACGGTCATACAGTGCTCAGATAGCGCCATGTTATGCACAGATAAATGGTGTATTTCTTGCTTATGGTGCCATACAGTACCTACCTAAAGTGAAAACCTACAGTACTTTGGCCACAGTCATACAGTGCCGACATAGAGCCAAAGTATGGCACTTTCTATGCACCTAGGTAGGTACTATATGGGTACAAATGCGCTATTTTTCTGTGAATAGGAGGGCACTATCGTGCTCTATGTGGGCACTGTATCACTATTAGGGCAGATAGTGCCATAGAGACAAAATGTCTCCCAGCACATTATACATGGCTCGTCATCATGGTTACGACCTCCCTGTAATCCAGCATTGGTGGTCGAAAAAAGCACCAAACTATGTGCACTCCCACAATCCCGGCTACTCCTATAGTGTGCAAGCATGACCACCGCTGCTGGATTACAGGGTGGTCAAAACCATGGAAACGAGCAGTGCATAATGTGATGGAAAAATGACTCCCGCCAGCAAAGGAAGCAATATGGACAATCACAATACATTAGTAAGTGCCTTGTATTAACTTTCTCTACAAGATAAATGCCACTTGCTGAAGAGACATAACCCCTTCAAGGATGCGTGCACTGATATGCTGTAGATTTGCATCCATTAAATCCACACTATTTACAGCATACATTGACCTGTGGTGCGGTTTTAAGTCTGCAGTCAGTTTATGCTGCGGATTCCCTCCTTTGCAGTGCACAGATCTGCTGTAAAATCTGCATGTAACTCACATATTTTGTTGTGGATTTTGCTGCTGCAAATTACGTCCTGCACGGATGTGCCCCTTGCTTTCTTTCATTTTGTATGCATAGGTGGTGCCCTATGTGGGCTCTGTATGGCACGCACTGTGCACTGTTTGGCAGTGGCTTGCCTAGTAAGGTGATCACCATCACCATGCTCAGTTTTTATTATCCCCACAGCCTGTGTTAAAATTAAAGTTACTGTCTGCAGCCTGCAGGATACCGATTTTATTAATGTATACTACTGTGAGTGGCGGGGAGGGGGATCTATGGATGACGGCACTGTTATAGGGAGGGGGATCCGTGGATGGCACTGTTATGGGGGGGGGGGTCTGTCATGTGGATGACATTGACACTTATGGGGGGGGGGTCTGTGGATGACACTTATGGGGGGGATCTGTGGATACCATTATTTTTTTGAGTGTGTTTGGGAAAAATAAAGTGGGCCGGTCTGGCTGAAGTCCAGGGCCACTTTATTGTCCCAGTCCATCCCTACCCTTGTACGGAGGGATGGAGTATGGGCAAGTGCTGCGGACCTTGCTTCTTCCTTTACGTTCTAGCAGCATAGACCGCAGGCCCCAGCCCCACTTCCGTACAGCATTAACAGAAATTTGGAGCCAATGGACTTCAGATCTAGGATCCGAAGCTCGATACGATTTAGTATTTTTTTTTTTAGGCACTTTTACTTTTCAATTTTTCCTTCAGGGTAAGAGAAAAGCTGGAAAGGAAAAGTAAATTTTTTTTCCCCTCTTCAGCTGCATGGAAATCAATGCAGCTGAAAAGGAAAAGAGACAACGACATCTGGTCGGGACCCAGACGGAAGAGCCTGTGCAAGTACAGGAGACGGCTGCCCGGAGGGAGCTATGGCTATGAATGTAAGAAGGGCCGGCGAGGGACCCATGGATTGTCTCCATGTGGCCCCAAAATGCCTGATGATAAGATAGATAGATAGATAGATAGATAGATAGATAGATAATAGATAGATAGATAGATAGATAGATGCTATTAGTTTTTATTTGCTATTATTATTATTATTATTATTATTATCATTGTTTTTATAATTAGTTATAATTGGTTAATCTAAGCATTTTAATTGTTATTAGTATTATCCTTCATTTTTCTTTTCATCTGTTGTTTTTTCCAATGACCTCATAATATGAAGCGACCAGCTAACTCCAGGTTTATTTCCCTCTTGTGCAGCTTTGAATTGTCCTCCAAACAGCAAATCTGCAACCACTGGGGTGTGTGACACAAACTGCGCCAACATAGTTAATTTTCCTAAAGGACTTTGCATTAAGATTGCAATACTAACCTGTAAATGTGACGCAGGACTCATGCCTCAGACCGGGACTTATGGGGAATCTGTACAGTGCGTCAAACCAGAAGACTGCAAAGTCCCCTGTGGTCCCAACCAGCACTATGAGTTCTGCGGATCCGCCTGCCCACCGACATGTGAAGAACCAAATGGCCCTGAAAACTGTATCACAATGTGTTCTCCAAAATGTGTCTGTGATGAGGGATATGTTCTTTCTGGAGAAACGTGTGTAAAGCCAACAGAATGTTATTAACCACAGAGCTCAGTCTGACCATTCTGCAGCCAGTATTATGAGAAGCAATGGAATTATATGTGTAAATGGGAAAAGCAGATAAAGCAGAGCTGAACGTGTTATGCTGTTTATTTCATCCAATGGAGCAAATTTACCTGTAAATCTATAGAAAAAAACACATCACAATATCATCAGCAGTTAGCATGTTGAGCTCTGCTAGATTTCTAAATGTTCATCGTTCAGTTTATTGCTGCTTGGCTTCTGTAAGCTCCATATTAATGGATTTATCAGGTCACAATATCAATTAAATGCGGCTATGGCTTATCTGTCCTCATACAATGTTATAATAAAGTTGACCTTTAATGAATGAAGCCGGATGTTATTTATAGTCAACACTGAAAGAATTTCTAGATGTAGAGCAATAAAGTAGAATTATTTGTTTAACCCCCTTCCGACACTTTCCATACATGGATTACGGATGCCCAGTCTTTAAGATAGACTTTTTAAGATAGAGCAAGCTCAGGAGCTGAGCGGGTGCCAAATCTACCAGGTATCTGTTCCTTTACACAGCAGAGAGTGGCAGAGTTAGGGCGGGTTCACATCTGCGTTCTGGATTCCATTATCGCTTTCCGTTATAACAGAATCCAAGAGACGGACGTCTGAAGCCTTTCCGTTTTGATCCGTCCCCATAGAAGTCTATGGGAAACATAACGGATCCGTCTGGTTCTCGTTATGCAAGACGGAAAACAAAGTCCTGCATAACTGAAACTAGGACGATCCGTTCTGCTGCCCATAGACTTCTATTAGGACAGAAAGCAAAATGGAAGGCCTTATAAAGGCTTCCGTTTTGACTTCCGTCCTAATACAAGTCTATGGGCAGCAGAACGGATCCGTCCTGGTTTTTGACATCCGTCTCATGGATTCCGTTACTTTCCATTATAACGGAATCCAGAACACAGATCTGAACCCGTCCTTAGTGATCGGAGACAACTCTGATCACAGACTTTTAAAACTTTAGATAAACTGTGACCATGGCATCTGAGCAGTTGTTTACAGGGAACACAGAGCTCCCAGTGAGCAAGTGCCCCCCTCCCACAGCCAAACACATGCAAAACAAAATGGGGCCAACATGTCCTACAAATACAAAAGAGCTCTGTGAACAAAAAGATTGCTTTTGTTTCAAAAATTATTTTATTGTGTAAAACTGAAAAAAAAAAAAAATAGACATATTAGATATCACTGCGTCCATAATTACCTGCTCTATAAAAATGTGACCTGATCCATCCCATCCCATCAGGTGAACACTTTAAATAAAGTTAATAAAAAAGGTGCTAGAACAGCCATTTTTTTGTTACCTCACCTCACAATAAGCACATTATCGATCTATCAAAAAGTTGTATGTACCCTAAAAATGGTACCAATAAAAACTGCACCTCATCATGCAAAAAGTGAGCCCTTCCACCCTACACCCCCCCCCCCCCCTCCCCCCAAAAGACCATCACTACAAAAATAAAAACATTGGGTCTCAGGAAATGGCAACATCAAAAACATTTTTTTTAAATATATATATATATATATATATATATATATATATATATATTATATTTTTTTTTTTTATTGTGTAAAACTGAAAATGAAACTAATTTACATATTTGGTATCGCTACGTCCATAATAAACTGTTCTACAAAAATATCATATGACCTATTTGCCAGGTGAATGCCATAAAAATAATTAAATAAGTAAAAACTTTGCCAGAACGGCCATGTTTGGTCACCTCATCTACAAAAAAAATCATGATATAATAATCAAAAAGTCGCAAGTATCGCAAAATAGTCCTTATGATAATGGCCACTCATCCTGCAAAAAATAAGCCCTCACACAGCTCTACTGAGAGTAAAATTAAAATAAATATGGCTGCACTAGACCACATAGGATGTTCAAAAGTAATATCCATCAAAATCTGCTCTGCAAAAGCCAAAAGGTGGTCTTTCCCTTCTGAACCTTGTAGCAAACCCAAACAGCAGTTTACAGTCACAGTTACGGCTTTTCCATACCCACTATAACCCACCCAATAATATAAGGGATATGGTATGTCTAATGGTATGTCTCAGGTGGCACCAGCTGGACTCAGCATATCGGGCACTGAAATGCACAGAAAAACTTG
Source organism: Bufo bufo (assembly GCF_905171765.1). Classification (NCBI taxonomy): domain Eukaryota; kingdom Metazoa; phylum Chordata; class Amphibia; order Anura; family Bufonidae; genus Bufo; species Bufo bufo. Next base: position 31,942,987 of record NC_053389.1, on the reverse strand, counting down.
CAATTTTCACACAGTATGCTATGCATTCATTTCTGCAAAATACAATCACATCGAAATGCTCGCTCTACCCCTTATTAAATACATTGTGGGGTGTAGTTTATAAAATGGAGCAACTTCTCAGGAGTTCAATTTATTATTCACCCAAGAGACTTTATAGTCATCAGCCCAAGTGGTGTAAATCACCAAACTGGGCCTCAAAATGTGCTCCTGAGCCCTCTTGTACATTCGGGGGGAAGAATAGGGACACATGGTGTTTCTTAAACCAGGAAGCACAGCATAATAATAATAACAGGGCTGCCTTTTAACACTGACACATAATGGGCACAACATATTCTTTTTTTCAAAATGCTCAGTTCATCACTTGAAAAAAATCCTTGGGCAGTGTAGTTTGCAAAATTCAGTTATTTTTTGGGGATTTCCACTGTAGGAGTACTTCAGGGTCTCTTCGATTGTAACATGGCACCTGAAAACCATTTCAGCAAAATCTGCCCCCCAAAAACTATATAGCGTTCCTTGTCCTGTGATGTGCCAATGCAACCATTTGCAAGCCCATATGGGGTGTTACTATATTCAGGAGAAAAGGGGTAGCACATTGTGTTTTTTCTCCATCTAAAAATGAAAAATTTGGGGATAAAACAGGATTTTGTTGTAAAAAATGTTAATTTTCATTTTCATAGTCAAGCGTTTCTAAATTCTATGAAAATCCTGTTGGGTAATAAAATTCACTACAACTCTAGGAAAATTATTTGGGGGAAGGGGGTGTCGTTTACAAAATTAAGTCACTTTTTGATGGGATTCCATTTTATGGGTACCTCAGGGTCTCTTCAAATGTGACCTGGCATCAAAAACCAATACAACAAAATATGCTCTCCAAAAACCATATGACGTTCCTTCGCTTCTGACACAACATTTTTAGAATGGCTTGGGCAAACAAAGGATTCCAAAGTTATTAAAACATAAAGTGACCTCTGTCAGATTTGTCAAATTTGTTCTTAAGATGAAAATGTCTGGGTCCTAGGGGGTTAATATACAGTAGAGTTTAAATCAACACATTGTACTGCATCAATGTACCAGTGTAATTCAACGCATTTTACTGTGTCTGTAGTACCCCAGACCTAAGGATATCTGCAATTGTTTATGTGAAGTAATGCATTGTAATGTGATATTGTATTGGTACACCAGCGGGAGGTATATGGTTGGCAATGGTTGAAAGGAACAGTGTTCACCACCCTGTTCCTCCCATTTTGATGGGAGTAGGCTGGTTCTAGTTTCTGCCAGGAGGGCGAGCTCAAGTCTAGAGTGAGGTATCACATTCTAGAGCTCCTACTTCAAGGACCTTTATCCCATTCTCTTGTGAGACTTCTACTCAAGGGAGATTGTCCAATTCAAGAATACTGCCTTCCATAAAGCTTCAGCTTACAAAATCAGCTGAGTGATCCGCAAGCCACAGCTCAACAGACCCTGCTGCAGGTGAGGGAAATACAGTTCTGATACTCATCACCTAAATAACATCAAAGCCAGTCTAGCTCTAGGCTTTTATTACTCAGTGGACACCTGTACATTTATAGGTGCCTGCAAGTGCCATTTAATTGATACAAGTAGTAAGAAGCTCCATTCCTCATCAAACTCAAAGTGACAGGTTGACACGCCCATTTCCCCACCCATAACCCCACCCACTCCTCCCACAACCCCTCCCAAAGCACCACCTATCGCACGCCCCAAACCACGCCTAATTACCACCCATTCAACACCCCTTATTCTGTAAATCATTTTCCCCTGTCGACATGACATTTCTGAATCCAAAACAAGCCCTTATTTTTTGCCGGCAGCGTCCAATTTGTGAAATCCGGCGTCCATTTTGCGAAGCGCGTCGGGGGTATGTCCGAGCATGTTGAAGCCATGTTCAGACATGTCCTAAGACGTTACATTTTGTCGTGTTATGGAAATAACTAAAATCGACGTTGTACCTGATTTAAGTAAAAATGTATTTATTCACGACTCATCAATAATGCGGTAGGGTAGGCACGTTTGTTCGTTATTACAGCAACGTATACATAATTGTTTCATGCGCTTTGTTACAAAGGAATGTACAACACGGTCATTTTTTCTAAAATCACTCGTTAATATTTTTAATACATTATCAACAGACACGCCTTTAGCGATACATTGTAAGATATAGATGCAGTAATGCCCGTAGACCGAAGTTATGGCGTCCTGTATTTGTCTGTTTTGATACCTTGTAGTCTTAGAATTTTTAGATAAAAAATTCATAAATTCACTAGGATATATTTCATTCACGGCCGATAATCCATAACTATCAAAAAAATAAAAAAAATTAAAATAGGGGGGTGTGGCCTGGACGCTGATGGCGCTGGATACTTAGTTGAGGACCTCCGCTTCCAGCACTACAACTCGGCTTAATTTCAGCCTACCCTGCTATTAAATCTATGAGGATCTCTCCTCCTTCATCCTGTCCACCCATGGGGCGAGTTAAGAAGCGCCAGGCGAAACTCCGCCACTGTGTGGGAGCCCGAAGCCGTCCTCCTCGCTATCTTGTGATGGCTCCCCTGCTTGATCCCCGAGCGAGGTTCGCGCCACCTCCCGACAGCTATCACACAGCTCCCCACCGCTCACAGAGGAGCTGCTTCGGAGCATGCTAGACTCCCTGCGTTTTTCTTTGAAAGAAGACTTCCACACCATGCTCCGACAAGTGCAAGCTGAAGTAACACAACTGGGAGAGCGCACCTCGCATCTAGAAGGCAAGATGACGGAATTTACCATCTCACATAATCTGCTGGTTGACGCTAACACTGCCCTGGAGGAGGAGGTAGGCAAGTTAACATGTAAAATTGCAGATATGGAGAACCGGAGATGACGGAACAATGTCAGACTCCGGTGTGTGCCTGAGACAGTGGGCCCTGAACAGTTACTCTCATTATTGCAATCTTTACTCAAAGAGGCCCTACCGAGTCTCTGAGAGATAGACCTTACCATTGACCGCATACACAGGATCCCCAGGCCGGCAAATCTTGCTCCTGCGGTCCCTCGCGATGTCTTGGCGAGGATTCATTTTTATCGTGTCAAGGAAGACTTTTTGAAAGCACTCCGAAAAGACCCGGAACCCATTAGCTCCTTTGATGGCATCTCGGTATTCCCGGATTTATCTGTGGTGACCCTGGCCAAAAGAAAGGAATTTGCCCCCTTCACTAAAACCCTGCGGGAGAAACAAGTTCGCTACCGGTGGGGTTTTCTAGTTTAACTTATCATTGCGCAAAATGGCATACTCCATGTGTGCACGACGCGACGGGCGGGGCAGAGCAGAAGCTGTTGGCCTGGGGCTTCCTGACTGCTGGCACTCCACCAGTGGGTGATCCTCATCGTGGACAAGCAAAGATTCCTGTGGACTGGAACCCAGCCTGAGCAGGACTGCCCAATAATATTTGGTGCTCTGAGGTACAAGAATGACTTGCTCCCCTGCACCCCCTACTCTATGGGGTGAAAGCCCTTTCTTCCACTGTACCACTGTGAAGCATCGTCGTATTGCTTCTAATTCTTTTCCGTTAACATCTGCGTTTTATGTTTTTTTTGTTCTTTCTGTTCTAATGTTTTCAGAGGTTCTACCTCAGGTTCAGGTGTGTGATGATACTTCCCTCCCATATGCATTCCCATACCTCTGTCCGAACGGAGCAGAGCAATGCTGGTATGTTTTATTATCCCGATGGGGTTTAAGATGTACTCACTGACTGTCAGGGGATTGAACTCCCCATTTAAGAGGAGATTATTATGGGCTGATGCTATGACTTCACAGTGCAATGTATTAATGGCTCAAGAAACCCACCTATTGCCGAATGATTCCCATAGATGTACACATCCCGATTTCCTGCATATCTTCTACTCTCCTGCGTTCAAGAAAAGAAGGCGGGAGTTTTAGTGGCGATAAAGAGAAATGTTGCGTTTACTTTGTCCTCTTTAACGATGGTCAACAAGGGTCGATATATTATAATAACAACGGGCCTATAGGACAATCTACCGGTGACGATAGCCACCGTCTATGCGCCTAATAGCAGGCAAATATCTTTCTTCCGACGTTTTTTCTGCAAACTTAAAGCAGTTGCTTCAGGCTCCATTGTGGTTGGAGGTGACTTTAATATACCGGCAAACGCGGACATAGATTGTAGTAACCGCACCCTAACACATAGACGGGATCTCAAATCCCTTATAGCTGACTATCAGTTCCATGACATCTGGAGATATCTTTATGGAGGGGAACGTGACTATACTTTCTTCTCACGAGCTCATTTATCACAATCCAGAATAGACTATTTTCTTATCTCTATAGATTTGTTATGGAAGGCCTCTAGCTCCAGTATAGGCCTCACGACTTGGTCTGACCATGCTCCTATAACTCTAGAGATTCAAACAGGTTTGCCGAGTTCTTCCCCTCCGCAGTGGAGACTGAATGCTTACTTGCTGAAGCGGTTGGAAAGGGTTGAGTACCGTACATAGATAAATCTATTTGTGAATTCTTTGACATGAATGATGGCCCGGAAGTTTCAGCATCTACCCTCTGGAATAAGCACAAAGCATATATGAGAGGAATTTTACTTCAACTTGCCTCTCAGTTGAAAAAACAACGGCTTAAACTCCTCTCAGAGGCGCTTGAGTCGCTTTCCAAAATTGATTCAGAATATAAACTGCACCCTAGTCCTTCACTTCAAAAACGACTATTTGAGCTAATCTTAGGACCATCCTGTTATAGGATCATGAACGCTCGCTTAGGCACCTAAAGGCCACTTATTATAATATAGGTGACAAAGCGGGATCCCTACTTGCTAGAAGGGGGAAACGCTAAAATGCGGCAAGTAGAATTGCCCATCTGAAGTCCGACGACTCCCAGCTAGTTGGATAAATGTGTACTCTGCACATCTAGGATCCAGTGTGGGTGCCTGTGAGAGTGGTTTAGATAGTATAAGTTAAATCCACGACATTCCAAAAGTTTTTGAAAGATAATTTATCGCATTTAATTCTTAACAAACAGAATGTTATTAATGTACATCCAGTGCAATTCATTTACATATAGTAAGTATTATGCCATATCAGAGAGATAATTCCCGAACGTTTCGGTCTGCGCGACCTTCTTCAGCGGGTTCTAAAGAGATATATAACATGCATATAATGTAATCACACAAGTTTTTGAGCATAACAGACATATTTGTTGAGAGTAAGAAAAAATGAGAGAGCGTTTTACAGAGGTTTTTTTATCCTAATAGTGGTTCTAAAAAAGACAGAGTGTGAAAAGACACAGGGTGAGAGTTAAAAAGCGAAAACCCCAGCTTCCACTGGAGTGGGGGATGCAATCTATTTGGTACCATGGTAAGAATGATTCCAGAGACGTCAATTAGCTATTCAGTATAGATCTGTATCATCAATAGTATAATCATTCCTTTACTGGATATGGAGGATAAGGTAGATGGGAGTCCTTACATACCTGTAGGCAGGGTGCATAGGCGTGCGCTGGATGTGGGCTGCATATGGATCTGGCGCCCTTTTTAAAGTGGCTGGTCGTGTGGGGCGGCGCTCGGGGATGACGCATTGGCATCTGGTGTCTATGTTGAGTGAACGCACGAGCCGGGAGTAAGTGATCTGGCGGGGCGCTCAGTGATGACGTAGTCACGTCACTGCATCAGGGAGCGAGTGTATGCTATGTCCGGGTGATCCGGGAGGAGGTGCGTGCGTCATGACGTCGAGCGTGCGCGCGCATGCGCATTCTGCCTATAGGTGCGGTGTGGGCAAGGATGTGGGCAAAACCATAAGTAAGATGCCAGAGAGGGGGAAGAAGTCACGGGAAGGGCCATTCACATGGGGGTGATATAATTATGGTGTAAGGAAAGGAAGGGTAAAGTAGTCCGGTACTTCGATCGCACTCCCGAATCATCTGAAGTGAGGGCGCCATCTTAGGAAACTGCAGACTACAGGATCTGCGTCTGGAGGCCTCCGTTCAGCTGTCGGATCCCTGTGTCCTCTGGACCGGACGGTAGTGGAGCTTCCCTGCTGCATACGGAGTCCTGCCACTCCATAACCCCGCTCTTCAAGTTGAGGTACTGTGAACCTTCATCCCCTCTTAATTAATTGGCGCCATTATAAGGTGCTCTGTTCCCCCCAGCTCAATTCTCAAATCAGAAGGAAGAAGCACTAACATTTTACAACACAGTTGGGCATTCTACGTGGCCCTGACCTATATAGAGGACTAAGTCCTAATGTTTTAAACGTTCCTCCTTTTACCTCTAAAAGGGGGTCCATCTACTCCACTTATTAGAGCCACAGGCTCAATGTTTCCAGATCTTTAAATATGATCTAACCTGACTGGGCACCTTACTAACCTCTATGAGGATATGCGGCTCACAAGGGCATAGCACTCTTGAATTGTGATATACTCTTAATTTGGGGAACATAAATCACCTACCTTGCAATGGTTAGATACGTCAACCTGCAGCGAGAGATCCTAATATACCTCAAAAAAATCCTCATGTCAGAGGCTATATGGAGAAGTTTGTCACAAAAACGCCTGCATGTGCAGACCCCTCCATTCATGTGAATATGCCTCTAACTCTGAATGATACAATGCAAGACGAACCACAAGCTGCAGCGTAGATGGATCTTCCTTTATCAAGGGACTTTTTTCAACAAACCCTTACCAACGCTCTGTCACCTCTAGCACAGAATTTGCTGGAAATTAAACAAGATCTACACCATATTGGTCATCGTGTTGATGGCTTAGAGGATACCACAGCAGAACTCTGTAATCATTCCAGAGAAGTTGTCACTCATTTTGAAACCTGTCAAGACCATTTGAACCAGCTTTACACCCACATAGAAGAGCAAGACAATCGCAACAGACGCAACAATTTAAGAATTTGTGGTCTTCCTGAAATGTATGCTGCAGAATCTCTGCTCTCTACAGTAAAACAGATTGCCATTGTGTTATTGGGGGATCAATATCCTCTTTCCATCGATATTGAGAGAGCACATAGAGTGCTAAGACCGAGACCTAACCCTAATGATCCTCCCAGGGACATCATCTGCAAATTCCTGGACTTCAGAGTTAAGGAAGATATGCTGGGGAAAGCCAGAGGAAATCCCACTTGGTCCTTCGAGGATCATCAGCTTATACTATTCCAGGACCTAGCTCCTATGACTCTGCACAAAAGGAAGCAACTGAAGCCTCTTACAGATCTGCTACAGGGTAGGAAGATAATGTATCAATGGATGTTCCCGTTTGGACTCACCACTACGGTGGCAGGGAAAAAATGTATTATTCCGCGGCATGAGGACCTTACGGAACTCTTATCGGCGCTGGGTGACCCCATGATCTCCATTGAAGATTGGTGCAATGTCCAAAATCTGCAGGCTTTTCCAGTACTACCAGCCCCGATCTCATGGTCCACTGCACAAGCTGGTAGACACTGGAAAAGCAATAAAAGAAAGAATGGTCGGATGTCCCCCAAACACACCGATGAGGAGATAACCTGAATGTTGTACCAATATAAAATCTGTCTTGTGTTGGGGGACAGTTCATATACTCTATGTTGAGAAATCACTGTTCTTCTACTCTGTACTTACTCTATCACTAATCCCTCTCTAGATTAATTAACATCTTTGCTCTTCTGTCTATAGAGTGAGGTAGAGAGGGTAACACCCTCATAGATGTGCTCACTATGCCCATTTTCTATCCACTTACTTTATCCTCAAATATCTTATTGCTTTTATAAGTTAAGGTGATCCTTTCAGGGTCCTACTGTCTAATTTGGAAACCTTTGCGCTCCTGAAAACTCATGGCATGGGCGCTCACCATTGGTTATTATACCAATATAGGCGTGTTTGCCTAGTTTCACTTTGTGATCTTGTTAACTACTGTTATTTTTTCCAGCTTCAATGTGATCCTGAATCTATTGAGTCTAACGTGTCACCTGTAATCCACCGTTCTCTCCTGAATAACGCTAAGTATCTGTTAACTCCCATAGACTCACAATGGTATTACACCTAATGTCTATAAATGTGAGGGGTTTAAACTCCCCCTACAAGCGCTCTGCGCTATGGAATGATGCCAATAAGAGTAAATGTGATATACTGCTAGCTCAAGAAACTCACTTACTGGCCAAAGATACCAGTAGATGTTCTAATAGGCATTATCCACACCTATACTTTGTATCTTCAGAGGTTAAAAAAGCTGGGGTTCTTATAGGGATTAGGCGTTCGGTCCAATTTAAAGTACATCAAACCATTATTGATCAAGCGGGACGATATATTATTCTCCTTTGCTCCATAAATCATGCTGAATATACTATAGCTAATGTTTATGTGCCTAACTCTCACCAACTCTCTTTTCTTACACGGTTCTTCAAGAAACTGTTGAATTCTGCCAGGGGTTCCATCATTTTAGGCAGAGATTTTAATTTGCCCATTGACACCTCTCTGGACTGCTCCAAGAAAATGGTGGGTCATCGGCCTGCACTGGGTAAGCTACTCAAAACTACTCCCCTACATGATGTATGGAGATACCAGCATACGACGGAAAGGGATTTCACCTTTGTGTCCCAGGTTCATATCTCCCTGTCTAGAATAGATTACTTCCTCATCTCCAAAGACCTCCTTCATAAAACTACTCACACTGCAATAGGCTATATTGCATGGTCTGATCACGCTCCAATCTATCTACATCTCTCAGATAATCACCCTAATCCTAACCCGCCACTTTGGCGCCTTAACTCATATTTGCTGAGAGATGAAAACCGATACCAATTATTCTCTAAAGCTTTAGATTAATACTTTGAACTCAATGACACTTCAGATGTCAGTATCTCCACACTGTGGTGCGCTCATAAAAGCTTTATGAGAGGACTTTTCATTCAAACTGCGTCTAAGATTAAGAAACAAAGAGATAAACAAATGCAAGAAATCTTAGCTCAAATAGCAGAGGTGGAAACGCAATTTAAGGCAGCCCCTACTGATACATTATCAGCTCAACTTACAGAGTTCCGCTTCCAACTTCGCTCTTTCCTGCTCTGCAAATATGAAAAGGCCCTAACCCGCTCAAAGGCAAAGCTGTATCATCATCATCATAGAGCCGGAGCTATGCTGGCTCGTAGATTGAAAAAAAGGGAAGTAGCCTCTCACATAGAATCAATGAAGCAAAATAATGGAGAGATGGCTACACATCCGGTTGATATTGCGGATGCCTTTGCGGATTACTATAGTTCCCTCTACAATTTAAAAGATGACAATGACACCCCACAACCCACCTCACATACCATACTGAACTTTTTAAAATCAGTATCTCTCCCGAGTATCACCCCTCAAGATTTGAGGTCGCTTAATATTCCCTTCTCGGAACTGGAAATAGATGCTGCTATAAAATCACTGAAACTACATAAAGCCCCAAGCCCAGATGGATTTTCTGGAGATTATTATAAAACCTTTAAAGTAAACCTACTACCATAACTCACTTGGCTCTTTAATGCATTTTTGCTCCCGGGCAGTATACCTAAAGAAATTTCCGCCCCATCTCTTTATTAAATAATGACCTGAAGTTATTCTCCAGATTTCTAGCCTTGAGGATACAACCCCTCCTTCCTAAATTGGTGTCCCCAGATCAGGTTGGTTTCATCCCAGATCGTCAATGCAGAGATGGAACCCGTAGAATCATTGACCTCCTTCAGCTGGCGAATGCCTCCGGTGCACCCACGATCTTTGTTTCTCTAGATGCAGAAAAAGCCTTTGATAGGGTGCACTGGGGGTTTCTGACAGAGGTGCTGAGTCATTTTGGGTTCCAAGGACCTATTCTGTCAGCTATTTTAAACCTATACTCCCTTCCATCTGCTCGGGTATTGGCATCCGGCTTTTACTCCAAAAGTTTTGATATAACGAACGGTACCAGACAAGGTTGCCCTTTATCACCATTGGTGTTTGCGCTGGTGATGGAGCCCCTGGCAGAAAGAATCTGCACAGACCCAGGTATTTTAGGTATACAAGTGGGGAACACATCACACAAAATTGGGCTATATGCAGATGATGTTATGCTATCACTCACTTGCCCAGAAGGATCTCTTCCAAATGTCATAGCAGTTTTAAAGGAGTATGCACAAGCCTCTTTATATAAACTTAATGTTATGAAATCGCATGTTCTTCTGTTTGCGATCCAAGACCATCTCAAAAGGGAGCTCCTAGAGAAAGCTCTATTTCAATGGGCAGAGGATGGCATAACAAACTTGGGCATTACACTAACATCTCAAATACTAAATTTAGTGAGAAGTAACTTCAACTCCCTGAGAACAGAACTACTGGCGGACTATGCCGAATAGTCTAAGCTTTTTATGTCATGGGTGGCCAGAATTAATGTGGTCAAAATGATGATATTACCTAAAATTCTCTATAAACTTAGATGTATACCTCTTATAATACCGCATAAAACAATAAGGTCATTGCAATCGGACCTTCTAAGATTTATATGGGGTAACAAACCGCCTAGAGTGGACCGACGTGCTTTATACCCAAAGCTAAAGGAGGGAGGATTGGGTGTTCCAGACCTTGCTCGTTATTACAAAGCGAACCTTATTGAACAAACAAAAGAGTGGTGGGCGCCTTCCTCGCAGCAGAGATGGCACGAGCTAGAATCCACTTATACAAAACAGGGATCTCTCCCAGGCTTTCTTGCTGCCCATTCTTTAGAGGTGCCTAAACTTTCACCCTCCCAGCCGCTTGGACCTGGCGCCACTGTATAGAGAAAGGGAAGCTTTTTTCTCCTACGAGATCCGAGATCCCACTGGTTGCACTCACGTATGGAGTTCTTGGTCTCTCGTTGGATAAATGGGAGAAAGCGGGTATTCTATGTCTGGAACAGTTGAACGAGGGTTCTAACATAAAACCATTTGAGACCTTACATCAAACTTACGGTATCCCTAACTCTTGTTTTTATCAATACCTCCAAGTTAGACATATGCTGCACAGGGCGAGACCTTCCCTTGGTCGGTTGTCTAGGAGTACTCCTTTTAGTAGGTATTTTATCAGTAAGGAAGGTCAAGGGAAAGGACTCTCGACTGCATACCAAGCAATTGGCCCTACTTTAGAAACAAACCTAAGCTATATGGAGAAGTGGGAAGACGTGTTGGGGAGCTCTTGGACGGTTGAGGAGTGGAAAGGATGCTTTCCTTCGGACGATAGTTAACGCCAAGTGCATTAACCACATAGAACAAAATAGGAAAATATAGCTTAGATGGTATTTAACTCCAGCCCGTATAGTCCACATGGATCCTAACTATAGCTCAAACAGTTGTAGGACCTGTGGGGAAAAGGGAAGTTTATCCCATATGTGGTGGTCATGCCCTGTTATTCTTCCATTTTGAAAACCTTCTCTCAACAGTATCAAATTTCCTGATTCCCCTCAAACCTTCATTGGCTGTATTATCCATTGGAATAGGGGACCTGCCTTACTTGCATAGGCCGGTCAGAATGGGCATCTTATCAGCTGCAAGGAAGCTTATTGCGACCTCCTGGAAGTTGGCGATTACACCTAAGCTAGCTGATGTGATCTCTCTAGTAAATCAATATATGCAGCATGAATATATATATGCAAGCTCTTACTCTGACCACTTACAAACTCTCAAAAGATGGGAAATGTTGAACTCTTCCCCGTTTGCAGCAAAAATTTCTTATTTGGCTCTGTAGTGATTGATGGCATAGTATTAATAGTGGGAGAGAGCGGTGGATGAACAACAACGATATAATGACACGTTTTAGTGATATATTTAGACTATACTACTACTCACACCTGGATTTAAAGATATTGAAATACACTACAGGGAGTGCAGAATTATTAGGCAAATGAGTATTTTGACCACATCATCCTCTTTATGCATGTTGTCTTACTCCAAGCTGTATAGGCTCGAAAGCCTACTACCAATTAAGCATATTAGGTGATGTGCATCTCTGTAATGAGAAGGGGTGTGGTCTAATGACATCAACACCCTATATCAGGTGTGCATAATTATTCCTTTGGCAAAATGGGTCAAAAGAAGGACTTGACAGGCTCAGAAAAGTCAAAAATAGTGAGATATCTTGCAGAGGGATGCAGCACTCTTAAAATTGCAAAGCTTCTGAAGCGTGATCATCGAACAATCAAGCGTTTCATTCAAAATAGTCAACAGGGTCGCAAGAAGCGTGTGGAAAAACTAAGGCGCAAAATAACTGCCCATGAACTGAGAAAAGTCAAGCGTGCAGCTGCCAAGATGCCACTTGCCACCAGTTTGGCCATATTTCAGAGCTGCAACATCACTGGAGTGCCCAAAAGCACAAGGTGTGCAATACTCAGAGACATGGCCAAGGTAAGAAAGGCTGAAAGACGACCACCACTGAACAAGACACACAAGCTGAAACGTCAAGACTGGGCCAAGAAATATCTCGACTGATTTTTCTAAGGTTTTATGGACTGATGAAATGAGAGTGAGTCTTGATGGGCCAGATGGATGGGCCCGTGACTGGATTGGTAAAGGGCAGAGAGCTCCAGTCCGACTCAGACGCCAGCAAGGTGGAGGTGGAGTACTGGTTTGGGCTGGTATCATCAAAGATGAGCTTGTGGGGCCTTTTCGGGTTGAGGATGGAGTCAAGCTCAACTCCCAGTCCTACTGCCAGTTTCTGGAAGACACTTTCTTCAAGCAGTGGTACAGGAAGAAGTCTGCATCCTTCAAGAAAAACATGATTTTCATGCAGGACAATGCTCCATCACACGCGTCCAAGTACTCCACAGCGTGGCTGGCAAGAAAGGGTATAAAAGAAGAAAATCTAATGACATGGCCTCCTTGTTCACCTGATCTGAACCCCATTGAGAACCTGTGGTCCATCATCAAATGTGAGATTTACAAGGAGGGAAAACAGTACACCTCTCTGAACAGTGTCTGGGAGGCTGTGGTTGCTGCTGCACGCAATGTTGATGGTGAACAGATCAAAACACTGACAGAATCCATGGATGGCAGGCTTTTGAGTGTCCTTGCAAAGAAAGGTGGCTATATTGGTCACTGATTTGTTTTTGTTTTTGAATGTCAGAAATGTATATTTGTGAATGTTGAGATGTTATATTGGTTTCACTGGTAAAAATAAATAATTGAAATGGGTATATATTTGTTTTTTGTTAAGTTGCCTAATAATTATGCACAGTAATAGTCACCTGCACACACAGATATCCCCCTAAAATAGCTAAAACTAAAAACAAACTAAAAACTACTTCCAAAAATATTCAGCTTTGATATTAATGAGTTTTTTGGGTTCATTGAGAACATGGTTGTTGTTCAATAATAAAATTAATCCTCAAAAATACAACTTGCCTAATAATTCTGCACTCCCTGTATATCTCACAGAAGGATCATAAGTTCTGGATTTATTTGTATTAGTATGTTATTGTATTGACTATGTAAAAATACAATATATGTCATGGATGTACTTTACATTTGTTATTATTGATATTGGCTTATACAAATTACATATTTACTACCTGATATACTCTCTATACTTATGTTGGAAAATCAATAAAACTTGAAAGTAAAAAAAAAAAATAATAATAATTTTACCTAAAATTTTGTATAAACTCCAATGTATTCCCTTGCAGATACCTGTAAATATACTCAACCAAATCCAGACTGAGATGCTGGGATTTATATCGGGCCGCACCAAGCCTAGGATTTGCAAATCGACACTATATCCGGCCATACGTAGGGGTGGTCTGGGGGTGCCCGACTATTGGGCCTCGCTGCTCTCTCAGGCCAAGGAGTGGTGGTGTTCGTCCGGTCCACAGAGGTGGCTACAACTTGAGGAAGCGCTAATTAAAGGAACTTCCCTCAGCATTTACCTAGCAGCACAAACTCTTAGCAGTTCCATATTAATTTGCCCACAGGACATATGGTGGCTGCCTCTGCGGGCTGGAGACATCTGCTATCTAATCTCAGTTTATGGATTGGAAACAATTTCCTTTAAAATCACTGGAATTCCTTATTCCTGTTTTGTCTCTTTCCCCTCGACAAACTAGGGGTATTGATATTATAGGGAAGCTCTTTGATGGCCAATCTGTAGTACAATTTAAGTCTCTACATAATCAATATGCCCTGCCTAATGTTTACTTCTATCAATTTCTCTAGGTCCGGCACCTCCTGGGCTCTCTCCCTCCTCTCTCATCTGGTGAGCCCCCATCTGCGGTCACAACAGCCGTTAAATTCCTCACCCTAGTTTCATCTGCGAAAAAGGGGTTGTCCACAATGTATCAACTTCTGTCCTCACATTCTGTCCTGCTATTTATGGTTAGATGGGAGGAGGAACTTAGAGCCACGTTTTCACTGACGGAATGGCGAGATGCGCTGTTTTGGGCAGTCAAACCATCTAAACGCATTAACCATGCAGAACAGAACAGGGAAATTAATGTTAAGGTGGTACCTCACGTCTGATAGGCTGGCACATGTATCAGTGGGATACTCGCACATGTGTTGGCATGGTTGTGGTCAAAGAGGTACTCCTGCTCACATGTGGTGGTTCTATCCTCTTATTTCCCCCCTGTGGCGACAATCTCGAGCCCTCATTGCCGAAGTTACTGATCTATCTATTGATCTGACCCCACAACTAGCTGTTCTGTGTATTGGGCTATCTGGCATTCGCTGTGACCGGAGATGGGTGGTCGCACATATAACTTACGGCTAGGCGTAAAGTGATAGCTCGTCACTGGAAACAAAGCATTACCCCCCTCTTCTTGAAGTTAGCCAGTTGGTAATCAGCATATGCAACACGAAATTATTTACTCACCTGATCTTCAATCTAGAACTTGTAACGGGGTTCCGAAGGTGCCCTCGGTCCCCCATTACCCGCAGACCTGCTGCTTAGCTTTGGGAGCAAGGATCTGTGTTTGACCTCGTTCCCAGGGCGGCTTTACTAGCTGGGTGGCTCCCTGCTCCTAAGTCTGCCTTGAGCGCCGAGCTGATCACTCGGTGCTCGACTGGTTGGTCTGTCGGTCATGTGACGCTGGCCACGTCACGTGACCCTCACTCCCCACTATAAATACAGGCAGCCTGCTGGCCACAGGTTGCCTGTTAATTTAGGTTCCACCTGTGATTTTGTCTTTCCTGGCGTACTTACCTCCTGCTGAATTCCTGACCATCCTCTGCCTGCTCCTTGTGTACTTTGCTGCTCTCCTGGTAATCTGACCCTGGCCTCCTCCTGACGATCCTCTGCTGACTCCTTTGGTACTTCACGTCTCTCCTGGTATTTATGACCCCGGCTTCTCCTGACTATTCTCTGCTTGCTCCATTTGTACTTTGTAGCTTTCCTGGTATTGGCTCGGTCCGTTAACGTTCTGTTGTTTATCTGTCTGTCATCCCTGCACTTATTCTAAGCTAGGGATTGCCGTCCAGTTGTCCCCTGTCATTAGGACTTGCGGGGCAAGCAGGCAGGGCCAGGGGTAAGGGTGGAGCGCAGTGGTCACTTCCCTCCCCCCTGTGTGTGTGTGTACGCGACCGTTACGGAACTCGGATTCCTAATCAATGTATGACATGGCTCAAAGTACATATGCCGTGCCTCTTCCAGATGTTATATTATGATTGCAGCGCTATGGTAACGTCTAGTTCCCTGAATTCCCCCCCTGCTATCCCCCCCCCCCTCTCACTCTGCTGCATATGGTCTTGGTATACTGTCACACACTGTCTGTTTTTTATGCCAACATTATGGCTTATGGGAGAGGCTTAACTGTGAGGAGTAGGTGAAGCGCTTCCCCTGACCTAGCTGGCTGTGTTGTGCCGGAAGCCAGGAGCGAGGGTAAGCCTAGTAGTGGGCGTACCCTAAGGGGAGTGTTTGAGAACAGGTGGGGTGGGTGGGTGTGAACAGAAGCGCCCTGAGGAGCTGGGGGCTGGAGCTTAAGAAGGTAAGATGCCCCTCCCACAAATTCAGGCTGACTTTTCAGCCTTCCACTTATGGGAGAGGCTTAACTGTGAGGAGTAGGTGAAGCGCTTCCCCTGACCTAGCTGGCTGTGTTGTGCCGGAAGCCAGGAGCGAGGGTAAGCCTAGTAGTGGGCAAAATAAACGAGGAGAGCAGAGTAGTGACCAAAAGCCTTTAATACCACTCAGAGAGCAAGATTACAAAATGCCTGGGAAATCTCAACATGCGGGTTCGGGATGTATCTCGTGAAGCAAGAAGAGCGCCACCTACCCATGCATTTAATCACGTGCGCCGGGACCCCGTTTTTTGATGCTGAGGACGCGGCTCCGATTCGGAGCGAGTGTCCTGTGATGGCCAGCGGGTTATAACCGAGACCTGAGGCCAGCGTTCTGATGTGGGACACAAACTGGATTGACGTCAGGGGCCCCCCACACCAAGGAAGCAGCGGGGCCTCTGGTGAGGCATCTTGCAACAGGGCTAGCAATTGACGGAGGACCATGACTGGGCACCAATCGTTGGAGGTTTTAAAAAACCTGGGTGGTCCATGCTGGTTGGCCTTCGTGGAAGGGAGCCAGAGGACAAAATGGTCATGGGCCCAGGACAACTGTCGCACCTGCAACCCCTGACATTTAGGGGAGGTGCTGGTGAACTCACCTGGCCTGAGGAACCCGTAAAACCCGAGATACATGGCTGCCTTAATAATCAAACTAGGAGAGTGCCCAAAAGGAAGTCCATCCAGCGCGGACGAGAGTCGCCTAAACATCTCGCCGGAGACAGGATGTCTACGGCCGGTAGGGGCATCCCCGCACTTCTGGATCCCCCCAAGGGCCACCTTGACTGTCTGCACTGAAGAAAAGGAACCTCTATTTGGATTATGAAGCATGGCGCAGTGCTGTATCCCCGCTAGGTACAGCCCGATGGTGTTAAATGACAGCCTGAGATTGCGGTGACAGTGGGCTATGAACGCCAGGGTGTAGGAGACATCGTCCAAGCCACCCTGCGAGTGGGACCTGGAAAAACTTCGTAAACCTTGACACCGGCTTGGTAGTTTCCTGATGGTATGGGAAAACCCCTGAGCGTTTTTAGGCAAATATATTGGATCCTGAGCGATTCACCCTGTGGGAAATAAGACCTGAGCGATTCAGGCAAATACGTACAACCTGTGGGAAATAAGACCTGAGCGATTCAGGGAAATACGTGACCTGAGAGAATCAGGAAAATACATACAACCTGGAAATACAGTCAACCTGAAGAGACAGAAAAATACAAACCTGCGCGATTCGGGGAAATACATAACCCTGAGCGATCCAGAAACATGCATGGCCCGAGCGATTCAGGGAAATACATAAACCTGAGCGACTCAGGGAACTGAGACCTGGGTGAATCGTGGAAATACGTGAAAATTTGAGCTAATCAGGGAAATATATGAAACCAGATTCAGGAAAATACACCCTGAGATATTCAGGAGAGTACACATACATATACTTCCCTCTCTCTTTTTTTTTTTTTTCTTTTGAGCAGTGGCCGAGTGACCGGCGAGAGTGGAAAGGAAACAGGAATGACCATAGTATAGAAGGGATCGCAACCTATCCGAATCGACGGACAGCGCTGCCAACTCTCCGGCGATACTGAAGACCTAGGGATGGAGGCTCGTGATGAATAAAGGAAGGCTCCGAGCTGCGGAGGAGCGTAAAGCCGCCACTCGGTTGGACCTTACCTGAACAATGGAGTGACCGGACACGGAGGAGCCCTGCGACACAATTGAGGATGGATCGAAATTCCGGTGGCCTGAGGCCCTGCTTACTTGAGAATAAGCTTGCGTTGGTACGAGACCCGGAAA
The DNA here is from genome assembly GCF_905171765.1 of Bufo bufo. NCBI lineage: Eukaryota > Metazoa > Chordata > Amphibia > Anura > Bufonidae > Bufo > Bufo bufo. Next base: position 31,925,186 of record NC_053389.1, on the reverse strand, counting down.
GAGGTGCGATCTGGTGGCACTGGGATGAAGCGACCGAGAACCAGGATGCAGCCTGGGCGCCATGGCCAACTGCTGGGTGACCTGAACTGCCAGAATCAGGGCCCGAAGTCGTGCTGCATGTAACGAGACCTGCGGGAAACGGAATCCAGACATGCAGGACACGAACCGGGTAACCGGGAACCAGCCGGACCCTGCTGAAAACCCCTGAGCGTTCCAGGCAGATGCATGGAACCTGAGCGATTAAGGCAAATACATTGGATCCTGAGCGGTTCAGGCAACATGGAGTCCTGAGCGAATCAGGCGATTACATACGCCTTTGGTGAAGATGACGGACCCTGGGTGCGTCGGGCATTACCTTGGACCTGGGTGGACCTGGCCACTACCTACCCACTGAGAGACCAGGGAAAAATACAGAAGCCTGAGCGATTCAGGCCAATACTTAGACCCGAGTGATTCAGGGGAATACATAACCAGATTGTTCCAGGAAAAATATGCAATAACTATATGTGACCAGAACGTAGTACGACCGGTGCCTACGAGAAGGCTTGTGTCGGTCTGGGTACGTACCTGGGCTTAGAGGCTATTACCTGTACCGATGTCTTGGGTCACCTGACCTTGGTCCAAAATCTCGTACCAGTGAACGGTCAGGACACGTTCCTGAGAGGGCAAATCCATAAAGTTCGGAAAGAAAAGAGAACATAACTGGGGAGGATGACAGGCCTGGGCGAACCAGGAGACAGAAGTAGGTGTGAGCCTGGGCGAACCAGGAGACAGAGGTAGGTGTGAGCCTGGGCGAACCAGGAGACAGAGGTAGTTGCGTGCCTGGGCGATCCAGGAGGCAGAGGTAGGTATGAGCCTGGGGCGAACCAGGAGACAGAGGTAGGTATGAGTCTGGGCGAACCAGGAGACAGAGGTAGTTGCGTGCCTGGGCGATCCAGGAGGCAGAGGTAGTTGCGTGCCTGGGCGATCCAGGAGGCAGAGGTAGGTGCTTGCCTGGGCGATCCAGGAGGCAGAGGTAGGTGCGTGCCTGGGCGATCCAGGAGGCAGAGGTAGGTGCGTGCCTGGGCGATCCAGGAGGCAGAGGTAGGTATGAGCCTGGACGAACCAGGAGACAGAGGTAGGTGCGTGCCTGGGCGAACCAGGAGACAGAGGTAGGTGCGTGCCTGGGCGATCCAGGAGGCAGAGGTAGGTGTGAGCCTGGGTGATCCAGGAGGCAGAGGTAGGTGTGAGCCTGGGTGATCCAGGAGGCAGAGGTAGGTATGAGCCTGGCGAACCAGTAGATGAGACAGCAGCATATAACGTGAAGTACATACATATAACACATGGCACTGTCGCCACCATAGAATAGATGACTGCAGTGAGCGTTTAGTGACCGCTGGATGGGTATGGCGTGCAATGATGACCTGGCCTACTCGTGGTGAGACCCCGGTTTCTTTGAACACCGTGCTGAAACTAGCGACCCTTCCAGCCCAGCAGGGCCCCCGGGGCCCTCTCCCTAAGGCTATCATTCACATGTCTGTAATTTGGGTCCGCATTCGTTCCGCAATTTGCGGACCCATTCACTTTCAATGGGGCTGGAACGGATGCAAATCCACATTTCCTGGATCCGCATCCATTTTTTCGGGATCCGCATCCGTTTTTTTGGGATCCATTTTTTCGGGATCCGCAATTTCGTTCCTGGAAAAAATAGAACATGTCCTATTCTTGTCCGCGATTGCAGACCAGAAAAGACATTTTCTATTATAGTGTTTGTGATGTGCGGATCCGCAAATTGCGGATCGCACATTGCAGGTGTCCGTGTTTTGCAGATCCGCAAAACACTTACGGACGTGTGAATGGACCCTTAAGAGGAAATGAGGATAACTTTGTCTTCCTCTCGCCTAACGCTGCGTGGCACGGCGGGAGTGCGTATGAGATGGCTTGTGGTTGGGACGTACCGAGGGTTTTTTTTTTTATATATTTTTTTTTATTGCGGCTGTTTGTGGACGTGGGCCGTTGTTGCCCAGGGGCTAGATACCCCTACTACGTATAGCCTGTTTTGACAGGGGTGCCAGGCTTGCCTGGTTCAAAATGGAATGGCAGGGGGGGTGACCATGCGGACCAGCAGACTGGGGGACGGGAACCACTCGTCCTAAGTAGTACGTAGGGCGGGAGACCTGGTTGTGGGGCCAGAATCAAGGTGTGTTTCGAGAGGGGGAGGGCCCCGTGGGGACAGGATTAACCCAGGCTGGGGCCACCGCACTGGAGCCGCCACGTCGCATGGATCTGCCGGGCCTAAATGAAGATTCCGGCGTGCGCTCCACTCTGGAACGCACGCCGAACACGTGACCAGGGCCAGGCCCGGCGGAGGGATTCCGGCGTGCGCTCCAAGCTGGAACGCACGCCGACCACGCGACCTGGAGCTCATGCCTGGTGGCGGATTTCCGGCGTGCGCTCCACGCTGGAATGCACGCCGGGCTGCAGCGGAGCTCTAAGTAAAGACGGGACGGGGGAGGCCGTGTGGAGGGGGGCGACCCGCGGGCCGGACCCTGCCCCCCCTGCTGCCTCGGGAGGGAGTTGGATGGGGAAAAGAAAGGAGACAGACAAAACAAGAAACAACTTGGGGCAGGAATGTGTATAGGCATGCGTTCCACGCTGGAACGCACGCCGACTCAGGGAGCCGGAAGTATGGCACAGAATTTACCTCTCCTGAAGATGTGAACGGCAATGTACGAAAATGAAACGAAGTAGATGAAAGCAACTCACAACGTGCACGGATGCAGTACCAGAGCAAGCGACTCCCTAACCAGCTGTGAACAGAAGCGCCCTGAGGAGCTGGGGGCTGGAGCTTAAGAAGGTAAGATGCCCCTCCCACAAATTCAGGCTGACTTTTCAGCCTTCCACTTGTTGAAACTTTACCTTGTTACCTGTTTTCTCTCAGATACTTAAAATACTCACTATGTATGCACTGTAACTTTCACTTGTAGGTGGCTGCGTCCACCACATTTGTACTATTCTTGTGCATAAAAATCCTTAATAAAAATCTATTGCATCATAAAAAAAATTGTAATAATTGATACTTCATTCGGGGATAATATAATTAAAATCCAGTGCTTGCCCCGCTGATACGAATTGTCCGCATTTACAATATAGGCCGCCGAACGATCAATGATTTTATTTACCGGTAATAAATCGCACGGAAATACACAATCATGCGTCGGGCATGAAAGTCGGCTTTGATAACGCAGGTAATTTCATAATTATTAATTTTTATTGAAAATCATATAAAACCTCCCTTCTATTGTTTATTTCAATAATAGTTTCATGAACGGAATACACAATCATGTTAATAGTGTTTACCACTGGCTCAGCAAATCTCATTTTTAGCTCTGAGATTTCCAGTTTTTACTAGAGAGAAATGTCCGCCCGGTTTTTGATCCAGCGATAAATCAAAAGCAAACAAAGTGTACCCGTTCAAAAATTCTGATCGATCCACGGATAAAGCGTCGTCAGTCTTTTGTTCCCCCGAAATGTATACGAGCGTCATATATTCACGAACAGCCGAATCGTCTTGAAAAGTAGGCTGAAGCGGTTTTGCGGGTATCTGTTGGCCGTCCAAATATAAGGTGGCATTTTTCACATTATAGCGGTTGAAGCACAAAGGATTTCTTTGGTAATTCCCGGAAAATGAATCGTTGTCCACAAACGATAGTATTACGGTTTTTGGAATGTTTCCGAGAAAAAGATTCTCATGGTTAGATATGCGAGTGCGGGGGTGCTATACACTTTAAGCGATGCGCGATCGATTGAATACTTTGCGTTAGCTGTTAACAGAGCACGACTGTTTCTGATTCTCACAGCGGGCGATACTTGAACTCTTGCTGTATTTGGACTTTAAAATGGGTCGCCTTGTCAGACACAAGACAGAAGGTGTCTTTGTTTATGGTCAACTTTATCTTTAGATCTAATCCGTTCAGTATTAATTTGGGCTGATTAAATATATCGGCGTAAATGGGCCCCATTAATTTTACACTTCTAGAACGCATCGTATACTCGGCTCTCTTGGTGAAACAGACATTATATCCGTCGAGAGCCCGGTCATCATGATGCTCAGTGGTATTTTTATAGAATAAGCCGGCTGTAATTTGGGCCGCTAAAGTTTGTGAATTATAATTTATCTACGGATTCTATATACGCTCTATATGTATAAAGGTTGTCACTTCTAGAAATCAACGTGTCGCCAAGCGTTATATCCAAATGATTAAAAAGGCTGGCAATAGGGTATTTAAAGGGCTTCTGTCACCCCACTAAAGTCATTTTTTTGGCTACTTAAATTCCTTATACTGCGATATATCAATATATAATGCTCTTTCTCATTTTCGTTCAGCAGTTTCTTAAAAAAACTGACTTTTATAATATGTAAATTACCTCTCTACCAGCAAGTAGGGCGGCTACTTGCTGGTAGCAGCCGCATCCTCCTTTCATAAAGACGCCCCCTCCGCATGTTGATTGACAGGGCCAGCGAATGCGCTCGTCCTCTGGCTGGCCCTGTCTGCGTTCAAAATCTGGCGCCTGCGCCGTACCGGTCTTCAGTTGGAGCAGGCGCACTAAGAGGAGGACGCTCCATCCTCAATGCGCCTGCACCGATGACGTCACATCTACAGGAAGAAGCGGCCGAGCGAGCGTGTTATTTAGGTCATAATAATATTCACCGCTGCCCGAGATGTAGAACTCCAAAGGCGCGTTGTCGGCGATGGCCGCTATCGGTTGTACCTGTATAATATTCACCGCTGCCCGAAATGTAGAACTCCAAAGGCGCGTTGTCGGCGATGGCCGCTATTGGTTGTACCTCTACATAAAGCGATTTTTAAATACTCATCTGCGTAGGCGGTATTTAAAAGATATCCAACTCTGATTTGGCGTACTCTGCGGATGCGTCGTGTACAAAAGCCATAGCTGTTAATTAAAAGATGTCGCTCGCTGACTGACTACTTGTTTTCTGGCATCAACGTCTTTTAGGCACCGCTACTTTATTAATAAAAGGGGGTAGGACGACGCCGACCGCAGCAGCGTTTTCTATTACGTGTTTTTTTCCGAATTTTCACAAAGCCAGAGCCCTCCTGATCTTGTGTAGGTCTATTTATTTGATCCATAAAGGGTGTTGATGCCGTGGCGACAACATCTTTAGCGATATTCCTGGTGGCTGTTTTTACGTGCGGTTTTACAAGTTCCACACCTTTCTTGAATAGGGGTACGACTCGACGGAACAGACCCCGAAATAACCCTGCAAGCCCAGAACCGTGCATGAATTCTGTGCCGTGAAAGCCGTCCAAATCATGACCGGCTTGCGCTATGTAATAATGTGCATCCGGGTCGCCGTACACTCTCTGGGACAACATTTTAATGCTTCGTCACCGCACGCGCTGCAAAGTGTAATCGCACAATAGTTTTACCGTATTTGAATTTAACAGGTTTAGCTTGATCCGTGAGTATCGATATGGTAATGATATCAAAGTGTTGTTTGCAGAAAGGTATATAGTTCGGCCTGATATACTTTTGCGTGACTATTTCGCCATTTTTGCCACTTAACTCCACAGTTCTTAAAAGCTGTACGTAGCTATTGCCAACAAGTTGATGCTGAATGATATCGGTACAAAAAAACAATGTATAAAATCTGGCTTTAATATCGGGGTGAATTTTTCTCTTTACAGGTAAAGAATTGTTCTCTTTTGTTAAAACTAAATCCTCATCCGCGAAATGATCTAAAACAGGCAAGCCAGATTCGTTGTAGCACAAACCGATGTTCCCCGGATCTACATTCTTCTTCGAGTGATCATGCGAGTGTCACGCTGGACAGGATACAAGATACACAGAATACAATAAAACAAATGTCTAGGCAAGAAGCTGAGGATAAAGGTCACCTCCTGACAAATCCCTACCAGCTCTCACTAGACTTCTATGCCCACATTCAGACCCTGAAGGTGGGAATAAACGTGTTCTCGTGCCTAGGCTTAAGATTGCCTAAAATCCCTAAGATGGTGAAAGGGGGAAAGAGGCAGCCTGCTCCCTCAGGACCTGGAGGGGGCAGGCGTCTCTCTAACAGCCTAGACAGACAATCACAAGAAAACAAAACCAACTTATCTTGTACTGAGCAGGAACAGCAATCCTTCCCTCCTGCCTTCCTCTGAACAAGACAGAAGCTATAACCCGCACAGGACACTGGGAGTGGGCGTAATTTAAACTCATACCAACGACCCCACCCAGTGCACCTGAAGGGAGGCGGATACAGCTCAACTCCAAAACAATAACAAAAGGCTACACATGTGCTGCTAACCTAGCAGACCTCCGCACATGACCTGAGCAGGGCATGACAGCGAGTACCCAGGGCCGGATTAAGAGCATCATGGGCCTGATGCTGAGGATTTTGCTGGGCCTTTTTATGGAACTGCACTCAGTGTCTTAATTACATATATATTTTATCGATACCATTAAAGTATTTTGTTCCTGCAATTACCCCTTCATTTGGCGTCTATCTTGGCAACATGGAGGGGGACCACGGGAGGGGGACCCTGAGAGTGGGGGCACCCTCAGGGCACTATAGTGTCAGGAAAACCGCTTTGTTTTCCTGACACTATAGTGATTATTTAACATGACTATGAAGATTACTGTTTTCTAGCTGCTGTGGACTGTGGACAACAGCAGCTAGAAACAGTAATTTTCATAGAGCTGTGTTATGATTTATGGACACAGCACTCAGCATGCTTAGCCAGTCAGATAGAAGGCTGGCTAAGCATGCTGAGAGCTGTGTCTAAATAACATAACACATTAAAGGGATTCTGTCACCAGGTTTCACCCCTGTCAGCTAAAAATATGCTGATGTTCAGGGCGTCTTCACGATTCCTAATATGGGCTTATAAATGTCATCTGTGGGCTTATTTAGCTAAAAAAACAGCTTTTACTAACCTGTCAGTGAAACAAATAAGGTGCCCAAGGGGATGTTAATGGATGCAAGGTGCCGGCCGCACCCGCCGCCGTTCGTGCCCAGCGCCGCCTTTCCAGACTTCTGCGGCGCCTCCTAATACTCTGTGCCGCCTCTCGCTCTCCCTCCCTCCCCCCTCCTCCTGCTGTAAGATCTCGCGCATACAGGGGTTGAGCGAAATGCCGGCGCATGCGCACTTCGCTGTAAGAAGCCAAATGGAGAAGTCCGCACGGGCGCATCAGGCAGAGCCCTGTGCGCAAGCGCGAGATCTTACAGCAGAAGGAGGGGGGGAGGGAGGGAGGGAGAGCAAGAGGCGGCACAGAGGATTAGGAGGCGGCGCAGAAGTCCGGAAATGCGGCGCTGGGCACGAACGGCGGCGGGTGCGGCCGGCACCTTGCATCCATTAACATCCCCTTCGGCACCTTATTTGTTTGACTGACAGGTTAGTAATAGCTGTTTTTTAGCTAAATAAGCCCACAGATGACATTTATAAGCCAACATTAGGAATCGTGAGGACGCCCTGAACATCAGCATATTTTTAGCTGACAGGGGTGAAACCTGGTGACAGAATCCCTTTAAAGAAATTACTGTTTCTAGATGCTGTGGACTAGCAGCTAGAAACAGTAATTTCTTTATGTGTTATGTTATTTAGACTGAGCTCTCAGCATGCTTAGCCAGTCAGTAATTTCCATAGTGCTGTTATGATTTATGGACACAGCTCTCAGCATGCTTAGCCAGCCTTCTATCTGGCTGTGCTTCTTGAGAGTCACAGTCTACAGGCTCAGAAACAGCCAGATAGAAGGCTGGCTAAGCATGCTGAGAGCTGTGTCCATAAATCATAACAGCACTATGATTGCCCTCCCTTCCAACTGACTGAGTTTATCTGATACCTGCCCTGCTCCAGAAGCTCCTGCTGTCTCGCGGGCTGGTGTAGCTGAGCGCTGTGGGCCGTGTGCTGGTCGAAACTGCTGAGCAGGTTGTACACAGCGCAGCGCGGAGGAGGGATAACCGCGGGCGCACTGAGGTCATATCCGGCGGGCCGCGGCATTAAAGGAACAGCACCAGCAGCTCTGACGTCCTGCCGCCGGATATCCTGTGACGTATATCCGGCGGCAGGACGTCAGAGCAGCTGGTGCTGTTCCTGTAATGCCGCGGCCCGCCGGATATGACCTCAGTGTGCCCGCGGTTATCCCTCCTGCACGCTGCGCTGTGTACAATAGTGATGGGAAGTTCGGATCTTTCAGATTAATCGGTTCATGAATTGGATCTTCGGTTCACTTGCTGAGTCACTGACTGCTGAGCTGACTTGCAAGTGAACCGAAGACTCTAGGTGCCGCTGCGCATGGCAGATGCTATCCATTCGATTCACTTGCTGCTGCTTACTCAGTCGGCTCTTCAGCTCTCTAATGAGTGAGTCAGGATCAGGAAGAGTGATTGATTATAGTGATAGTGAAGGGAAGCTGAGGCAGACGCCGGACAGGAGGACTCATGAGCTGTCACTGTGGTGGGCATTGTTGTCTGTTGTACATTGTTACCCACAGTGACAACAGTCTGACACTGACAGTAGTACAACGAACCAAGTGAAGTGAAATGTGAATGCACGTACAGGGAAAACTATGTGCTGAATTGATAACAGTATTACAGTAACACAGTCACTGGCTGATAATAAAATAGTCCCCACAGTCCCCACTTAACGGAATCCATAAAGGAGATGTGAACCCACCCTTAGTTATATAGCTACTGAATGAGATGCCTTTAACATATATATCTCCTGAGAAGCCAATTTGATCCTAAAGGGTTAATTCAACCTGTAATCTAAACTCTGTGTCACCTGTCACTTCTCTTATCTCTCCGCTCCTGTCCCTTAATCTTATCACTGCTGCAACAAAAGCATCAGCTGAGAGCCTCAGTGTAACCTGTTCTAGAGTCTGACTCACAGCCTCAGTGTAACCTGTTCTAGACTCTGACTCACAGCCTCAGTGTAACCTGTTCTAGAGTCTGACTCACAGCCTCAGTGTAACCTGTTCTAGACTCTGACTCACAGCCTCAGTGTAACCTGTTCTATAGTCTGACTCACAGCCTCAGTGTAACCTGTTCTATAGTCTGACTCACGGCTCTTTTAACTCAAAGAATCGAATGAGTCACTAACTAATCGGATCTTTAGATTCTTTTAACTTGTGACTCATTCGATTCAATTCTATTCTTAGACTCCCTGTACTACTCAGACGGCTCAGAGCTGCTAGTGCTTGCCTTGCCTCAGCTCTGATTGGTTGGTGGGCGGGGAGGGGAGGGGCTGGCAGAAGCAGCTTCCACTCTAGGATCATATTACGCTCCTCCCGAGTCCCTCCCTCAGGCTCCCTGCTGCCAGCGTGAGGTGAGCGTCTCTGCATTGTCTGTGCTCTATGTGACGCTGCGCTGTGTACAACGTTAATCCGGCCCTGGGTGCGGCCATTAACTCAGAGCAGTCTTCACTCTTCAACATGCTCGATCCTTCTCTGGAGAGCGACAGGGCGGCATCTATTATTTCAGACAAGACCTCCCATTGCTCCGGGAGGCCGCCCCCAAAGTACTCCAACATGGGGAGGCGGAGTCTAACTTGGCAGACATGCAAATTCGCAGACAGGGCGGTGGCGCGGACATACAGTCTTTCACGCACTTCTAGCAGAAGGCGCCAATTTTTCCCGCCAACAAGATGCAGCGATGGCGCAGCAATTATTTTCAGTCAGGTTAGGCGGCCATCTTTAAACACAACGCTGTCCATTCACTGACAGCAAGCGGTGGCTTAAGAAACATTAAACAGTCCATAAATACAGCTTCACACCGCAATTTTTACAGTTCTTTGGCCCAGCAATTTTTCAAATAAACAGATAGGGCTTATTCACTTTATGGGCAATAACAGCACACAGTTTATATTCCACAATGACGCTGGAATATTCCGTATCCTGTTTGTGACGCCAAAATATGCAGTACGCAGCCCTGCAGGGTATTGCGATGGTGAGGTCACGGTTACTTAGGCAAACGAGGGTTGCTCTGGGTTACTCACAGTTTCTTGATAGACCCTGGGCAGGCGTACAGCAGTGATGGAGAGGCTGGCACAGGGGTCCTCTGGGGCACTCTCTGTGTATAGGGACCAGGCCGGTGGTAGGTGAGGTGCCCTGGGTGTTGCAGGCTTAATGTGCCAATGGCAAGATCCCTTTAAGTTTGTGACGCCAGTGCCGGTAACGGTGGCACACCGATTGATGATAGGAATAATTGAGGAACAAGATGTTGTGGTGAACCAAAACTTCCTTTTACTGGAAACAGTCAACTATTTTCAGTCTGGGTTCAGTTCCACATGGCAGTAGCAATAATAAGCAGGCTTTTACAAATGGCAGGCACAATGTTCTTGCAAGATACTCAGAGGGTTAAAACACTTACAGATCAGGCTGCACTTTTCCTCAGAAATCCTGTGCACTATTCCTCAGAACTCCTGTCTGTCTTAATCCCAAGGCCCGTATACCCTATTGATGGCTTTATCCTTGGTCACCAAAACTTCCTCAGGTATATATCTCCTTGCATTAAGTAGATCCTTCTGCCCTTCAGCTCTCTGGTTCAGCTGGAAGCACTTCTGCTCTGCTCTGCACTGTACTCTTGTGGGAACTGCAGGTTTCTCAGGAGGTAGCCTCTTCTCCTGGTGGCAACTGGAAGCCTGGGCTGTCTAGCTGCATGGCAGAGCCTGCACCTCAGCTCCTCTCTGGCTAAAGTGTCCACTTGCTTCTGACTCTGCACACAGACCTCTTTCCCTGAACAGGACCTGACTATATATATTAAGGGTTCCCTAGACCCCTTTCCTGTCTAGGAGGAGGAATTACACCCTAACAGGCCTGATACATAGAAAATACACATAAAACATAGCAATATACATTAAAATGTGATGTAAAATACAATGCCACTGTTCCACAGGACGTGGAGAACAAACGTGGCCCAATTGACCCTTGTGTAGTGCCCACACTTACCACATATGTGCCAGGGGAAGGGAAAATAATATAGGTAATCGTTCTGTGAGTTCAGGGACCCGGGGGGTGACATATTCACATTTTTTTCTGTAAATTACAATCCAAGTAAATCCATCTGTTAGATTCTGTGGTGACAAATTATATTTTTTTTTGCTAGTACATTTGCGCCCTGCACTGCATTTGTGACAGTCCAATACAAGCGTTAAATACCTCTGTTATGTTCTAGTTTAACCGCCTCCGGACCGCCTAACGCAGGATCGCGTTCCGGAGGCGGCAGCCCTGCGCACAGTCACGCATATATGCGTCATCTCGCGAGACGCGAGATTTCCTGTGAACGCGCGCACACAGGCGCGCGCGTTCACAGGATCGGAAGGTAAGCGAGTGGATCTCCAGCCTGCCATCGGCGATCGTTCGCTGGCAGGCTGGAGATGTGATTTTTTTAACCCCTAACAGGTATATTAGACGCTGTTTTGATAACAGCGTCTAATATACCTGCTACCTGGTCCTCTGGTGGTCCCTTTTGTTTGGATCGACCACCAGAGGACACAGGAAGCTCAGTAAAGTAGCACCAAACACCACTACACTACACTACACCCCCCCGTCACTTATTAACCCCTTATTAGCCCCTGATGACCCCATATAGACTCCCTGATCACCCCCCTGTCATTGATTACCCCCCTGTCATTGATCACCACCCTGTAAAGCTCCATTCAGACGTCTGCATGATTTTTACGGATCCACTGATAGATGGATCGGATCCGCAAAACGCATACGGACGTCTGAATGGAGCCTTACAGGGGCATGATCAATGACTGTGGTGATCACCCCATATAGACTCCCTGATCACCCCCCTGTCATTGATTACCCCCCTGTCATTGATCACCCCCCTGTAAAGCTCCATTCAGACGTCCGCATGATTTTTACGGATCCACTGATAGATGGATCGGATCCGCAAAACGCATACGGACGTCTGAATGGAGCCTTACAGGGGAGTGATCAATGACTGTGGTGATCACCCCATATAGACTCCCTGATCACCCCCCTGTCATTGATTACCCCCCTGTCATTGATCACCCCCCTGTAAAGCTCCATTCAGACGTCCGCATGATTTTTACGGATCCACTGATAGATGGATCGGATCCGCAAAACGCATACGGAGGTCTGAATGGAGCCTTACAGGGGCGTGATCAATGACTGTGGTGATCACCCCATATAGACTCCCTGATCACCCCCCTGTCATTGATTACCCCCCTGTCATTGATCACCCCCCTGTAAAGCTCCATTCAGACGTCCGCATGATTTTTACGGATCCACTGATAGATGGATCGGATCCGCAAAACACATACAGGCGTCTCCCTGGAGCCTTCCAGGGGGGGTGATCACCCCATATAGACTCCCTGATCACCCCCCTGTCATTGATCACCCCCCCTGTCAGGCTGCATTCAGATGTCCGTATGATTTTTACGGATCCACGGATACATGGATCGGATCCGCAAAACACATACGGACATCTGAATGGAGCCTTATAGGGGGGTGATCAATGACAGGGGGGTGATCACCCCATATAGACTCCCTGATCACCCCCCTGTCATTGATCACCCCTCTGTAAGGCTCCATTCAGACATTTTTTTGGCCCAAGTTAGCGGAATATATATTTTTTTTCCTTACAAAGTCTCATTTTCCACTAACTTGTGTCAAAAAATTAAATCTCACATGAACTCACCATACCCCTCACGGAATCCAAATGCGTAAAAATTTTTAGACATTTATATTCCAGACTTCTTCTCGGGCTTTAGGGCCCCTAGAATGCCAGGGCAGTATAAATACCCCACATGTGACCCCATTTCGGAAAGAAGACACCCCCAGGTATTCCGTGAGGGGCATATTGAGTCCATGAAAGATTGAAATTTTTGTCCCAAGTTAGCGGAAAGGGAGACTTTGTGAGAAAAAAAAAAATAAAATCAATTACCGCTAACTTGTGCCAAAAAAAAAAAATTTCTATGAACTCGCCATACCCCTCATTGAATACCTTGGGGTGCCTTCTTTCCAAAATGGGGTCACATGTGGGGTATTTATACTGCTCTGGCATTTTAGGGGCCCTAAAGCGTGAGAAGAAGTCTGGGATAAAAAAATGTCTAAAAATGCCCTCATAAAAGGAATTTGGGCCCCTTTGCGCATCTAGGCTGCAAAAAAGTGTCACACATCTGGTATCGCCGAACTCAGGAGAAGTTGGGCAATGTGTTTTGGCGTGTCATTTTACATATATCCATGCTGGGTGAGATAAATATCTTGGTCAAATGCCAACTTTGTATAAAAAAAATGGGAAAAGTTGTCTTTTGCCGAGATACTTCTCTCACCCAGCATGAGTATATGTAAAAAGACACCCCAAAACACATTGCCCAACTTCTCCTGAATACAGCGATACCACATGTGTGACACTTTTTTGCAGCCTAGGTGGGCAAAGGGGCCCACATTCCAAAGAGCACCTTTAGGATTTCACAGGTCATTTACCTACTTACCACACATTAGGGCCCCTGGAAAATGCCAGGGCAGTATAACTACCCCACAAGTGACCCCATTTTGGAAAGAAGACACCCAAGGTATTTCGTGAGGGGCATGGCGAGTTCCTAGAATTTTATATTTTTTGTCACAAGTTAGCGGAAAATGATGATTTATTTATTTTTTATTTTTTTCCTTACCAAGTCTCATATTCCACTAACTTGTGACAAAAAATAAAAACTTCCATGAACTCACTATGCCCATCACGAAATACCTTGGGGTGTCTTCTTTCCAAAATGGGGTTACTTGTGGGGTAGTTATACTGCCCTGGCATTTTAGGGGCCGAATGCGTGAGAAGTGGTTTGAAATCAAAATCTGTAAAAAATGGCCGGTGAAATCCGAAAGGTGCTCTTTGGAATGTGGGCCCCTTTGCGCACCTAGGCTGCAAAAAAGTGTCACACATGTGTTATCGCTGTACTCAGGAGAAGTTGGGCAATGTGTTTTGGGGTGTCATTTTACATATACCCATGCTGGGTGAGAGAAATATCTTGGCAAAAGACAACTTTTCCCATTTTTTTATACAAAGTTGGCATTTGACCAAGATATTTATCTCACCCAGCATGGGTATATGTAAAATGACACCCCAAAACACATTCCCCAACTTCTCCTGAGTACGGCGATACCACATGTGTGGCACTTTTTTGCAGCCTAGGTGGGCAAAGGGGCCCACATTCCAAAGAGCACCTTTCGGATTTCACCGGTCATTTTTTACACATTTTGATTTCAAACTACTTACCACACATTTGGGCCCCTAGAATGCCAGGGCAGTATAACTACCCCACAAATGACCCCATTTTGGAAAGAAGACACCCCAAGGTATTCGCTGATGGGCATAGTGAGTTCATAGAAGTTTTTATTTTTTGTCACAAGTTAGTGGAATATGAGACTTTGTAAGAAAAAAAAATCAAAAAAAAAAAATCAGCATTTTCCACTAACTTGTTGTGACAAAAAATAAAAAGTTCTATGAACTCACTATGCCCATCAGCGAATACCTTAGGGTGTCTACTTTCCGAAATGGGGTCATTTGTGGGGTGTTTGTACTGTCTGGGCATTGTAGGACCTCAGGAAACATGACAGGTGCTCAGAAAGTCAGAGCTGAAAAAGCGGAAATTCACATTTTTGTACCATAGTTTGTAAACGCTATAACTTTTACCCAAACCATTTTTTTTTTTTACCCAAACATTTTTTTTTTATCAAAGACATGTAGAACAATAAATTTAGAGCAAAATTTATATATGGATGTCGTTTTTTTTGCTAAATTTTACAACTGAAAGTGAAAAATGTCATTTTTTTGCAAAAAAATCGTTAAATTTCGATTAATAACAAAAAAAGTAAAAATGTCAGCAGCAATGAAATACCACCAAATGAAAGCTCTATTAGTGAGAAGAAAAGGAGTTAAAATTCATTTGGGTAGTAAGTTGCATGACCGAGCAATAAACGGTGAAAGTAGGGTAGGTCAGAAGTGTAAAAAGTGGCCTGGTCTTTAAGGGTGTTTAAGCTATAGGGGCTGAGGTGGTTAAAAAAACACCCATTTTGTGCAAGACACTACATTTGGGGCGTTTGCTGCATTTGTGACAGTACAATACAAGTTTTAAATACTGCAGTTATATTCTAGGTTTAAAAATCACCTATTTTGTGCAAGACACTAGAGATGGCCTTGCGGTTCGCCCGGCGGTCGGTTCGCAGCGAACTTTGCACGTTCGCGATTCGACAAACATGTGAACATATGGCGATATTTGCACTCGCCATATTCTTTTACATTGTGAAGAAATTTGACCCATGACACATCCATCAGGTGGTACTGGACAGCCAATTGAGACGTTTCAGCACATGGACATACCCCCTACCTTATAAATAAACCTGATCTGGCCGCCATTTTACTCTCAGTTTTTTGCCAGTGTAGGGAGAGGTTGCTGTGTGGAGCAGGGACAGGCTGTTAGGGACACCAAACACTAGCTAATAGGGCCACAAAAGTCCTTTTAAGGACTGGTATAGGTGTGCTATCAATAGGTGTGACACAGAGGGGAGTGATAAGTGTTAAGGCTAGCTGTGGGCTAGCCTGGATTTGTGGGAGGAGTCGGTACCTTTCTTAAAGCGGTCCGGCTCACACAGGCATTACGTCGGCAATTTGGACGTCCGCGCTACTTCCGGGTCAGTATAGGATGTGCATCAAGCGTCCTTCACGAGACGGAGCGTATTAGAGACGCCGGGTGGTAACTTTTCTTTCAGCCTGAAAACTTTCAAAAATCACCTTTCGGATCGCTGGTTGGTTTGATAAGTGTGGGAAGGTGAGGGAGGGTAGGAGGGTGCGAGGCAGGGGGAAGTGTTCTGGAGGATCGCTTCTCTTCTCATTGCGATCCATCACATGCAGTTCGGGACTTGGCACCAGGGGGCAGCATTGCCACACGTCTGGCTCATGCCTGCTCATCACATGCAGCACATTCAATGACTTTTTCTTAGTTCATATATGGGGCTGCGAGTCACCTGGGCATTGCGTGACTAGGCTCTGGCGACTGGGTCCTGGTGCCATTATCTGGGTTTATTGCTTGTGATTATCTGGTTGTGCACACGGTTTTACATACTTACCTTCGCACATAGTTCCGCACATCAGTTAGCTTTGACGTGACAAAAAAAAAAAAGGGTTTGTTTAAGCTTAAAAAAAAAATAATAATAATAATTGTTTAAACTTTATAAAAAATAAATAAACAAATTTGTGTTCTAAAAAAAAAAAAAGGGAAACCTTTTTCCCACCAGAACTTCATGCATACACCACTAGCATAGGTTCATTCGCTAGTACAACCACACTCTCGCACGACAGACAGGCACACCCCGTATCATCTCGTAGACTAGTGTCATACGTCATACGGTCTGTTTTCCACAAATCCTATACTTACATACATCACCTACCACGTCTGTTGTTTCGTTAGCCCGCAGTATTCGTTTTTATTTGATCTGTCACGTCGCGGATTTTAAAAACTCGGGCTCGCTTAATTCGTCAGTGGAAACGACTATCATACTCCCTGTCAGCCTCGCCGGCTTCTCGTTCATTCGTATCACGCTGCGGGGGAGGAAAATGGGGGGTTTAGAGTCTGTCACCTTGTCTGCCGGCTTACGGGCAGCAGGTCGCAGGGTTAACAAGTTGTTTTTTGTTTTGGTTGTTTTCAGTGGTCATGTCTCAGCTTTCAGATATTGAGGAATTTGTGTCCTTGCCTCCATCTCCAAGCAGAGGGTCCGAACACGGTAGCATTCCATCACTTAGGTCGTGGACAGTCCCTAAACTGACGGCCGAACTTCTGAGGAGAGGCATTCCGTTCGCGGCTACAGCCAGAAAGGCGGAGCTGTTCAGACTACTTTTCCCCGCTACACCACAGGCCTGCTATGATCAGCGACAACAATACCATCAACAACTCGTTGGTGCAGATTCATGCTGTGTTGAACACGCTCACGAATTCCATCCAGGATTTACAAACCCGGATGGAGGTGATGGAGCAGCGTCGCGACCCCCCCCCCCCCCCCTAGAAGTTGGGCCAGCCAGTGGCGCGGCACCTCCGGCTGTGGTGGCAGGTACTATGCCTACTTTATTACCAACAGCCAACCTGTCACAGGGCGGGGGGGTACCTTCAGTGGCACCAGTTTATTTTGTTAGGCCTAGCATAAAAAAGGACATCTTGGAGGGCAAGGATGTCAACCTGGCATCCTTGTTAATAACATCCCATGACGTGACGGAAAACAAATCCTTTGGCTGTAGCGAGGTGTCGATGGTGCTCAAAACCAAGGACCCCAGGCTCATGAAGAGGGCATTGGCTATTTGTTCAGTCCCTCAACATAACCCTTACATAACCCCCACCCCCACCTAACCCCATAGAAATAAATACACAACACCACTGCTTGGATTTAATCGGCCACAGCAGCCGTTTATTGAATAAATACATAACATAATAACTTAAATTAACCAATGACGAGGGAGGTCCTAGAAGCCCCAATAACCTCATAAACACTGGAACACCTGCATCTCCATCTTGCCCCCAGCCGTTGAACCCAGCTGGGAGGCAGCAACTGATGGACGCATAGTTAGTTACTACCAGCTCCTCAATGAGAGTCCAGCCCCTCCCGCGGGGCCCTCCCATCCTCAGGTACCACCATATTCTTTCACTTCAAGGACCTCCCCCGCCTCCAAGAACGCGCATCTAGACCTCCTCAAACCTGCGCGTCCCTCCACATCCGTAAAGCTACCTCCACTCCACTCTGTAGCCCCAGAGACCACAAATCCATCCCCACCGCATTCAGATGCACTCCATCCGCTCTCCAAAATGCACCGACACCCTTCTCCAACTCTTCATGCCGCACCACCACAGCCCCATTCTTCGCCATAAACCGGCCCACTGCCCTATTCACCTTAATCCGGGCCTTATTAAGACTCTCCACTGACCTCGCACCCCTCCAAGCCTTCCGCGGAACAATGTCCGACCAAACTGTGACCACCCCCGGGAACAACGCTCAAATCCTCAGCAGGTCAAACTTCACATCCCGTATCAACTCCCTAAACGGATGCCTCCCCAAGTCATTGCCCCCCACATGTAGAACCAACACATCAGGAGGACGATCCAACCGCACAAAGCGATGAACCTCCCGCAACACTCCACCCCACAACATACCTCTCACACCTAACCACCTGACCATAGCCAACTCCGAACTAAATCCCAACTGGCGACCACTCGGTCTCACATCCGCTCTGATCGCCCCCAAAAACACATAGGAGTGACCTAAGATCCACACCAAAGCCGCCGTCAGACCTGCGAACAACAAAAGAAACATAATTAACACAAACCCTACACCCCGCAGCACAACTACAACAATGCCGGCCGAACATATGATTTAAACCGTACCGACTCCCAACGCCCTATCTTCCTAATTACCTCATCACTGGCCCCTAACCTGGCTGCCTCAGTCGCAGCCCCAATCCTAAACGAATGACCAGAATAGTCCTTGTCCGGCACACCCAAACCCTTCAAACATTTCTTAAACACTGCCAAAAATTGAAATCTAGACAAAAAGGAACCATCCTCATGACTAAGAAACGGAACCGCATCCTTTTTAATACCTGATCCATACGACCCCACACACCGCACCGGGCACATACTACACCCTGGAACCAAAAACAAAGTAAACCGTTGCCCCCTACCCTCCTGATCCGTTTTTGACCTACGAATCCGGACAAACACTCTGTCCCCTGCCAACTCAACATCCTCGCTCCTCAACCCCCCCGCTCTGTTAACACTGCCGCACACCAACTCCCTCAACCGGAAGGCCCCAAAAAACGCTAGAGCAAACGCCGCCCTAAACAACCCCAACTCCCAAACCGAGCTACAAATGACACTCAACTTATCACCCATCTGCAGCAACAACTCAAAAGACACCGGCCTCCTACAATCTAGCACCTTACCCACCCCCCTACGCCATCCTTTCAAAACCTGCCGCGCCAGAAAACTCTTTGTCAAATCCGGTAGCCCCCGCAACTTCAGCCCAAACGCCACACCCGCAATAAAATGATTCACTTTTGACACCGACCAGCCCTCACTCTTCAACTGACTCAGCAACATCAACAACCTAACATCCCCATCCCCCACACCAGCCCCCCAAGTCCCATTCCAACTTTCCCAGGTCGTCCACGCCTTACCATACTCCCTCCAAGTACCCGGACTCAGCGAATCCCTCAACAACCACATCACTTCTCCTCCAGGATCCCCCAAAGCCACGGCGGACACTCCAGACCCTCCACTTCCGCTTCTGCCGCTAGAAGCCGGAACCGCTCCCACTGTAAACGAGAAAGAGAATCCGCCACCGAATTAGACACTCCAGCAACATGCTCTGCCACCAACCACACATTAATCAACAAACATCGCAATACCAAAAACTGCAAAAGCCTAACCACCGGCGGGGAAGATGCGGACAAACTGTTGATAGCCTGAACCACCCCCAAATTGTCACAATGAAACCGCACCTTCCTATTCTTAAATTTTTCCCCCCACAACACAACCGCCTTAACAATGGGAAAAAGTTCTAACAAAGCCATGTTCCTCACCCAACCCCAACTTACCCACGAATCCGGCCACCCGCCCGCACACCATTGTCCCTGGCAATAAGCCCCAAAACCCACTCCCCCCGATGCATCCGTATATAACTCAAAATCCACACTATCACACAACTCCCCCATTACTAACGACCGTCCATTATACTGACCCAAAAATTCCGCCCATACCCTCAAATCCCCTTTTAACTCCTTACGCAACCTAATGAAATGATAAGGCGCTGACACCCC
Organism: Bufo bufo; assembly: GCF_905171765.1. Classification (NCBI taxonomy): domain Eukaryota; kingdom Metazoa; phylum Chordata; class Amphibia; order Anura; family Bufonidae; genus Bufo; species Bufo bufo. The sequence goes on along the minus strand of NC_053389.1, from coordinate 31,905,355 downwards.
TGACGTAGCCGCGGCCAACCTCCTACAGAAAATTCTACAATTTGGCATAATCTGACATGCGAAATTCAGCTTCCCTAACAACGACTGCAAATCCCGCAACCTAATCTTCTCCTTCCCTATGGCCCTATCAATCTCCTGGCGCAAGTCCAGCAACTTATCCTCAGGAAGCCTACACTCCATCCGCTCCGTATCTATGACAATCCCCAAAAAACACAACTCCGTCACCGGACCCAACGTCTTCTCCCGCGCTAACGGTACCCCAGAACGCGCAAAAACCGACTGCACCGTGTGCAACAACAAAGAACAAGCCCGTGAATTCGCTGGCCCCAGACACAAAAAATCGTCTAAATAATGAATAATCGACGGAAAACCCGAAACTTCCACCACCACCCACTCCAAAAACGAGTTAAAAGTCTCAAAATACGCACACGAGAGAGAACACCCCATAGGCAAGCACCTATCCACAAAGTACTTCCCCTCCCAAAAACAACCCAACAAACCCATGCTCTCCACGTGAACCGGAAGCAAACAAAAAGCCGCTTCAACATCAACCTTAGCCAACAACGTCCCCTGCCCCCACCGCCTCACCCACCTAACAGCCGCATCAAAGGAAGTATATACCACCGAACAAAGTTCAGGATCTATAACATTATTGACCGACGCACCTTTTGGGTAAGACAAGTGATGAATGAGCCGAAACTTGTTTGGCTCTTTTTTAGGCACCACCCCTCCCCTAGAGGAGACACCCTCAGGTTCGGGATCGGCGTTTCCTTGAATAGACCCACCATCCGCCCCAACTCCACCTCCTTCCTCAATTTCTCCGCCACTACCCCCGCATGATCAAGCGCGGACCTAAGATTCTAAAGAACAATAGGCCCCGCCGTGACAACCGATGGAATACGAAAACCGAACCTAAACCCATCCCCCAACAACCCAGCCGCCACCCGATCCGGATACCTATCTAGAAACTCCTGCATCTCTTCCACCCGAACCGGCGTCCGTCCCTTTTCCAGCCCCTCACCCCCCTAATGCCTTCCCCCCTTAAAGCAACGGCTAGCTCCATGGGGTCCCCCACACATCGTGCACTCGTGCTTAAATTTGCACTTAGCACCGAATCTGCAGTTTCCTTCATTAAAAAGGAAGCACAACCCTTTTGCCGAAGCCGCTGCCAACGCACCCGGGGATGACCCCCCCCGGACTCCCCCCGAAAGGACTGCCCAGCCCTAGTCGGCGCCGTCACCCTCAACCACAACCCAATATCCTTATGATCCCACCAGATATCAGGCCTCACCGCCTTATGCTGCCGGAACTGCTCGTCATAACGGAGCCAGCCCACACCGCCGTAAACCCTATACGCCTCACCAATGGCATCCTGGTAACAAAACAGCGCCGAACAGCAATCCAGAGACCTTTCCCCAATGACACTTGCTAAGATGGCAAATGCTTGTAGCCAATTAGCAAACGTGCGTGGGATCAACCGATGCCGCCGCTTATCCTCCTCCTCCTTTTTTCCCTCATCCTTCTTCCCCCTATCCAAGTTAAACCGTTCTAAAGGGAGCAGCGAAAATATCTCCACATACTCTCCTTTCCAGATCTTCTCCCTCACCTCTTGCTTCAAATGAGCCCCAAGGGGGCCCTCAAAGCACACATACACCTTGCCGCGCGCCCTATCATCCAACCTCTGCACCTCATCCTCCCCCCCAGCCTGAGTCTCAACCGACACCGACCCTGCCGCCCCCCCTTGCGTCCCCGCCACCGACCCTGGCAACACTCCCCATCCCGGCAAAGGCAACCCCCCGCCAGACCCCACACTAGACAACCATCCCGCCAGTCCCCCCAAAAACTGCCCCAAACCCTTACCTAACTCACCCATGCCCCCCCCCCCCCCCCACCAGCACCACCCACCGGGAAACCCTGCGCTAAAATGGAACCCCAAGCAATCTCACCAGGCACCACGGGCGCTGTGACTCCCGCTGCCGTAGATCCTGACTCCTGCAGCACGGACACTTCACCGGCGTAGCTCCTGGACGTCGACGGCTGTTCTTCCTGGACCACGTGCACGACCCTCTGCACCACGCTGAAAGGACCTCGGGATGAAACCGCGGTGCCCACCACGGCAAGGGGATACTCTTCCTCTCTGTCTTGGTCTTCTCTGGGCCTGCACAGGTATTCCCCTCCACCCAGTGCAGCCCGAGGCACCTGGATCCCATCAAGAAGCCGAGTGGACCGCCCGCTGTAGGAAGGACTGAGCCGGTCCACCGATCCTGGTCCTGTATCCATCTGAACTGCCGCAGGGAGCGGGGGAAGGGCCCCGCCGTGTAGTGGGATTCCTCCCGCGGCGAGAGCGACTCGCTGAAGGCTGAGCGGACACTCTCCGCAGCCGAGGGTCCGCAGAGGGGCTCCCTACTCGGCGCCGGGCCCGGGGGTGCTTTCAGGGCTTAGGCGCGCCGGTGGGTTACCCCGCCGCGGCCGGGCAGCACGAACAGTGGGGGTAGCCACAGGAGCAGGCGAAACTATGAATGCACCAACCTGCTCCTGCAGTCAGCCAGGCCCCCGCACCTCCGCTTCACGCCGCAGCCGCTCCAACATTTCCTCCACAGACATAACGGGCGCCGCCATCACACAACCTGTCGTTTTCCTATCCTGGCCGCAATGCTCCTGCTCCCGCTTCCTCCTTCCACATCAACGCTGGCAATCCCCCCCCCCCCGCTCACCTAGCAACTCGCGCCCCTTCAACTCTCCCCGCCTCCCCACTTAACCCCTACCTCACCTGTCCCTTCACTGCCAAGCCACTTCATGATCGGCTTCCCCCACCCCTGCGCTCCTCGTCCGGCCTGACTGTCGTAAACTGTCACTGGCTGAATTCGTCCTGGCCTTCAGCCTGTTCAGAGATGTATTGTGTTCCGCCAGCCCCAACAGAAGAGAAGAGCTGGACACTTACCTTTACAGGGTGGTGGATTTGGCACACAAGTACGGGGGTTCAGCATTCTATGACTATCATAGGTCCTTCTAGGCCAAAGCGGCTGCATTTGGGCCCAGTTTCAGGTAGTCACAAACTGGAGCAACATTGACATTGACATGGAGCTATTTTGCAGGCACTTCGCCGGGTGGATGTGGAATTATTAGACCAGCTGCTGCGGCTTCAACCCGTTCAGCCGTTCCGGGCATTCCTGGTGGAAGGGTTTTCCCGGGGGTTCCACACTGGGCTCATCACCTTGCCACAGCAGACTTTTGAATGCCCTAACCTTCAGTCTGCTTCCAAGCATGCTGGTCTGGTGGACGAACTGTTGGCAAGTGAGCTGGATAAGGGCTTCGTCATAGGTCCTTTCCAGTCCTCTCCTTTTCCCACATGGAGGGTGAGCCCGGTGGGGGTGGTGCAGGGAAAATATTCAAATAAATTTCGATTGATTTATGATTTGTCTGCTCTTCATTCTTCTCACGTTCCAAGTCTCAATTCGTTGATTCCATCTGAGGAATTTTCTTTGAAATATACTTCTGTGGACCAGGCTATCCAGGTCATTCTCCAGACAGGCAAGGGTGCTTGGCTCTCCAAAGCAGATATCTCTGATGCGTTCAAATTGCTGCCCATTAGCCCATCTCTCTGGCAGTGGCATGGTATCAAATGGAGAGATGTATATTATTTCGCCACCAAATTGACGTTTGGTTCCAAGAGCAGCCCCAGTCTGTTTGACAAATTAGCGCAGGCACTGGAGTGGATTTTGTTGGAAGTACGGGGTTGCCAGAACATCATTCATTACCTGGATGATTTTCTGTTGATTGAAAGCCCCTCACAGACGCCTGTTGACTTGCAAGTTCTCTTGCAAGTTTTCAAGGAGTTAAACATTCTGGTGGCTGACCACAAAACAGAAGGGCCTGCGCAAGTTATCACGTTTTTAGGGATCTCCTTGAATTCACGCGACATGTCGGCCAGTCTGCCCCAAGACAAACTCGACAGGATCAAGTCAGGTGTCCGTTCCTTGGTCATGTCTCAGGTTTGCACCAAGAGAGAATTGCAGTCTATGTTGGGCATGTTAAACTTTGCCATGAGGATCATTCCTCAGGGTAGATCATTTATTTCAAGATTGTTAGTCTTACTGCAAGAAACCAGTGATTTGGACGCATCAGTGCATCTTAATGCCAACGCCCGGGCAGATCTGTTCATGTGGGACAGATTTCTCAGCGGGTGGAATGGCATTTTCATGTTTGTTCCGAGGGCTACTTTCGATTCCCCACTCGTATTTTCAGATGCGGCTGCCTCGGTAGGTTTCGCTGCCATATTTGCCTCACATTGGTTCGCCGGCTCGTGGCCCACGGAGGTACTACAGATGCCGGGGTTTTCTCAGACGTTGGCATTGTTTGAGATCTATCCTATCATAGCAGCTGCTATAGTTTGGGGGCACAGGTGGTCGGGTCACACGGTGGTTTTCCACACTGACAACATGGCGACTGCAGAGATCATAAACAAGGGTAGATCCAAATCTTTACTCATTGTGTCTTTCATGCGCAGATTGACCTGGATAGCTCTGGAGCAGGGGTCTCATTTTCATGCCCAGTTTTTGGATGGGGTGAGCAATGTTGCAGCTGATGCTTTGTCTCGTTTTGATTTTTCACGCTTTTTCTTACAGAATCCAGAAGCAGACTCAGTGGGCATCCCGGTACCGGACTGGCGGCTGCTGATGTTGGATTAGACTCTCTGATGGTGGTCGCCAGTTCACTCATTACAAAATCATTGTCGGCCAGTACGTTGAGGTCGTACCACCGAGCGTGGGTGGTTTTCTCAAAGTTTCAGTTGGCGTATCCTAGGGGTGACACTGGTCAGGTCAAGTATATGGTGGCCTTTGTGTCATATTGTCATTCAGTATTGGCCCTATCCTACAATACGATTAGGCTATATTTGGCAGGGGTGCAGCATTTTTTGGCACTTCAAGAGCCGGACAGACCTTCCATATTTGCGGCTCACCCAATCAAGGCCGTCCTCAGAGGTATACAGAAGAGTCAGGTCACGGTCAAGTCGGTCCGTCAACCTATTACGGGGGACATATTTCGCAGTCTGTCGGAAGTTCTTTCATTATCACCATTCGGAGTCCTTCCCAGTCTTGTGATCAAATCAGCGATGTACTTAGCATTTTATGGTTTTTTGAGACCAGGGGAGGTGACACAGGCTAGACAGGGGGCGGTGGCTCTCCGCAAGGGAGATTTAGTCAAGGTGGGTAGTAGCTATCACTTGCAGTTGCCTCCCAACAAAACCAGGCAGGTGGGTCCCGGCCACTTAGTCAAGTTCTTCCAGACCACGAACGCATGCTGTCCAGTGACAGTCTTGGACAGCCTCTTTCTGGCCCTTAGTCTCCACAGCTCCACTGACCCTTTACTCCCGTTTCCCATTGGTCCGCTGACATCTAGCCAGTTTGTCAAGCACATCCGCATCCTGTTGACCAATGTACGGTTGAATCCTGCTCAATTCTCATGGCATTCCTCCCGCATCGGGGCAGCATCCGCAGCTTCCAAGCAGGGGGTCCCAGCGCACATCATCAAACGCTTGGGGCGCTGGAGTTCGGGGTGCTTTGTCCGATATATCCCGGAGCCACAGGCTGAGCTGGTCCGAGCATTCAGCAAGTTGGCAGAGTAACAGGCCAGGCCAGTCCTTCCCTTATCAGTTGGTTTTTGCCCCCTTTTAGGCATACCGACCTAGTAAGGCCAAGGCACACCTCAGGCCATTTAGGTAGGGGGGTGGCGGCTGGGCGACTCCTACTCGCATAGGTTCTGACCACAAGTGTTAAGGCTAGCTGAGGGCTAGCCTGGATTTGTGGGGGAGGAGCCGTTACATTAAATTTTTTTTTTTTTTTTTGGTTTTTAAAAATTTTATTGAATAAATCAGTACAATACAAAAATAGAGCAGAAGAGAAGTAAACAAACTCCTCTACTCTTACATATAAGAAGAACAGAATACAGGTCTGTCAAATATTAATTATACAATAAGTATGATGAGACGGCATCCAAGGGGTTAATCGGTATAGAACATCACATGGAAAATATACTTTAGAAAAAGCACATTTAAAAACCAGGTGGCAATTATTGATCTAAAATGTCTGTTAATTACCTTAAGTCTTAGTAATATGATCCATCCGAGACGGTCCCAAGCGGGAGTAGCAGCACCATCTGAGCAACTCAACATCCAACAATATGAGAAGGGTTAGGAAATAAGTAGCTGGGAAGATAGATGGGGTGGGCCCTAGATGCTGTATATCTAAGGATAATGTTGATTGTGCTAATCCCTGTTTAATATCCTCTAAAGGAAATCCATTGACTCCAGTTCTTTAGAAACTTATGATGGGATCTCAGTTCCCATGAGGATAACTCCTCTAATCGGTAAATTTGATCTATTTTCTGATACAATTGATCCAAAGAGGGAACCTCGGAGGATAACCATAGTGTAGGGATCAGCAATTTTGCAGCATTCACTAGATGTTTGAAAAGAAGTAGATTAGGGGGGGAGGGGTTACGAGGATAAAGATTCAGGAGGGCAACTTCCGGAGACGGAGTAATATTGGAATTGCAAATCTTGTTACCGATTTGAAAAACCTTTTCCCACCAATTAAGTAAAATTGGGCAGGTCCACCAAATGTGGATAAAAGCGCCCCTTTCTTTTGAGCATCTCCAACATGTGTCAGATGCTGTAACTGAGTATAAGCATGTCTTGTCGGGGGTTTTATACCATCTTGTGATGATTTTATAGTTATTCTCCTGAATTCTGACACACCTTGAGGTTTTATGTGAAGAGTTATATATGATGCAGGTATCCTCCGGTGAGAGACTTATATTTAGGTCTTTTTCCCAAAGTCTTATGAACGCAGGCGTTAGGGCTTCAGGAGGAGTTCTCAACCTGTTGTACCATTGTGAGATCAGTTGATGTGGGGTAGAATCATGAGAGATAACATGTTCAAGCCAGGTAATAGGGCGTAACAGTGTATGTAATTGTACGTTTTGAGACATGTATGCTCTTAAGAAATGGAGCCCATTAAAACTTGAGAGTGGACTTTTTAAGAGATCACATATTTTTTTTATGGAGAGTAGTTTGCATTCTTTGTATAGATCTATCAGTTTCAGACTAGACTGAGCAATTTCAGTGGGAAGGCTGTTCTGTAAGGCCTGGGGGGCTAAGTCAAAAATATCAACTATTTTGAGGACAGGAGATGGGAGTGGGGAGCTTAAGGGTGATTTTTGTAAGGTGTACCACGCATTTAAAGTGGCTTTCATAACTGGAGTAATATTAGGATGGGGGGGCAGTGGAGACATGCGTCCCAGTAGAGTCGCTCTGAACGGAAGTTCCAACAAGGACTCTTCCATTGGGACCCAAGATTTCTGCTTGGGGGCCGTTAACCAGTCTACTACTCTAGTGAGTAAAATAGCTCTGCCATAGAGTTCAGGGTCTGGTAAAGCTATTCCTCCCCTCTCTCTCGGGTAAGACAAAGATTTGTAAGACGTTCTGGCCTTTTTCTTATTCCATATAAAGGAACGGAACATGGACTTGAGTTTAGAGTAGTATGTGGAAGGGACGGGAATTGGTAAAGTTTGTTGGAGGTAGGTAAGTTTAGGGATGATGAGTGACATTAATACGTTTTTCCTCCCAAACCACGAGAGTATAGGGATATCAAGAGAAGTTAAATCTTCCGCCAATTTATTTTGGAGAGGGATATAGTTCAGGTTAAAGAGTTGATTGGGATCTGTACTCATTTTGATGCCTAGATAGGTTAGATAGGGAGAGGACCAGTTAAATGGCGAACACGCTTCTAGATGAATCTTCAAAGACTTTTTAAGTCCTGTGGATATTATTAGTGATTTATTGTGATTCACCTTAAAATTAGAAAGTGATCCATATGTTTCAAAATGGTCATAAATTTTAGGGAGAGCCATTTCGGGGTTACTTATTATTAAAAGCAAGTCATCCGCAAATGCAGCTACTTTGTGTTGTTGGTCACCTAGATTTATTCCCAATATGTCAACATCCATCCGAATAGTCTGTAGAAGAGGTTCTAAGGCGAGAACAAACAGTAGGGGAGATAGAGGGCAGCCTTGGCGGGTGCCATTACTAATTCTAAAGGAATTTGACAGGGTATCGTTGACCCTAACTGAAGCTGAGGCATGTTGATACATTGCTTTTATTGCTGCTATGAAGGGGAGGGGGAAATTCCGAGATTGCAGCGCCGCATACATGAAGGACCAATTGACTCTGTCAAATGCCTTCTCAGCATCTGTGCTGAGAAGGACCAGAGGTAGGCCTTTCCTCTTGACATAGTGTATAATGTTGAGGATACGGGCCGTGTTATCCTTCCCTTCTTTTTTCACGAAACCCACTTGGTCTCTGTGGATTAATGAGGGGAGAAATTTTGATAATCTGTTTGCGAGCATCTTAGCTAGAAGTTTTGAATCAATATTGAGAAGAGAGATGGGTCTGTAGTTGGGACAAAGAGAATGGTCTTTACCTTCCTTGGGTATTAAGGTGATGTGAGCTTTGGTCATATCAGTCGATAATGGTATACCCTGCAAGGCGCTATTGTATAGTGGTATAAGATGTGGGATAAGTACTTCATGAAAAGACAGGTAGTAGGGTATAGGGAACCCATCCGGGCCTGGGCATTTCCCTTTGGGGGAATTTTTAATGGCTTGTAAGAGTTCCTCTGAAGAAAATGGAGAAGCTAAGTGAACTTTATCCTGTTCGGAGAGAGAGGAGAGGGCCAAACCACTAAAATATGAAGTAAGAGGTGGCGGGACCACTGTAACACCAGAGGAAGATTGCGTCGAGTTAAGATTGTAGAGGGATTCGTAATAGTCTCTAAATAAGGAAGCAATTTTACTTGGTTCAAAGGTTAGAGTACCTTCTGGAGTCTTTAGTTTATGTATATAATTATTTAGTTTCCTACGTTTAAGTCTGGACATCATATATCGGGAAGCTTTATTTCCGTGGGCAAATATTTTATATTGGGAATGTAAGTAAAGTTTGGCAGAGGCCGTGTTTTACAGATTTTTGATGGCAGCCCTACATGAAGAGAGTTCTATTAAGTGTGATTCTAATTGGGATTTTTTGTGGGCACTCTCCAGGTGACTAATTTTTTCATAGAGGGTGTCTAACTGTTTTTGTCTCTCTTTTTTGAGATGAGCCCCTAAACTAATACAGTGGCCCCTTATAAATGCTTTATGGGCATCCCAAATTGTTTGTGGCGAAACCTCGGGGGTACAGTTTGTTTTGAAATATTCTTCAAGAAGGTCTTTTAGTTTAGAATTAGTGGCTGGTAGATTGGTGAGATGCTCATTGAATCGCCAATGACTGGAGGGTTTATGGTTAAGGGGAGAATTCATATGTAAAAATATGGGAGCATGATCAGAAAGGATTATAGATCCTATTTCAGTTCTAGCCCATAAATGGAAATGTTCCTTTGAGATGAATAGATAATCTAGGCGTTGATACGATCTGTGTAGTGATGAATAGAAAGTATAATCTCTGGAATCTGGATGTATGGTGCGCCAGACATCTATTAGGTGAGCTTTGGTTAGTGACCTTAATAGAGAACGAATTCCCTTTTGGGATTGGGCTGATTTGTGCGAGGAGGAGTCAATGAAGGGGTTTAGGACCAGATTTAAGTCCCCCCCCAACTACCGTAATGCCATCTCTAAAAGACTCTATTTTTAGTAGAATTGACTTAAGCCAAGGTATCTGTCGGTTGTTTGGAGCGTAGATATTTATAAAGGTATATAGGTGTTGGCCTATCTTGCCTTTAATCATAATGAAACGACCCTCAGGGTCACATAGTTGATCATCTAAGATGAAGGGTATCTTGCTCTGGAAGCCGATACTGACTCCTTTAGAGTTTGACTTGGGGGAACTGCAATGAAACCAAGTAGGATAGAATGAGAAGGATAAATTGGGGAAGTGTTGAGACTTAAAATGTGTTTCCTGTAAGAAGATTACGTTCACCTTGTCTCTCCTCAACATCCCAAAGATCTGGCTCCGCTTAGAAGGTGAGTTGCAACCCTTAACATTATAAGAGGCAATACTAATAGCCATTATGGGGAGCCGGTACATTTCTTAAAGCGGTCCGGCACACACAGGCATCACGTCGGCAATTCGGACGTCCCCCGCCCACCCATTCCCACTCTTCATTCAGTCATTCATTTTATCACAATCAGAGTATGCCCCCTTTTAGGCATACCGACCTAGTAAGGCCAAGGCACACCTCAGGCCATTTAGGTAGGGGGGTGGCGGCTGGGTGACTCCTACTCGCATAGCTTCTGACCACAAACTTATAATATACTTTCTAACATATTATAGTGCATTTGTATTGTGCAGCAGTTGTGTGCAGTTCTGCTGAAATACTGCAGGTATATAGTGGGACAAACGCTATTTGAACAAACAATTTCTACTAGTGTGCTTTACCAGTTGCCCCCCAAAAAACCTGATTGAGGCAGGGGTGTTATATATCAATAATATACGTTCTATATAGTGCATTTAGGTAGTGCAGCATTTGTCTGTGGTTTTGCTGCGTTACCGCATCTACACAGAGTGAAAAACACTATTGGAACCAATAATTTCTACTGGTGTGATATACCAGTTGCCCCCCCAAAAAAGTGATTGAGGCAGGGGTGCGATATACCTTCTTCCACAAATACTGCTCTTCTATAGGGACTTTTGTCACAGGGTCATTTTGAAAATGACAGGCAGAGGAAGAGGCAGGCCATTCCGCAGGTGTAGTAGGGGTCGGGCAGGTGCACCAGGCCGGTGCCTAAGTGAAAAGTTGAAGAAGGTGCGTGCGATTACGTCAAAGGACGCACCAGACTTGGTTGAGTGGCTCACTTAGCCTTCCACTTCTGCACCCTCCTCGTCCTCTCTATCTGCATCCTCTTCACTCTCTGTTGTGTCCACCCCCAAAGACACCACCACCACCATATCCCCTCCGCTTGAGTCAGAGGAATTATTTTCCCAAACATTCCAAGACCTTACCGATGCGCAGCCATTCTTGGCATCGGATCAGAAAGAGTAGGTATCAATGGTCGCCACCCAGCAGTCTGACGACAGTACCCAGATCAGCCCAATGAAGGTGGTCTCCGCTGTTGCTGCCTACTCCGAGATCTCTAATGTCAGTGGTTGTGAAAGTCACGAATCCGATGATGACGTATCGATGGACGTCACGTGGGTGCCCACAAGAGAGGAAGAGGAGGGGAGTTCAGAGGGAGAGACGGAGCAGCAGATAGGGAGGAGAAGCAGGCAGAACTTACAGGGTACAGGAGGCAAAAAGCAGACTGCTAATGCATCTGGAACAAAACATCCACCATGCACGGTCACATATGGCGCTCCCAGGACGCCGGCACATGGCTCCACAGTGTGGGCTTTTTTTAATGTGTCCGCTGCTGACAATAATGTTGCCATATGCAGCCTGTGCTGTCAACAAATAAGTCGCAGTTAGCCCAACACTCACTAAGGTTATGACCGCCTTAAGAAGGCACCTGGCCTCTGATCACTGAGCCCAGTGGGAGCAACACCGTCAGAACCCACAAAGCCACAATCCCGGCGCTCACCGTCCTGCCTCTTCTCCTTCTCCTCTCTCCTCCCAGTTATCCTCAACTCCACCTTCCACCGTGCCGTCGTCGCGTTCATCTGGCAAAAGGCAGGCTTCCTTGCCTCAAATGTTCGAGGGAAAAAGATGAAGACGCTGGATAACCCTCTTGCCCAATGGCTGACCCCTGGCTTGTCAGAACTGCTAGCCCGCCAACTACTGCCATATAAACTGGTGGACTCGGAGGCCTTTAGAAAATTTGTGGTCATTGGAACACCGCAATGGAAGGTCCCCGGAAGGAAATATTTTTCCCAGAAGGGCATCCCAGAGCTATATGGCCAAATTCAGCGGCAAGTGATGTATCTCTGGCACACAGTGTCAGTGCCAAGATACATCTGACCACAGACATCTGGTCTAGCAAACACGGGCAGGGAAGGTACATAACTTTTACTGCCCACTGGGTGAACCTTCTGATGGCCGTCAAGCATGCAACCCGTGGCACCCGTGCGGATTTGGTGTTACCGCCACTGAATGCATGCAGGCCTGCCTCATCTTCTCCTCCTCCTACTCCATCCTCCCTCTCCTCCTCGGCTGACACCTCCTTTTCCGCTGCTACCGTCTCTTCCGCTGCGCCCCCCAAGATCCCCAGAACCTATTCGACGTGCCAGGTGAGACGTTGCCATGCTGTGCTGCGTCTGTTGTGCCTGGAAGCCAAGAGCCACACCGGTCCTGCACTCCTTTCAGCTTTGCGGTCATAAGCAGATCAGTGGCTCACCCCGCTAAATTTGACAGTTGGTAATGTGGTGTGCGACAACGGTGCCAATATGCTGAGCGCGCTGAAACAGGGCAAAATGACACACGTGCCGTGCATGGCACACGTCCTGAACTTAGACTACTTTCACACTAGCGTTCGGGGTTACGCTTGTGAGTTCCGTAAGAAGGCTCTCACAAGCGGCCCCGAACGGATCCGTAGAGCCCCAATGCATTCTGAGTGGATGTGGATCCGCTCAGAATGCATCAGGATGGCTCCGCTTGGCCTCCGTTCCGCTCAGCAGGCGGACATCCGAACACAGCTTGCAGCGTTCGGGTGTCCGCCTGGCCTTGCGGAGCCAAACAGATCCGTCCAGACGTACAATGTAAGTCAATGGGGATGGATCCGTTTGAAGTTGACACAATATGGTGCAATTTCAAACGGATCCGTCCCCCATTGACTTTAAATGTAAAGTCTGGACGGATCCGTCTGACTAACTTTCACACTTAGAATTTTTTCTGAACTATAATGCAGACGGATCCGTTCTGAACGGTTCCCAACGTCTGCATTATAGGAGCGGATCCGTCTGTGCAGACACCAGACGTTCCGCTCTGAACGCAAGTGTGAAAGTAGCCTTAGTCGTGCAGCGATTCGTTGCCAAATACCCCGGGGTCCAGGACGTCTTGCGGCAGGCCAGGAAAATCTCTGGCCATTTTAGAAGATCTTACACGGCCATGGCTCGCCTTGTTGACATTCAGCGGCGACACCACCTGCCCGTCAGATGTCTGATTTGTGACTTCCCGACGCGATGGAACTTCACTTTGTATATGCTTAATAGTCTGCTCCAGCAGAAACGTGCAGTTAATGACTACCTGTATGAACTCTGCGGCAGGACAGGTTCTGGGGAGCTTTGTTTTTTTTCACCGCGCAAGTGGCTGCTCATGTGGTCCGGGGCTGACCTGTGGTCCGGGGCTGTCACAATTTTCCATAAAACTGTTGGCTTGCCCCTCGTCCAGTGTCCTGTCCGAAAGGACGTTCAGCGCAGCAGTGGGGATCGTGACCGATAAGCGCACTCGCCTACCTCACGACAGTGTGGAGTACCTCACATTTCTAAAAATGAATAAGGCATGGATCTTGGAGGAATTCAACACATGTGACGAGTCGACCATGTTTGATTCAAATTCCTCATGACAGCCAACAAATATCCGCCACCACCCAGAACAAATCATGGTCCCTGTCTTAGGTAAATACAGCGGCATAAAAGGCCTTTTATGTCCGTTGAATGCCTAATTTTTGAGGCCTGTATTGGCCGACAGTTACATTTTTATCCTATGACCGCCTAATGTACCTTCAGCCACAGAATCCAAAGTTCTTTGCTGTCAGGTGAATGCCTATTGGCTAAATTTTGGGGCCTGTACTGGAGTGGCAAGTTCTCACAACAATACTTAGTGCACCAATCACTAATATCTCATGAGACCTTATAAAATGTGAAGTTGTGTGTACCGCTAAAAAATAAATCACATCATTAGGGCTTTTTTTAAACACTCGATCTGCATATACAGCGATTGTTATAACATGCATGTGAATTGTAATCAACTACACTGCTTTATTGTCAAATTACTTACAGTGATCAGAAATTCTTCCTCAACGTCGCGAAAATTGTTGCCAACCATCTTTTCTGATCGCATCCAACTTCGGTCTGGTGGAAACCCAGTTGCTGTAGTAGGCCGCGCATATTTTGCGCATGTGCATATGTGAAAATTACATCGCCGATATTTCGCATTGAAAATAATAATGAATGGAGATCGCAAATTCGAATAATACATCTGGTATGTCACTGTCTATGTTGTGGGACTATTTGTGCACTTCTAGTAAGTATTTGGTGGCTGCAAATATGACCTGAAGGTATTCCAGGTTCGCCTGCCTTTAAAGTGAATGGGGCCCGCTGCAAACTAGCGGTTCCCGAACATTTGATCGCGTTCGTGCTATCGCGTTTGCGAACCGTCCCGGCCGATGTTCGTCCATCACTACAAGACACTACATTTGCGGCCTTTGATGCATTTCTGGTGACAGTCAAATACAAGCTTAAAATACTGCAGTTATATTGTTGGTTGACAAATTAAAAATTTTTGTGACCGTGAAGTAATTGTATAAAATTTGCCTGTCACACTGTTGTGTGACCTCAAGACATTTTTCCTCTTTATGACGCCTTACTGTCAGTGAACTTAATTGTTGACTATTGGCAGTTACATAGTCGCCTGACATAAACCATCTGTTAGTTTGGTTGGTGAACTCAAAGAATGAGGAGAGCGTCAAATAAGGGACCTGGTCCTGGTCGTGGTGCCTCTGGTGTTGACGGAGCTCCTGTTGCAGGGAGAGGACATGGTAGATCTGTGCCATCTACACGCACAAGTGAAACACCTTCCTCAGGTGCGAGTAGGCAAAGGAACCTTCAAAGTTATTTGGTCGGGCCTAATGCGGCTCTTCGAATGGTGAGGCCAGGACAAGTACAGGTGATAGTAGATTGGGTGGCTGACAGTGCCTACAGTTCCGTAAGGGAAAATCAAGTAGAGATATGACCTCCTGGCACTCTGGAAGTAATCAATTGGAGTCGGGTTCCCACCCCGTTCAGTAAAAAATAGATAAACTCCAGTTGTTTTGTGAGTCAAATGATATTCTGTTTATTTTGACGTGCGGCTTCAAAGTGACGTTTCGGCCAAGATGGCCTTTATCAAACTGTGACAATATCAATAGAAAAGTAACAATTACAATTTTGTGGACATATATACCAACATCTGGTTACATATTTACACATGGTATTCTTAAGACAATTACTCATACGCTATTAACATTGTATATACGTATTCATTGCCATACAGTATTGGTGTTAAGCAAAAGCTTAGCATAACATGCAAAATAAAAGGGAGAAATTAAAGAGGGACATAGGAAAGAAACATAGCATTATACTTAAATCATCATCGCCAGTTGGAGCAGTATATATGGAAACCTCTATGTTAAGGATAAGCAATAGATGTTGTTGACCATGATCTAAAGGTGGTGGGTCTTATCTATGGGTGACACTTGGAGGGGAGAAGGGATCAGGTTGTGTTTGAACCTAATGCAAAGTAGTTGTAACGTGCCCAGGGGGATGGATAGAGTGAGTCTGATGGACCTATAGGCAATCCTGCTAGTTATGTAAATATGGAGAGACTTACCCAATGCAGGGAGCTGTGTCAGTAAGTACTGCGATATGCTGATGATGGCGTGTGTCCACACGCCTCTCTGGGGATGCGCTCTGCTTGATACTAAGCGCGCCTCTAAGTAGCGTGCGGAGGCGTGTCGCTGTGTGCAGGGAGCGTGCGGTCCACCGTGCGTTCCAATGGTCACATGGTGGGGCGGATGTGACGTGACGTGTGACCGGAAGTGCCCTGCGTTCCAGGGGAATCCGGAAGTGGTGCGTTCCACTACTGCATCGATCGGAAGCTAGACTAGGTAACTGTTATCTAGCGGTATGTGAGCACGTCACGATTTGATCTAGCTACAGTGATAGAAAAATGAAGTGGTATGGGTAATATGTCTAGTGTCTCTGGATCGGTGAAAGTATATGTTATACAAAACAATCCCAGGATTTATTTACACATTAGAGGGAGGCTTTTATTTCTATGCCAGAAAAAGGATATCAAGCCATATGTCGCAAACAGGGACCTTCCCACCTCCTCCTCCTAGATCAAGAATATTATTTTTTATTTTTATGTATTTTATGTTATTTGAAGTCATTTCCCTCTAGCCCTTTCCATGACTTTTTTAGAGAAATTTTAGTGCTCCAAAAGTTCGGGTCCCCATTGACTTCAATGGGGTTCAAGTTCGGGTCAAGTCGACCCGAACTTGAACTTTTTTGTGAAGTTTGGCCCCCGTCAAACCCGAACATCCAGGTGTCCGCTCAACTCTACTACAGTCATGTGAAAAAATTAGGACACCCTTTGAAAGCATGTGGTTTTTTGTAACATTTTTAATAAATGGTTATTTCATCTCCGTTTCAACAATACAGAGAGATTAAAGTAATCCAACTAAACAAAGAAAACTGAAGAAAAGTCTTTTCAAGATCTTCTGTAAATGTCATTCTACAAAAATGCCTATTCTAACTGAGGAAAAAGATAGGACACCCTCACATGTATTCCCTCTTAAATTGGCTCAGATCTCACACAGGTATATCACACCAGGTGCACATAATTAGTAGATCGTTACTCTGCATGTTGAATGAGGCTTGCCCTATTTAAACCTCAGACATTTAGTTTGGTGTGCTCCTGACTGTTGAAGTGAGAGTGAGCACCATGGTGAGAGCAAAAGAGCTGTCAGAGGACTTCAGAAAAAAGATTGTAGCAGCCTATGAGTCTGGGAAGGGATTTAAAAAGACCTCAAAAGATTTTGAAATCAGCCATTCCACTGTCCGGAAGATAGTCTACAAGTGGAGGGCTTTCAAAACAACTGCCAACATGCCCAGGACTGGTCGCCCCAGCAAGTTCACCCCAAGAGCAGACCGCAAGATGCTAAAAGAGGTATCCAAAAACCCTAAAGTGTCATCTCGAGAACTACAGCAGGCTCTGGCTACTGTTGATGTAGAAGTACATGCCTCTACAATCACAAAGAGACTGTACAAGTTTAACTTGCATGGGAGGTGTGCAAGGAGGAAACCTTTGCTTTCCAAGAGAAACATCGAGGCCAGACTGACATTTGCCAGCGATAAAGTTGACAAAGACCAGGACTTCTGGAATAATGTTCTTTGGACAGATGAGTCCAAAATTGAATTATTTGGACACAACAGCAGAGGACATGTTTGGCGTAAACCAAACACAGCATTCCAAGAAAAGAACCTCATACCAACTGTGAAGCATCGAGATGGAAGTGTCATGGTTTGGGGCTGCTTTGCTGCAGCAGGACCTGGTCAGCTCACCATCATAGAATCCACGATGAATTCTACTGTGTATCAGAAGGTGCTTGAAGAACATGTGAGACCATCAGTTAGAAAATTAAAGCTGAAGCGGAACTGGACCATGCAACATGACAATGACCCAAAACATACTAGTAAATCAACCAAAGATTGGCTGAAAAAGAAGAAATGGAGAGTCCTGGAATGGCCAAGTCAAAGTCCAGATTTGAATCCCATTGAGATGCTGTGGGGTGACTTGAAAAGGGCTGTACGTGCAAGAAACCCCTCAAACATCTCACAGCTGAAAAAGTTCTGCATTGAGGAGTGGGGTAAAATTTCCTCAGACCGATGTCGAAGACTGGTAGATGGCTACAAGAACCGTCTCACTGCAGTTATTTCAGCCAAAGGAGGTAACACTCGCTATTAGGGGCAAGGGTGTCCTATCTTTTTCCTCAGTTAGAATAGGCATTTTTGTAGAATGACATTTACAGAAGATCTTGAAAAGACTTTTCTTCAGTTTTCTTTGTTTAGTCGGATTACTTTAATCTCTCTGTATTGTTGAAACGGAGATGAAATAACCATTTATTAAAAATGTTACAAAAAACCACATGCTTTCAAAGGGTGTCCTAATTTTTTCACATGACTGTATCTATCTATCTATCTATCTATCTATCTATCTATCTATCTATCTATCTATCTATCTGAGTTTCTCAAGTATGTGGGTATAAATATGAAGAAAACATTTTCCTCCACATTTTCTAGTGTACAATAAGTGATTTTGTGGCTGGAGGTATATTAGACGGTCATTGGATATCAATTTTACTGCAGGCCAGTGGAGTATAGGCCACAAACATAATGCATTCACCGTACAGAAAAGATCAAGTGATTATGTGGCTGGAGGTATATTAGATGGTCATTGGATATCAATTTTACTGCAGGCCAGTGGAGTACAGGCCCCAAACATTAGGTATTCACCAGACAGAATTTTTTTACATGTCAAATACATGTTTAAAAGAACTAAAAATATAAAATTAGATTAAAAACATGGCTAACGAAATCCATGGGTTACATGCTTGACAGACGTCAGAAGGGTCACCCAGTGGGCAGTAAATGTTATGTACCTTCCCTGTCCGTGTTTGCTAGACCACATGTCTGTGGTCAGATGTATCTTGGCACTGACACTGTGTGTCAGAGATACATTCAATTGCCACTGAACGTGGCCATATAGCTCTGGGATGCCCTTCTGGGAGAAATATTTCCTTCCAGGGACCTTCCATTGCGGTGTTCCAATGGCCACAAATATACAAATTTTTGTAAAGGCCTCCGAGTCCACCAGTTTATATGGCAGTAGTTGGCAGGCTAGCAGATCCGACAAGCCAGCGGTCAGCCGTTGGGCAAGAGGGTTATCTGGCGTCATCAACTTTTTACGTTTGAACATTTGGGCTACGAAAGCCTGCCTTTATCCAGATCAATGTGACGATGGCACGGTGGAAGGTGGAGTGGAGGACAAATCAGAGTTGAGAGGAGAAGGAGAAGAGGCAGGACGTGGAGTGCCAGGAGTGTGGCTTTGTGGGTTCTGACGGTGTTGCTCCCACTGGGCTCGGTAATGGGATGCCAGGTGCCTTCTTAAGGCGGTTGTCCCTAGGTGAGTGTTGGGCTTACCGCGACTTATGCGTTGACAGCACAGGCTGCAGATGGCAACACTATTGTCAGCAGATGACATGTTAAAAAAGCCTACACTGCGGAGCCATGTGCTGGCGTCCTGGATGCGCCAGATGCTACCGTGCATGGTGGATGGCTTGCTCCAGATACATTTGCAGTCTGCTTTTTGCCTACTGCGCACTGTGAGTTCTGCCTGCTTCTACTTCTACCTCCTATATGCTGCTCTGTCTCTCTCTTTGAACTCCCCTCTTCTTCCTCTCTTGTGGGCACCCACGTGACATCCATTGACATGCCATTATCATCACCTTCACCACCACTGAAATAGAGATCTCGGAGCAGGCAGCAACAGCAGGGTCCTCCATCCTTGGGCTGATCTGGGTACTGTTGTCAAACCACTGGGTGGCTTCCGCTGCTACCTCCTCTTCCTGATCCGATGCCAAGAATGGCTGCGCATCGGTAAGGTCTGGGAATGGAAGGGAAAATAATTCCTCTGACTGGAGTGGAGGGGCTGTGGTGGTGGTGTCTTTGGGGGTGCATATACAGAGGATGAGGAGGGCGCAGAAGTGGAAGGCTAAGTGAGCCACTCAACCAACTCTGGTGCGTCCTTTGACTTAATTGCATGCACCTTCTCAAACTTTACACTTAGGCTCTGCCCTGGTGCACCTGCTCAACCCCTACCACCCCTGCGGAATGGCCTGCCTCTTCCTCTGCCTGTCATTTTCAAAATGAGCCTGTTACGAAGTCCCTATAGAAGAGCAGTATTTGTGGAAGCAGGTATATCGCAGACCTCAATCAATATTTGGTGGAAGCTGGTATATCAAACGCCTTAATCAATATTTGGTGGAAGCCGGTATATCGCAGGCCTCAATCAATATGTGGTGTAAGCAAGTATATCAATCCCCTCTATCATTATTTTGTGTAAACAGGTATATAGAACCCCTAATGAGTATTTGCTGGAAGCTGATATATCAAACCCCTTAATCAATATTTGGTGGAAGCCGGTGTATCAATCCCCTCTATCAGTATTTTGTGGAAACAGGTATATAGAACCCCTTAATTGAAGCTGGTATATCAAACCCCTAATCAATATTTGATTGAAGCCGGTGTGTCGTAGGCCTCAATCAATATTTGGTGTAAGCAAGTATATCAATACCCTTTATAAAGATTTTATGGAAACAGGTATATAGAACCCCTTAATGAGTATTTACTGGAAGCTGATATATCAAACCCCTTAATCAATATTTGGTGGAAGCTGGTGTATCGCAGGCCTCAATCTATATTTGGTAGAGGCCGGTATATCAATCCCCTCTATCAGAATTTTGTGGAAACAGGTATATAGAACCCCTTAATGAGTATTTGCTGGAAGCTGGTTTATCAAACCCCTTAATCAATATATGGTGGAAGCCGGTGGAAGCAAGTATATCAATCCCCTCTATCAGTATTTTGTGGAAACAGGCACATAAAACCCCTTAAAAAGTATTTTCTGGAAGCTGGTATATCGCCCCCCTTAATCAGTTTTCTGGGGGGGTCAGGTATATCACACCTGTTGCAATTAGTTATTCCAAAAGTGTTTTTTTCCCTCTGTATAGCTGTGGAATCTCAGCAGAACCGCACACAACTGATGCACAATACAAATGCACTATATAGAAAGTATATTATTGGTATATCACACCCCTGCCTCAATCAGTTTTTTTGGGGGGCAACTGGTATATCACACCAGTAGAAATTATTTGTTCCAATAACGTTTGCCACTCTGTGTATAATAGATGCGGTAATGCAGCAAAACTGCAAACAAATGCTGCACTACCTAAATGCACTATATAGAAAGTACAGTATATTATTGGTATATAACACCCCTGCTTCAATCACTTTTTTGGGGGGGCAACAGGTATATCACACCAGTAGAAATTATTTGTTCCAATAGCGTTTGTCCCTCTGTATAGCTGCAGTGTCGCAGCAGAACCGCACTCAACTGCTGCACAATACAAATGCACTATAATATACTTTCTATGTTAGAAAGTATAAGTATATCACATCCCTCAGTAAGTCACACCTATCGATAGCACACTTATACCAGTCCTTAAAAGGACTTTTGTGGCCCTATTAGCTAGCGTTTTGTGTCGCTAACAATCTGTCCCTGCTCCACACAGCAACCTCTCCTTACACTGGCAAAAGACTGAATGTAAAATGGCGGCCAGATCAGGTTTATTTATAAGGTAGGGGGTATGTCCATGTGCTGAAATGTCTCAATTGGCTGTCCTGTCCCACCTGATGGATGTGTCATGGGTCAAAGTTCTGCACAATGCAAAACCATATGGCGCAGGCGGACATCGCCATATGTTCACCCATTCGGTGAACCGCGAACGAGCAAAGTTCGCCGCGAAATGACTGCCGGGCGAACCGCAAGGCCATCTCTAGTGCTTATTTCCGCAAGTCATCGATAGCTTCTGCCGGTCTGGCAACACTGCAGCAGCGCTTGCAATTGCCAGCTTACCGACTGTTGTGCGACATAAGCATGCACTGGAACTCCACGTTCCACATGTTGGCCAGGCTTTGTGAGCAGCAGAGGGCAGTAGTGGAATACTAGCTGCAACATGGTCGTCGCCTTTCCAGTCAGCTTCCGCTCTTCACAAGCGACAAGTGGACATTGATGTCTGACTAGGGTTGAGCGAACCCGAACTGTAAAGTTCGGGTTCGTACCAAACTTTAGGATTTTTGGACCCCGGATCCGAACCCGAACATTTCAGTAAAAGTTTGGGTTCGGGTTCGGTGTTTGGTGATTTATTGGCGCTTTTTGAAAGGCTGCAGAGCAGCCAATCAACAAGCTTTTAACTCTGTGCCCTTAGAAGTAATCACAGCGATGCCTACTAATGGCACGACTGTGATTGGCCAGTGCAGCATGTGACCCAGCCTCTATATAAGCTGGAGTCACGTAGCGCTGCACATCACTCTGCTCTGATTAGTGTAGGGAGAGGATGCTGCTGCTGTGATGGAGAGAATAGGAAAGAAACTTTAATCAGAACTACAATTGAACTCAGTGAACTAAATAGATTTAGTTGTGTGGGTGCAGTGCACAATCTTTTTACCCTGCCCTGAGCACAGTGACATAGAAAAATAACTTTTATCCGTCTGTTAGTTAGGTGGGCGGCGGCGGCGGCCATTTTACGCAAGCTCAGTGCACCAGCACTGCATGTGTGCTTTTGTGACATTTAAATCTAAGCTTGAAATACTGCAATAATAATCTGGGTTAAAAAAAACACCCATTTTTGGCAATATCCTACATCTGGTGCTTTTGCAGCATTAGTCGGTGTGCAATTAAAGCTAGAAATACAGCTATAATTTTCTGGGTTTTAAAAAACACCCTTTTTGGGCAAAATACTAAATTTTAGAGCCCTTGCTGCATCTGTACGTGTGAAATTCAAGCGTTATATACTGCTGTCATATTCTGCTAGTAAAGAAAACACCCATTTTGGGCAAAATACTTAATATTGCAGCCTTTGCTGCATCTGTGATTGCTAAAAACAAGCTTGAAATACTTCAATAATTTTCTGGCTTTTTAAAAACACCAATTTTTTGCAATAACTTCCATCTTGTGATTCTGCCGATTTAGTCAGTGTGCAATTTAACCTAGAAATACAGCTATAATTTTCTGGGTTTTGAAAAAACAGCCTTTATGGGCAAAAAACTCAATTTTACAGCCCTTGCTGTATCTGTACGTGTGAAATTCAAGCGTTATATACTCTCATATTCTGTTAGTAAAAAAACTTTGGGCAAAGTACTTAATATTGCAGCATTTGCTACATCTGTTTTTGTTAAAACAAGCTTGAAATACTTTAATAATTTCCTATAGCTTTGAAAAAACACCAATTTTTGGCAATAACCTCCATCTTGGGCCTCTGCCGCATTAGTCAGTGTGCAATTTAAGGTAGAAATACAGCTATAATTTTCTGGGTTTTAAAAAAACACCCATTTAGGGCAAAATACACAATTTTACAGCCCTTGCTGCATCTGTACGTGTGAAATTCAAGCGTTATATACTGCTGTCATATTCTGGTATTAAAAAATACACATTTAGGGCAAAAATCTTAATTTTGCAGCCTTGTCTGCATCTGTACGTGTGAGATACACCCTTAAGATACTGTTGTTCTATTCTGCTATAAAAAAAAACACCCATTTAGGGCAAAAAAATAAATTTTACAGCCTTTGCTGCATATGTCATTGAGAGATACACCCTTTAGTTACTGTTGTTCTATTCTGCTATTAAAAAAAACACCTATTTTGGGCAAAAATCTTAATTTGCGCCCTTGTCTGCATCTGTACGTGTGAGATGCACCCTTTAGATACTGTTGTTCTATTCTGCTATAAAAAAAACACACATTTAGGGCAAAAAAAATAATTTTGCAGCCTTTGCTGCATCTGTCATTGTGAGATACACGCGTTAGATACTGTTGTTCTATTATATTATTTAAAAAACATCCATTTTGGGCAAGATCCTAAATTTGAGAAATATGAGGAGAGCGTCAAATAAGGGACGTGGCCCCAGTCGTGGTGCTGCTGGTGGAGCTCCTGTTGCAGGAAGAGGACGTGGTCGATCTGTGCCAGCTACACGCACAATTGAAACACCTTCCTCAGGTGAGAGTAGGCGACAGAACCTTTAGCAGTATTTGCTCGGGCCTAATGCGGCTCTACGAATGGTGAGGCCAGAACAAGTAAAAGCGATAGTAGATTGGGTTGCTGACAGTGCCTCCAGTTCCTTCACATTGTCTCCCACCCAGTCTCCTGCTGAAAGATCAAGGTTGGCACCTGCAGCCGATGTCCATCAGTCTTTCACCTCACCCCCTTGCAACTCAGCCAAGCAGTCTGAGCCCCAAGTCATGCAGCAGTCTCTTCTGCTTTTTGATGACTCTGTTAGCAGGGTTTCCCAGGGCCATCCACCTAGCCCTGCCCCAGAAGTGAAAAAGATTGAGTGCCCCGATGCCCAACCACTTATGTTTCAAGATGAGTACATGGGAGGACCATCGCAGCACGTCTCGGATGATGACGAAAGACAGGTGCCAACTGCTGCGGCTTTCAAAAGTGTGCAGACTCGACAAGGAGGGCAGGGGTGAAGACTGGGTGGAAGATGATGTGGAGGACGACGAGGTCCTCGACCCCACATGGAATCAAGGTCATGCGAGTGACATGTGTAGTTCGGAGGAAGAGGCGGTGGTCGCACAGAGCCATCCACATAGCAGAAGAGGGAGCAGGGTGCAAAAGCGGAGCGGCCGTCCCCTCGACAGTACGCCTGTCACTGCCCACCGCAGCAAAGGGACTGAGCACACCAAAGAAAGCTCCAAGAAGCCCTGGCGTGGCAGTTCTTCAGACAATGTGCTGACGACAAGACACCAGTGGTTTGCACGCTGTGCACTCAGAGCCTGAAGTGAGGCATAAACGTTCTCGACATGAGCACAATCTGCATGACCAGGCATCTAAGTGCAAAGCACGAGCTGCAGTGGAGTAAACACCTCAAAAACCAAGAAAGGTTTCTAGCTCCTCCTGCTTCCTCTTCTGCTTCAGTCTTGGCCTCTTCATCCACCTCTGGAGTGACAGTGACACCTGCCACACCACAAACAGAGGATCTACCAGCAACACCACCATCTGGGTCACCAAGCATCTCCAGAATGTCCCACAGAAGCGTTCAGCTCTCCATCTCGCAAACACTGGAGAGGAAGTACCCCACTACCCAAACGCGATCCCTAGCCCTGAATGCCAGCATTTTTAAACTACTAGCCTTTGAAATGCTGTCATTCCATCTGGTGGAGACCGAGAATTTAAAAGGCCGTATGGCGAAGGCTGTCCCACAGTACGTTGTGCCCAGCCACCACTACTTTTCAGGTGTGCCATCCCTTCCCTGCACAACTGGGGGACAAAATCTGCGCAACGCCATCTGTGGCAAGGTGCACCTCATTACGGATACGTGGACCAGCAAGCACGGTCAGGGACGTTATATCTCCATAACAGCACACTGGGTAAATGCAGTGGCGGCTGGGCCTGAGATGGATAGCAGTTTGGCTCATGTCCTTCCACCACCGAGGATTGCAGGGCGCTTCAGTTTACCTCCTGTTGCTTCCTCCTCCTACTCCGCTTCCTCATCCTCTACCGTCTCCTCATCCGGTCAGCGTAACACCTTCACCACCAACTTTAGCACAGCCAGGGGTAGACGACAGAGGGCAGTTTTAAAACTTATCTGTTTTGGGGACAAACCCCACACCGCGCAGGAGCTGTGGACGGGCCTTGAACAACAGACCGATGAGTGGTTGGTGCCAGTGAGCCTCATGCCCGGCCTGGTGGTGTGCGATAATGGGTAAAATCTCATAGCAGCTCTGGGACTAGCCGGTTTGACGCACATCCCTTGCCTGGCGCATGTGCTGAATTTGGTGGTGCAGATATTCCTTAAAAATTACCCCGATATTTTAGAGCTGCTGCATAAAGTGCGGGCTGTCTGTGCGCGCTTTCGGCGTTCTCACCCTGCTGCTGCTCGCCTGTCAGCGCTGCAGCGTAACTTCAGCCTTCCTGCTCACTGCCTTATATGCGACGTGCCCACAAGGTGGAACTCCACCTTGCACATGCTGGCCAGACTATGCGAGCAGCAGCAGGCGATAGTGGAGTTTCAGCTGCAGCACACACGAGTGAGTCGCTCTGCGGAACAGCACCATTTCACCACCAATGACTGAAACCTTCATGTGAGACCTGTGTTCCTTGTTGCGCTGTTTTGAGTACTCCACCAACATGGCCAGTGCTGATAACGCCGTTCTCAGTATTACTATCCCACTTCTATGCCTCCTTGAAAAAACACTGCTGGCGATGATGGAAGAGGATGTGGCACAAGAGGAGGAGGAGGAAGATGGGTCATTTCATAGAGTTTTTGGCCAGTCATTCACAAGTTGCTCCGAGGGTGGGTTCCTGCACTCACAAACACCAGGTACACAATTGTCCAACCAGGGCACAGTTCTGGAGGATGACGAGGTGGAGGATGAGTAGGAGGAGATGGAGGAGGAGGAACCTTGTTTACAGCAGGTTGGCACCCAGACCAGCTCATGGCCATCACTGGTGCGTGGCTGGGGGGATACACAGGACACAGACGATACACCCCCCACAGAGGACAGCTTTTCGTTGCCTCTGGGCAGCCTGGCACACATGAGCGATTACATGCTGCAGTGTCTCTGCAACGACCGCCGAGTTGCCCACATTCTAACATGTTCTGATTACTGGGTGGCCACAAAGTACCGTCCTTAATTCCCTCACTGGAGCGTGATCGTAAGATGAGCGAGGACAAGCGCACGCTGGTAGACGCGCTCTGGTGGCATTCCCACCTGACAGCGGGGGCACAGTGGAAGCACAAGGCGAAGGCAGAGAAGGAGGAAGAGGTTGCCAACGCAGCTGGGGCATCGCCAGCACCTCAGAAGGCAGGGTTAGCATGGCCGAAATGTGGAAAAGCTTTGTCAGCACGCCACAACAACCAGCACCACCAGCTGATATGGAACGTCTTAGCAGGAGGCAGCATTTCACCAACATGGTGGAGCAGTATGTGTGCACACGCCTACACGTACTGAATGACGGGTCTTCCCCCTTCAACTTCTGGGTCTCCAAATTGGGCACATGGCCTGAGCTTGCCTTTTACACCTTGGAGGTGCTGGCCTGCCCTGCAGCCAGTGTATTATCTAAACGTGTGTTTAGCAAGGCAGGGGGAGTTATCACAGACAAATGCAGCCGCCTGTCCACAGCCAATGTGGACAAGCTCACGTTCATTCAAATAGAACCAGACATGGATCCCACAGGACTTGTCCTTACCTTGTGCAGAATAGACATGTATACCGGCCTTAACCAGCCATTGTTATACTGCAGCGCAATTGCTCATTCTTGTATTTTGGATATTTCACACTCTTTTGTAGTGTACTCTAATTTAAAAAAATAAAAATAAAAAATAAAATTTAAACCAAAGATCAGTGTTGGCTACCTCATCCTCCTCCACCGCCCCTTCCACCTACACCGCTACGTCCACCGCCTCTCCAAACTCCTACTCCATATGGACCTCCACCTCATAAATTCGTTGTTTTTTTTTGTACATATTTTATTTAATTTTATGTCATTTCACTAATTTGTCTGTTACATTTTTGGGTGAAATTCACCAATTTTGTGGTGTGATATACTCATGCTATATCTAGTAGACAGGTAAAACAATTTCACTCATTTGTCTGTTACATTTTCGGGTGAAATTCACCAATTTTTGGGTGTGATATACCCATGCTATATCTAGTAGACAGGTAAAACAATTTCACTAATTTGTCTGTTACATTTTCGGGTGAAATTTACCAATTTTTGGGTGTGATATACCACTGCTATAGCTGGTAGACAGGTAAAAAAAAATCACTAATTTGTCTGTTACATTTTCGGATGAAATTCACCAATTTTTGGGTGTGATATACCACTGCTATACCGAGTAGACATGTAAAAAAAAAATCACTAATTTGTCTGTTACATTTTCAGGTGAAATTCACCCATTTTTGGCTGTGATATTTCCCTGCTCTACCTAGTTGACAGCTTAATAAATTTCACAAATTTTTCGGTTACATTCTTGGGTTGACATTTTACAATTTTTGCCGTGAATAAACCCCTTCTCTGCTTAGGTGACAGGGACCGAATTTTTTTAAAATAATCAGTTCCATTTGTGGGTGACATTAACCCATTTCTGGCGATGAAAAACCCCTGCTCTGCATAGGTGACAGGGACTTAAATTTCTAAAATTTGTCCTTAATTGTCCCTTTCATTCGATCCTTCTGCTCTAATAACTTGTCCCACATTTCCGCTCCATCCCATTGCAACCATTGACCTCCCTTGGATGTGGTCTCACTTTCTCACGCTCCCTCTTCGGCGTGGAACCCTGATTCACTGATAACCGTGATCAACATGGTAGGCTCAGAAAAGAACATTGAAAGTTGATAGAGAAGATAACCAAATGGATCGTGGCCGTCACGGGGACATGCGATCAGGCAGAAGTTATCTAGAGTCAACAAAGCGGCAGCAGGGCCTCTCGTGGCTAACGTTTTCAAATCCTAAATACCCCAGTGACATTCCCTCTAATTTTTTTTATTAATAATTCAAATAACAGGGCATCTTAAGAGTCCTATTTATCGTCACTACCTCCCCGAGTCGGCTGTGGGTAATTACCGTGCACCCCCTATTTAACTTGGAAGCTAATGCTTCAATGCTTTGTCCCACATTTCCGCTCGATTACATTTAATTTCATCCATTGACCTCCCTTGGATGTGGTATCCCTTTCTCAGGCTCCCTCTCCGGCCTGGAACCCTGAATCCACGCCACCCGTGATCACCATGGTAGGCCCATAAAAGAACATCGAAAGTTGCTAGAGAAAAAATCCAATTGGATCGCGGACATCACAGGGACGTGCAACATGGTGGAGCAGTATGTGTGCACACGCCTACACGTACTGAATTATGGGTCTGCCCCCTTCAACTTCTGGGTCTCCAAATTGGGCACATGGCCTGAGCTTGCCCTTTACGCCTTGGAGGTGCTGGCCTGCCCTGCAGCCAGTGTATTATCTGAACGTGTGTTTAGCACAGCAGGGGGCGTTATCACAGGTTATATTTCCTAATGTTTTGGGGTGTACCCTAATTTAAAAAAATATAAATAAATTTAAAACCAAAAAGCAGTGTAGGCTACCTCCTCCTCCACCGCCGCTTTCACCTACACCGCTGCATCCATCGCCTCCTCAACCTCCTACTCCATATGGACCTCTTCCTCCTAGATCAAGATTATTATTTTTTATTTTTACATATTTTATGTTATTTAAATTCGTTTCCCTATCCACATTTGTTTGCAGAGCACTTGCCATGCTCTTAACCACATTTTGATGCCATTTGCAGCCCTCTAGCCCTTTCCATGACATTTTTACAGCCATTTTAGTGCTCAAAAGTTCGGGTCCCCATTGACTTCAATGGGGTTCGGGTTCGGGGTGAAGTTCGGCCGAACCTGGTCAGACGGTCAGTCATAGACACCTGGACGTGTCTATGTCTGACCGGACACCTGGACGTTCAGGTTCGACGGGTTCGGCCGAACATCACAAAAAAGTTCGAGTTCGGGAACCGAACTGGACCCGAAATTGACCCCGAACCCAATTTAAGTCAATGGGGACCCGAACTTTTGAGCACTAAAAAGGCTGTAAAAATGTCATAGAAAGGGCTAGAGGGCTGCAGTGGTACTAGGTATAGCAGTGGTACATCACACCCAAAAATTGGTGAATTTCACCCGAAAATGTAACAGACAAAGTAGTGAAATGATATAAAATAAAATACGTACAAATAAAAAAAAATAATTGATTTATAAGGTCCATGGAGTAGGAGTTTGAGGAGGCGGTGGACGTAGCAGTGTAGGTGGAAGCAGCATTGGAGGAGGACAAGGTAGCCAACACTGGTTTTTGTTTATAATTTTTAATAAAAAAAAATAATTGGGTACACTCCAAAAGAGTGTGAAATATCCAAAATACAAGAATGAGCAATTGCGCTGCAGTATTACAATGGCTGGTTAAGGCCGGTATACATGTGTATTCTGCACAAGGTACGGACAAGTTCTGTGGGATCAATGCCTGGTTCATTTTAATGAACGTGAGCTTGTCCACATTGGCTGTGGACAGGCGGGTGCGCTTGTCTGTAATGACGCCCCCTGCCGTGCTAAACACAAGTTCAGAAACGGCCAGCACCTGCAAGGCGTAAAAGGCAAGCTCAGGCCATGCGGCCAATTTGGAGACCCAGAAGTTGAGAAGTTGAAGGGGGCAGACCCGTCATTCAGTATGTGTAGGCGCGTGCACACATATTGCTCCACCATGTTGGTGAAATGCTGCCTCCTGCTAAGATGTTCCATATCAGCTGGTGGTGTTGGTTGTTGTGGCATGCTGACAAAGCTTTTCCACATTTCGGCCATGCTAACCCTGCCTTCTGAGGTGCTGGCGGTGCCCCAGCTGCGTTGGCGACCTCTTCCTCGTCCTCTGCCTTCGCCTTGTGCTTCCACTGTGCCCCCGCTGTCAGGTGGGAATGCTACCAGCAGCGCGTCTACCAGCGTGCGCTTGTACTCGCGCATCTTACGATCACGCTCCAGTGAGTGAATTAAGGATGGTACGTTGTCCTTGTAACGGGGATCCAGCAGCGTGGCCACCCAGTTATCAGAACAAGTTAGAATGTGGGCAACTCGGCAGTGGTTGCGGAGACACTGCAGCATGTAATCGCTCATGTGTGCCAGGCTGCCCAGAGGCAACGAAAAGCTGTCCTCTGTGGGAAGTGTATCGTCTGTGTCCTCTGTATTTCCCCAGCCACACACCAGTGATAGCCATGAGCTGGTCTGGGTGCCACCCTGCTGTGAACATGGTTCCTCCTCCTCCATCTCCTCCTCCTCCACCTCGTCATCCTCCAGAACAGCGTTCGTGGGTGCAAGAACCCACCTTAGGAGTCACTTCTGAATGACTGGCCGGAAATTATCCCTTTTCCTCCTCCTCCTCTGCCACATTCTCTTCCATAATCGCCAGCAGCATTATTTTTAAGGAGGCATAGAAGTGGGATAGTAACACTGAGAACGGCGCTATCGGCACTGGCCATGTTGGTTGAGTACTCAAAACAGCGCAACAAGGAACACAGGTCTCGCATGGAGGCCCAGTCATTGTAGGACCCCTAGCAAAGCCTAGTCACTCCGGTAAGCGCTATATACTTACCGTAGTAGACTACGCCACCCGTTATTCGGAGGCCGTAGCCCTTCCAAATATTCAGGCCGAGACAGTGGCGGATGCCCTGGTCAAGATATTCTCTTGAGTGGGATTTCCCAAAGAGATTCTATCAGACCAGGGCACACAGTTCACTGCCGAGGTCACCCAACAACTATGGAAGTTGTGTGGGGTTAACTCGATAACCAGCTCCCCGTACCACCCCCAGACCAATGGGCTCTGTGAGCGTTTCAACGGAACGTTGAAACAGATGTTGAAAGCGTTCATAGGAGCCTATAGGGACTGGGAGCGATTCCTGCCGCACTTACTGTTCGCCTACCGGGAGGTGCCGCAGGAATCCACCTGGTTTTCACCCTTTGAACTATTATACGGGAGGCGGGTGAGGGGGCCACTAGATCTCATTAAGGATCACTGGGAAGGTCACACAGAAATAGAAGGGAGCCCGACTGTACCAT
This sequence comes from Bufo bufo, assembly GCF_905171765.1. NCBI lineage: Eukaryota > Metazoa > Chordata > Amphibia > Anura > Bufonidae > Bufo > Bufo bufo. Next base: position 31,874,247 of record NC_053389.1, on the reverse strand, counting down.
ATGTGTTGGAGATGCGGGACCGCATGGAGGAGTTGACTCAGGCTGTCCAGAACAACCTCCGGGCGGCCCAACGGCGCCAGAAAGTATGGTATGACAGGAAGGCCAGGTACCGAAGCTTTCAAGTAGGACAGAAGGTGATGGTACTGAGACCCGTCCGTACCGACAAGCTTCAGGCTGCCTGGTAGGGACCTTATAAGGTTATAGGGCAGGTATGTGATACAACCTATACTATAGCTAGCTGTGAGAATGAGGAGGCGAAACGGACGTTTCACATCTACATCCTCAAAGCATATCAGGAAAGAACGGAAGAGGTAACTGCCATCTGCGCCCCTGCCGGCGAGGACACAGAGGCACTACCATTACCCGACATGTTAGGGTGTACCCGAGAAACAAGAACGATAGAGTTAGTCCAGTTAGGGGAACAACTAGCACCCCAGGAGAAAGCTCAGGCAGTCCGCTTACTCGAGTCCAAAAGGGCCACATTCTCCCAAGAACCCGGGTACACCCCACTGACTGTCCACAAAGTGGAAACTCCAGGGCAGACGCCACTAAGGCAACCCCCTTACCGCATCCCTGAAGCTGTCAGAGATGGGATGCGGAAAGAAATAGAAGAAATGCTCCGGCTAGGGGTAATAGAGCACTCAGAAAGTCCTTGGGCCTCCCCTGTAGTTCTAGTACCGAAAGTCCTTGGGCCTCCCCTGTAGTTCTAGATGGTACAACCCGCTTCTGTGTAGACTACAGGCGACTCAATGACAAGACGGTCACAGACGCTTATCCCTTGCATCGGATGGACGAACTACTGGACCGCATATCCACGGGGAGGTATCTGACCACGATCGATCTATGTAAAGGGTACTGGCAGATTCCTCTCGCGGAGGATGCGATCCCCAAATCCGCTTTCATCACCCCGTTCGGCTTATACCAATTCTGGGTTATGCCGTTCGGGATGAAGAACGCCCCGGCCACATTCCAGCGGATGGTGGATCGCCTATTAGAGGGTCTCCAGGATTATGCATGTGCCTACCTGGATGATATTGCCATCCATAGCGATACCTGGGAGGCAAACTTAGAACATGTAGGGGAAGTATTGGATAGGATTAGGGGGGCCGGTTTAACCTTGAAGCTAGACAAGTGTCACTTCGGTATGGCAGAGGTACAATACTTGGGCCATCGAGTAGGTTGCGGTAAGCAACGACCGGAACCGGCTAAAATCGAGGCCGTTGCTAATTGGCCCACTCCCAGTACCAAGACACAAGTCATGGCCTTCCTGGGGACAACCGGCTACTACCGACGTTTCGTACCCGACTACAGCACCCTAGCCAAACCCCTGACTGACCTCACAAAAAAGAAATTACCCCGACAAGTCCTGTGGTCCGCAGAGTGTGAGGTGGTTTTCCAAGCTTTGAAAAATGCTCTAATTAATGCTCCTGTGTTGGCTGCCCCAGATCCTAACAAAAGGTTTATGGTTCACACAGATGCCTCAAGGTTTGGACTGAGGCAGAATTAAGCCAGGTCGGTGAGGATGGAGGGGAGCATCCGGTGAGCTACCTGAGGCGGAAATTGTTGCCAAGAGAAGTCAGTTATGCGGCCATTGATAAAGAGTGCCTGGCGCTGGTCTGGGCCCTCAAAAAACTCACCCCCCATCTGTATGGCCATGCCTTCACTCTCATGACTGACCACAACCCCTTGGTCTGGCTCAACCGGGTCTCTGGAGACAATGCTCATTTATTACGGTGGAGCCTGGCCCTCCAACCCTATGATTTCACCATCCATTACCGCCCTTGCAAGCAAAACGGCAACGTGGACGGGCTGTCAAGGCAAACTGACTTACTATCTGACTGAGCCTGAAGCACCGCCAGCCCCTACTAGACCAGGAAAGGTCTAACCGTGTCTGCCGGACCAGGGAGAAAAAGGGGGGCCATTGTAAAGGATGCCCTTCTATGGTGGTTCGCATGCCCTTCTATGGTGGTTACTTTCACAAACTTTTGAACTCTGGTCTAATTCGTGCCAGGTTGGGATATGTTACATGTCTATGTGTATTGTAAAGGGTGGGACATTGTATAAGTTGAGTAGTGATGTCTGTTCTATTATCTGTGTGTATTGGCGATTGCCCTCTGTCCTGAGAGATAATTGAATTACAACTCGGTTGTCTCCAGGACAGAGGACTTTGTGTATTGTCCTGCCTGTGATGATTATGTTAACCATTGTACCATAATTATACCACAGGCAGACGGGAGGATGTTATGTGGGTTGTAACCTTTGTGTTATGGGTTAATGTATGTTTGTTGTGGGTGTCTCCCTTGCATGGGAGCAGGGGATAAAAGAAATTGTATTTTTGAATTTGAGGTGCTTCCAGTAAAGTCTTGTTCCAGTATCCAGCTTTGGCTTATATGTGGAATTATTCAGCGCTACCAGCGATTTCTTATTTGGCGAATGGGGGATTCTTCAACTAATTGGAACTAAGGAATTACAAGGCGGTGAGATACAGAGATACCGTCACAGCGACCCTTTCAGGTTGGGAAAGATTGTATAAACGTGATTTTGGCAGCTTGGCGCCTGGGATGAGATTAATAGGGCAATCGTACTCCCGGTGAGGGGGCAGCTCCTAGGACCACTCTCTCAAAACACATCCGAAAATTCAGAGAGAAAAGATGGTACAGTCTTGGTAGAAACCTCTGAAAGAGACGCCGTGAGGCAATTCTCTCTGCAAAAATCACTCCAACCATTTATTTGCCTTGCTTGCCAATCAATGGTGGGGTTATGTTTAGTGAGCCAGGGTAGCCCCAACACTAGAGGAGTAGGTAATCCGCTTAGGACGAAACATGACATATCCTCAACATGACAGCCGGCTCAGTCGCCGGGACCGCGCTTGTACTGGCGGCGCATGCGCCGTCGGTCTTAGTAGCAGCGCGATCCCTTCTATCGCGCGGACTGAAGTGCGATCCTGTAACTGAATCGCGCATACGCCATCCGTCCCCGATGCCTCCCTGTCTTCTGTTCTTCAGGCGCGCTGCTACTGAGACCGACGGCGCATGCGCCGCCTGTACAAGCGCGGTCCCGGCGACTGAGCCGGCTGTCAATTACAGTACATAGAGGCGGGGTTAGGGCAGGGAAGTTACAGCCCGGAGTGAGGGAAGGGCTACCCCCTTGACTTCTAGCGTGACTGCAGGAGCTGGAGACGATGACTTTATAAGTCGTTTTTTTCATCAATATACATCCCAGGAAAGCGGGACAAGAATGCATTGAACCACAATGAGGATAATCTATAAGGTACTGGTAATAGTTTATTAAGTGAAATCCTGGTGAAAGGTTCGCTTTAAGACGGTTTTGGCGGTTTATATGTCACGGATGGTGTTGCAGAAAACTGGAAGCTATAAATAAACATCCGACTGACTTGATCCCAAACTAAGGAACATATGGGTGAGCCTTATAAAACCCCTAGAGCTCTCCCTGACTGCTCTGCCCATGCAAAGATCTTTATGATAGATAATTGCATGCCCTCGTACCTAGACTGTGTGACACCTGAAAACCCTATAATAGTGAGGGGACACGACTACCGGCTCCCTGCACTTAATACGGAGGGAGTCAGGGTCACCTAGAATCAAGCCAGCATGGAAACACAAGGGAAAAGACTTATCTGAGGAACCAGCAGTTGCAGCATCTAGCAGTGAACATATAAACCGCAAAGTGAGGCAGTATGGGAGGGAATATAAAGGGAGGCAATAAGTGTAAATAGATGACAGCTGGGAGAAGGAAAAGAGGAAGAGAGGAACCAGCAGTTGCAGCATCTAGCAGTGAACAAATAAAGGAAAAGACTTACCTGAGGAACCAGCAGTTGCAGCATCTAGCAGTGAACATATAAACCGCAAAGTGAGGCAGTATGGGAGGGAATATAAAGGGAGGCAATCAGTGTAAATAGATGACAGCTGGGAGAAGGAAAAGAGATGACAAAGTGAAACCAAAACAAAGAACATCATGAAGGAGGTACAGAAGAACGTCTGCCAGAGCTTCTCAGAGAGCTGGCGGTTACAGTGCCTCAGGCCCAGCCGCCACTGCATTTACCCAGTGTGCTGTTATGGAGATATAAAGACCCTGACTGTGCTTTCTGGTCCACGCATCTGTAGTGAGGTTCACCTTGCCACAGATGGCATTGCGCAGTGCACACCTGATTTTGTCCCCCACTTGGTTGTGCAGAGAAGGGATGGCTTGCCTGGAAAAGTAGTGGCTGCTAGGCACGACGTACTGTGGGACAGCCACCACCATAAGGCCTTTAAAACTCTCGATCTCCACCAGACGGAATAAAAGCATTTCAAAGGCCAGTAATTTAGAAATGCTGGCATTCAGGGCAAGGGATCGCGGGTGGGTAGGGGAGTATTTCCTCTTCCTCCCCAGTGTTTTGGAGATGGAGAGCTGAACGATTCCGTGAGACATTGTGGAGATGATTGGTGACCCAGGTGGTGGTGTTGCTGGCAGATCCTCTGTTTGCGGGGTAGCAGGTGGCACTGTCACTCCAAAGGTGGATGAAGAGGCCGAGACTGCAGCAGAAGAGGAAGCAGGAGGAGCCAGAGACCTTTCTTGGTTTTAAGGTGTCTACTCCAATGCAGCTTGTGCTTTGCACTTAAATACCTGGTCATGCATGTTGTGCTCAGGTTCAGAACGTTTATGCCTCGCTTCAGACTCTGATTGCACAGCGTGCAAACCATTCGTGTCTTGTCGTCAGCACATTGTCTGAAGAACTGCCACGCCAGGGAACTCCTTGGAGCTGGCTTTGGTGTGCTCAGTCCCTTGCTGTGGTGGACAGTAGCAGGCGTACTGTCTAGGGGACGGCCACTCCGCTTTTGCACCCTGCTCCCTCTTCTGCTGTGCTGGTGGCTCTGTGCGACCACCGCCTCTTCCTCCGAACTACATAGGTCACTCGCATGCACTAGATTCCATGTGGGGTCGAGGACCTCATCGTCCTCCACATCATCTTCCACCAAGTCTTCACCCCTGCCCTGCTTCATCCAAGATGTGCTGCGATGGTTCTCCCATGTACTCATCTTGAAACATAAGTGGTTGAGCATCGGTGCACTCAATCTCTTCCACTTCTGGGGCAGGGATAGGTGGATGGCCGTGGGAATCCTTTCTAACAGAGTCATCAAAAAGCAGAAGAGACTGCTGCATGACTTGGTGCTCAGACTGCTTGGCTGCTTTGCAAGGTGGTGAGGAGAAAGACTGATGGACATCGGCTGCAGGTGCCAACTGTGATCTTTCAACAGGAGACTGGGTGGGAGACAATGTGAAGGAACTGGAGGCACTGTCAGCAACCCAATCTACTATCGCTTGTACTTGTTCTGACCTCACCATTCGTAGAGCCGCATTAGGCCCGACCAAATACCGCTACAGGTTCTGTCGCCTACTCGCAACTGAGGAAGAGGTTTCTCTTGTGCGTGTAGCTGGCACAGATCGACCACGTCCTCTCCCTGCAACAGGAGCTCCACCAGCAGCACCACGACCTGGGCCACGTCCCTTATTTGATGCTCTCCTCATATTTCTCAAATTTAGGATCTTGCCCAAAATGGTTGTTTTTCAAATAACTGAATAGAACCACAGTATATAAAGTGTGTATCTCAAACCTACAGATCCAGACTAGGCCGCAATAAAGTTTTTTGCCCAAAATGGGTGTTTGTTTAATAAGGCCTCTTTCACACTTGCGTTGTCCGGATCCGGCGTGTACTCCACTTGCCGGAATTACACGCCGGATCCGGAAAAACGCAAGTGTACTGAAAGCATTTGAAGACGGAACCGTCTTCCAAATGCGTTCAGTGTTACTATGGCACCCAGGACGCTATTAAAGTCCTGGTTGCCATAGTAGGAGCGGGGAGCGGGGGAGCAGTATACTTACAGTCCGTGCGGCTCCCGGGGCGCTCCAGAATGACGTCAGAGCGCCCCATGCGCATGGATGACGTGATCCATGTGATCACATGATCCATGCGCTTGGGGCGCCCTGACGTCACTCTGGAGCGCCCGGGGAGCCGCACGGACGGTAAGTACACTGCTCCCCCGCTCCCCGCTACACTTTACCATGGCTGCCAGGACTTTAGCGTCCCGGCAGCCATGGTAACCACTCTGAAAAAGCTAAATGTCGGCTCCGGCAATGCGCCGAAACGACGTTTAGCTTAAGGCCGGATCCGGATCAATGCCTTTCAATGGGCATTAATTCCGGATCCGGCCTTGCGGCAAGTGTTCCGGATTTTTGGCCGGAGCAAAAAGCGCAGCATGCTGCGGTATTTTCTCCGGCCAAAAAACGTTCCGTTCCGGAACTGAAGACATCCTGATGCATCCTGAACGGATTTCTCTCCATTCAGAATGCATTAGGATAATCCTGATCAGGATTCTTCCGGCATAGAGCCCCGACGACGGAACTCTATGCCGGAAGACAAGAACGCAAGTGTGAAAGAGCCCTAACAGAATATGACAGCAGTATATATCCTTGAATTTCACACTTGCTGATGCAGCAAGGGCTGTAAAATTGTGTTTTTTGCCCAAAAAAGGTGTTTTATTAATAGAAGAATATAACCACAGTATGTAAAGTGTGTATCTCACATGTACAGATCCAGACAAGGCCGCAATTAAAGTTTTTTGACCAAAATGGTTGTTTTTCAAATAACTGAATAGAACCACAGAATCTAGAGGGGGTATCTCAACGTACTGATACAGACTAGGCTGCAATTAAAGTTTTGTGCCCAAAATTGTTGTTTTTCAAATAAATGAATAGAACCACAGTATCTAAAGTGTGTATCTCACAATGACATATGCAGCAAGGGTTGCAAAATTAAGTTTTTTTGCCCAAAATGGGTGTTTTTCAAAAAACAGAATATAACTACAGTATCTAAAGTGTGTATCTCACACGTACTGATCCAGACTAGGCCGCAATTTAAGTTTTTTGCACAATATGGCTGTTTTTCAAATAACTGAATAGAACCACAATATGTAAAGGGTGTATCTCACAGGTACAGATGCAGACTAGACCGCAATTAAAGTTTTTTTGCCCAAAATGGGTGTTTGTTTAATAACTGAATATGACAGCAGTATATAACCCTTGAATTTCACACGTGCTGAGGCAGCAATGGCTATAAAATTTAGTTTTTTTCCCAAAAAGGGTGTTTTATTATTAGAAGAATATATCCACAGTATCTAAAGTGTGTATCTCACACGGACTGATCCAGTCTAAGCCGCAATTAAAGTTTTTTGCCCAAAATGGTTGTTTTTCAAATAACTGAATAGAACCACAGTATCTAATGGGTGTATTTCGCAATGACATATGCAGAAAAGGCTGAAAAATTATTATTTTTTGCCCAAAATAGGTGTTTTTTAAATAACAGAATATAACCACAGTATCTAAAGTGTGTACTGATCCAGACTATGCAGCAATTTAAGTTTTTTTCACAAAATGGCTGTTTTTCGAATAACTGAATAGAACCACAGTATGTAAAGGGTGTATCTCACATGTACAGATCCAGACTAGGGCGCAATATAATTTTTTGGCCCAAAATGGCTGTTTTTTAAATAACAGAATATAACCGCAGTATCTAAAGTGTGGATCTCACACGTACTGATCCAGACTAGGCCGCAATTAAAGTTTTTTTTACCCAAATTTTTTTTTTTTAAATAACGGAATAGAACTACAGTATCTAAAGTGTGTTTCTCACAATGACATATGCAGCAAAGGCTGCAAAATTATTATTTTTGCACAAAATGGCTGTTTTTCAAATAACTGAATAGAACCACAGTATGTAAAGTGTGTATCTCAAAATGACATATGCAGCAAAGGCTGCAATATTAATTTTTTTGCCCAAAATGGGTGTTTGTTTAATAACTGAATATGACAGCATTATATAACCCTTGAATTCCACACGTGCTGATGCAGCAAGGGCTGTAAAATTGTGTATTTTGCCCAAAAAGGGTGTTTTATTAATAGAAGAATATAACCACAGTATCTAAAGTGTGTATCTCACACGTACTGATCCAGACTAGGCCGCAATTTAAGTTTCTTGCACAAAATGGCTGTTTTTCAAATAACTGAATAGAATCACAGTATGTAAAGGGTGTATCTCACATGTACAGATGCAGAATAGGCCGCAATCAAAGTTTTTTGCCCAAAATGGGTGTTTGTTTAATAACTGAATATGACAGCGGTATATAAAACTTGAATTTCACACGTGCTGATGCAGCAAGGGCTGTAAAATTGTGTATTTTGTCAAAAAAAGGTGTTTGTTAAAACCTAGAAAATGATGGCTGTATTTCTAGCTTAAATTGCACACTGACTAATCCTGCAAAGGCACCAGATTTTGTATATTGCCAAAAAGGGTATTTTTTTAAAACCAGATTATTAGTGCAGTATTTCAAGCTTGGATTTGAATGTCACAAAAGCAGAGATGCAGTGCTGGTGCACTGAGCTTGCATAAAATGTCCGCCGCCGCCAACCTAACTAACAGACGGATAAAAGTTATTATTTTCTGTCACTGGGCTCAGGGCAGGGTAAAAAGATTGTGCACTGCACCCACACAACTAAATGTATGGAGATCACTGAGTTCAATTGCAGTTCTGATCACAGATTCTGTCCTATTCTCTCCCCCACAGCAGCAGCATCCTCTCCCTACACTAAGCACAGCAGAGTGACGTGCAGCGCTACATGACTCCAGCTTATATAGAGGCTGGGTCACATGATGCACTGGCCAATCACAGCCATGCCATTAGTAGGTGTGATGGCTTCTAAGGTCACAATGTTAAACGCTTGTTGATCGGCTGCTCTGCAGCCTTTCAAAAAGTGCCAAGAAATCGCCGAACAACGAACCCGAAGCTGAACTTTTACTAAAATGTTCTGGTTCGGGTCCGGGGTCCAAAAATCCTAAAGTTCGGTACGAAACCGAACTTTACAGTTCGGGTTCGCTCAACCCTAATTGCGAGTACTATGTATTTACTGAAACCTATGATTATGTATTAGCATAAAACAATCTCTATGAGGAAGCCCCTGGGCCATTTTTCCTAACCTTTGGATGGTTCTCGTTAAACACTATTAAATGACAATGGTGATTAGGTAAAATTTTAAGTTGTATCTAAGCAGGAACAGGTTGTACCTGTATCAGCTTTTATTACCTGATGTATTTCCAATCTAGGTCACATGCAGAGCAGCACTAGATGACTCTTCCTGCTCCTTGTATAACACTATGGTTTCTACAACATAATTGCTTTCAACACCTTCATTCTATAGAACAAATGATTTCATGATAATAAATGTGTCAGACTCCTTCCTCTTAAATCCTTATTGATACATAGACAGATGCCCATGAGTAATGAGTAATCCATTTTATTAGTATTTATCCAATGTATCTAAAATGCAAAATATAGCAATGTTATACACAGTTTATATATACATTTTCTGTATTATAATTGCATTCTGTTGTTGATAATATGTGTGCAGCAAAACACAAGACACAAGTAACCGCTCCAGCAAACTGTGCACCCGCTGCAAGACTAGGCCTTAGCGCTTCCTGCTGGTGTAATGGATGGAATCATGAGTTCATCAGGTAGCTGCTGTCAGTTAGAGCAGACAGGATAAGCTGTACTAGCCGAGGTCAGAAACAGAGAGGTCTAACATCAAAACCAAAACAGTATCAACTACAATATCAGAAACAAGCCAAGTCAAAACCAAGAGAGACAAATAGTACTGAGATGCAAAGGCAGAAGAATGACCAATAAGCAGGTAAAACACAGAACCAAACAACCTGAAAGGAAACAGAAGTAGACTCCATTAAGTCCTTTGTTCGGTTTAGCTTGTGGATAGTCTTTCATTTCCACAAGTCGGGCTTCAGTCCCTCCAGCTGGTGTTTACTTACAAACTTGAAAAGGTCATTGTAGTACCAAGGGGTGTCCCAGTTTTAGGGGTAGGAGCTGTTCAACATGTTCAAATCCAGCCTCCTCCTGAGAGGCAGAAGAAAGAAATGGGACATGGACCGGCCCACCGAGCTATCTTTTGAGATATCAGAGTCCTGTGCACACAGTCGCACACAAAGGCTGCCCGCAGCAGAGTGAGGATGTCTGGGACTCCTTTCCCACCGCTGCGGGGCTCTTTGGATAAGGCCGTCAGTTTTACTCTGTCCATTTTGGAGTCCCAATCCTTGTAATAGTCTGCCACATCGTGATGTGAGGAGGCCAGGCTTGCCACGTGTACTGAAGAACCAGTAGGATCTTGTTCTGCAGTACAAGAGTCTTTCCTTCTATGGTGAGTTGTCTTAGGCTCCACAGTCTGATCTTTTGATTGACCTTTGCCAAGCGATCTTGTCAGGGCTTCAGGGCTGCTACTTCCTTCCCGAACCACAATTCCAGGATCTTGATAAAGTCTTGCTGGATGGAGAAGGGAAAGGGAGCTCCTTGAACAGCATGGCTTCAGACTTCCTGCAGTTGACCTTTGCTTCCGAAGCCCGGCAACATTCCTTTGGTCTGGATGAGCACCATCACAGAACACCTGTTTGTGCAGAAGACGGTCACATCGTCCATGTACAGCGAGCACTTGATGATTCATCAGTCTGACCCTGGTGCAGTAATCCCTCTGACTTCTGGATTTTGCCGGATAAACTCTGCGAAGATCTCTATAACACAAAAAGAAAAGGAGAAAGAGGTCAGCGTTGTTTGACCCTAGAGAGGACAGGTAAGGGGTCAGTCTTCCAGCCGTTCACCAGAACCATGCTGAATATGTACATCAGGTTAACATAGGAGCAGAACATTTTCACAGGACCTTGCCCATAAAGATGTGTGAAACATGATCAAATACCTTTTCATGGTCGAGGCTGACCATCCAATGACGGCCTTCAGCCAGTTTTCTAGTACCTTGACGAGGTATTCCACCCCCATCTCCTTGTACAGCTCCAACAGGTCCAGGTCAATGAGGTTCCACAGCACTACGTACAGCTCTGCTGGGAGACCATCACTGCCTGGGGTACTTCCGGGCCTGAAGGATTTACTGGTAGAGTGCTGCTCCTCCACCATCAAGGGAGCCTCCGTCGCACCTGCAGCATCAAGAGTGTTAGTGATAACTGACAGAACTGCTGCATCAGGCTGTAACATAAAATGAGTGGAACAGTTTTCCCATGCCACTTTATGGTGACGCTCCATGTGTTGACGCAAGGCCATCATGCCAACATGAGCACCCTGGCCGTGCCTCATCTTCTGCCCACACATCCTGCATACCTCCACGCTAACATCCCTCAGTGACTTTGTGAAAAATTCTCACATTGCCTAGTATTGCATTTTCCCTCTACCACTGTGCACTGGCAGTGTGTTCCTCATAGGTAGTCTCCCAAGTAGCAGACTGTGTACTTCTTCTATGTTTAGCTGCCACCCTCACCCCCCGATGATGAGGATGCCCCTCTTCAACCGGCTACCACGTGCGATCGGCTATATCATCATCTACATATGTTTGCTCAGCACTTTTGTCACCCTCACCTGTCTCTTGTGCACATCCGTGACCTCTCACAACATGTGCTCCCAGCCGACTGTCATCATCGTTAGTTGCCTAAAGGGGTTTGCAGTCTGGTCTGGCCTGTAACTGTTGACTGTCCTCACAAAGCACATCGTCACATTGGACCTTGCCAACTAAGCATGGTGTCAGAGGAACCCACCAATTTCTGGCTGTGTATCTGTTGTAACTTGAGATTATTGTGAAGAGCAAGTCAACCTTTCCAGTACAGCTGGATTGTTGGTCAATGCAGTGGCAGCTCTGGCCTGTTGCTGTAGCTGCTGCTACCAGACCCCCTCCTTTGGCTGCTACTTTTGACAGCTACAGCATTATTTTGCCACTGCCCATGCTTTGGAGGGCCCAGGCAACTGTCTGTTATCCATAGTGTATAAAAACTGTTTCTCTAACAGAAGGGATTAGCTATGAATTTTGTTGCACTTGACAGTGATACCTGCTGTGATATTTTACAGAGGCACAGTAACAGTTTCTCTGACAGAACTGATTAGCTATAAATGTCAGTGCACTTCACAGTGATGCACATGGAGATGCATTTTCCCTGCACTCTCCCTGGACTCTCTGTTAACACTTTGCACTTAGCAACACTGTCCCTAGCGCATTAACATCTTGCCACGTCTCTCCCTATGCTCAGCTCACAGGAGAATGGCGGCGACTACTTGGGATGAGGGTTTTATAGGGCTGTGACATCACAGGGGGATGTCTAACTGCGGATTGGCTGGCTGCACGGCATTATGGGTGATCTCACATTCTCTGGCTTGCCTCCTTGACACTTACTTTCACTTTCTAACACGTGCAGCCGCCATATTAGGAAAAATGATTCCTTACCACAAAGCGAGATGAAGTTTGGGTTCATTTAGAATTTAAGTTTTCCTAAACTTCAGACCGAATTCCGCTTCGGATGCTTCGCTTCACTAAACACTAATCTCCATGATTGGCTGTGAAGTCAAGTTTTCTTTTGCTTTTCTGCATCAGATTAGGCAAACTCTTCAGAATACAACCTTTTCTACCTGCTTGCCTGACCTCGGGAGCAGAGACTGTTACAGTTTATTTGGAATTAGATCCTCAAAAACTGTAGTATAGATATGGACCTGAGATAGATCTTGAATTCCACATACCAAATATTGCAGAAGATTATGGGAATTCTGTCACTATGAAACCTCCATAGTAATCTTATTGTAGCTGAAACACACCAGGGAAAGGTGTAGATGGGCTAACCTCTTTAGGGTAGTCCTGACCTTCTCCATGATATCTGAAGACTGAATGGACTTGGAACCAAACACCACAAACTAATCATAAAGATTTCATTTATTCTTTACATGACACTCTGCTGGTTTGGATTTCAAGGCAGGACCCAGGACGGTAAGGTCCTGGACCACAATGATAAACACACTTTAAGCCCTAAGGGGGTTGTCTACTTTGTGAAAGCCCTTTTTTTTAGAAGGGTCTCCCAATTAGAAATTAATCACAAGACTCCTTGCAGCTGTGATCGCTACGAATCAGCAGTAATCTTAGGGAAGCAGTTATTTAATTTCCCTGCAGCACCACCATAGGGGAAATGAAGCATTAAACTGCTGTCATTGAAATCAAAGGGCTGTTGATTATCCTCGAACAGGCATTCTTTGTAGCTACTCCTTGCTCTGGCTAATAGATGAGGGTCCTCAGAATAACACCACACACCCCCGATTTAGAAAACAAAGGATATTTGAAATGGTTTTTTATAAACTGGACATCCTTGTAACCTTATGAGGAACCACCATTCCCCGGTGAAATGTCACGCCCTGACATTTATTAAGAACAGTGATTACTACATAGTAAAACTCATAATGGAAACATTTCACAATATTAGGATATGAACTATGAAATTACATAAGCAAATATAGTTGCACACACCCAATCTGGTCCTTATAAATGTGGCTTCAGGTGTTCGGTCCTGTCCAGCAGTCAGTACAAGAACTGTTCCCAGAGCCCGAACAGGTAACGTAGAAGACTTATGTCCTTTACTTTACTATTGATCTGCATCATTTTAATGTCTTGTCTTTGTCTTCTGTTACCAGTGACTTGTGGTATCTTCAGCTTTTATCAGAAGAGACATGGGCTTCTTCAAATTATCTGCTGTCTTCTTGCTTGCACGTATGTATTTCAAGTGGTTTAAATGCAAACTCTCCTGTATGTAATTTTGGTTTCATTCGATAGATATCTGTAGAAGAGATATAATGGGTATGGTCTGCTTGTAAATGTTGCACTTATTTATTCTTTATTTTTACAAATTTGGCAGTATGCAGTGGAGATGGAGGGAGGGAGTCACTTGCGCAAATGGCCAGCTGCATGCCCACTTGCTTGGGTAGTAACAGCCGAATTGTCACTATTCGGGAAAGGGATGACTTCTGGCTCTATACCTTGTTGGACCCTTGCTACTGGTTCAAAATGGGGGCCTTTTTTACACCCACTGAGAGGGAGGACAAACTGAACTACTATAGAGACATCCTATGTAGTCGGTTGGCCGCTGCCTATCTGTGCCATCGTCCATCCTCTCACAGGTCTGACCAGGGGGGCCCTCTGCGCTCATGTTCCACTGCCATGACTGCTGGGGAGGGGTGGGGTGGCAGGAGCAGTACCGGCTCCATCAGCAGCAGCCTGAGTCTAGAGTCGATGATGAGCAGCTTTCTTTACCCTCCTAGTGAAGAAACCACTCACCAGCGGCAGCATCTAGACCTGGAACAGAACCCGAACCAGCAGGTGGTGGCATACTTGGAGTGCACCCTGCCAGCTGTCATTGAAGATTTGCCAGACTACTGGGCAGCCAAACTGGATTTGTGGCCGCAACTGGCTGAGTTTGCACTGGAAATGCTGTCCTGTCTGGAAAGTAGTGTGGCATCAGAGCGAGTATTTAGTGTGCCAGGGGCCATAGTTACCCCAAGGACAACTCGCCTGTCCACCCAAAATGTGGAGAGACTGACCTTTGTCAAGATGAATCGGGCATGGATCAGCTAGGATTTCCATCCACCAAATCCTGATGCATCAGACTAGATCATTCATTGTGCCACACCAACACTTTGAGAAAAGAGAGCAGTTTCTTCTGGCTACCTGCCTCAGCTACTATTCTGATGCTGCCACTCGCCTGATGCCACACATCTGATGCCAAGTGCTCCTTCTTTCACCCACCATCTTCAGCGGGTACTGGCATTGCCACCCACCTCCACACTACGTCACCTTGCCACTCTGTGGTCTCCTGATGCTGCTACTACCTCCACTCTATGTCTCCTTGCCACTCTGTGGCATCCTGATGCCGCTGGCACCTCCACGCACTGTCATTGTGCCACTCTGTGGCCTCCTCATGCTGTTGCTGCCACCTCCACACTCTGTCATTGGGCCACTCTGTGGCCTCCTCATGCTGCCACCAACTCCAGACTCTGTCATTGGGCCACTATGCAGTCTCCTCATGCTGTAGCCACCTCTAGACTCTGTCATTGTGCCACTCTGTGGTCTTCTCATGCTGCTGCCACCTCACCACTGTCATATGGCCACTCTGTGGACTTCTCATGCTGTTTCCACTTCACCACTGTCATAGGGCCACTCTGTGGACTTCTCATGCTGTTTCCACCCTCCCTACTTCATGAATGGGCCAATATTTTGCCTTTCGGCCTGGCTGACATGGCTTCCCCCTGATGATGCTGCTGCCGCCACCTCCACACTCTGTCATTGTGCCACTCTGTGGCATCCTGATGCTGCTGCCACCTCCACACTGTCATAGTGCCACTCTGTGGCCTCCTCATGCTGCTTCCACCTCAACACTGTCATAGGGCCACTCTGTGGACTTCTCATGCTGTTTCCACCTTCCCCACTTCATGAATGGGCCAATATTTTGCCTTTTGGCCTGGCTGACATCATGATTTATTTGCCCCTTCTTCAGATCTGTCAGAAGGAAGGAAAAATGAGATGCTCAAAGTATATTGTCTGTGTAGCAGCTGTAAGGCCTGTATGGTCCCATCAGAATTGTCTTATGATTTGGTAGTCAAAAGCAGGAGTGGGTACAAAACACAGAAGATATGCAAATATTCCATTCACATGTTATCTCTGTTTTGGATCCACTCCTGTTTTTTTTTTTTTTGCATTAGCAAACCAGCGAATCGATTTTTTGAAAAATTCACTCATCTTCCAGTGATAATGCGATGACTCTTCTGACCTTGCCCTCCAATAATAATAAAATGACTGTGCTGAAACTACCCTCTAATGAAAATGAGATTACTTTGTTCACTCAGTCCTAGTCTATACAACAAAGCTGAATCCTCAGCTATTGTATAGACTTCTACTGACCAGTGCAAAAAAATATTTCAGGACATTTTAAATACATGGCTACATTCATAAATCCAAAAAATCTGATTTAAGTTTTTAGATGTTGCATTGCGTTTAATATATATTTTGGACCTTAAATGGGTTTTCTGGGCGTTTAATACCTATGACCTACCTTTAGGATAGGTCATCAATATCTTATCGATGGGGGTCCGAAGCCTGACATCCCCACAGATCAGATGTTTGAAGAAGATGTGGCACACTTTTAATCACTGCAGCCTCTTCCTGGCTCAGTGATGTCACAATCATCAGTCACATGGCCTAGGTGCAGCTGAGATCCTTTCAAGTGAATCGGCCTTTTAACTAATTTCTGCTTACAAAACATTCATGAGTAATCAGATGGATATACCATGACTGTCCGATCCCAATAATGTGGGTGCCTCTATAGGTCTTTGTGGCTCCACTGCCAAAGAAATGTCCACAAATTCACACTATATTCGGATCTATGAGACATGTAAACATGTGAATAAGCTCCATCCCCATTGATCGGCTGTGCCATAAATGTTTGATTTGGGGTTGACTACTTTCTTATAAGTATGTTTATGTGCAGAACCTGTGACACTGAACATCCAGTACAATATGCCCTCAACATGTTACAGAACAGGAGGAGCTGAGCAGATTGATATATGTGTACATATGTATTATTTGAAATCTCAGCTCTTTCTCTGCTTAGGAGTTCAGTGGCCGGTCCTACCCAGTGATTAACAGCTAGTTTTCTATGACTTTCAGAAGAAAGGCTGTCAGTCACTCAATTTGACGACTGGACTCCTGACCACAGAAATAGGTGGAATCTCATGCAGTAATTTAACAAGTTACTGATTCTTTCCACACAAAATTAGACATGATCTGCTCAGCTCCTCCTGTTCTATAACCTGCTGTCTGCAGACTGTACTGCATTCCCATGGTGAATGGTTCCCTTTACGGTGTCTCAGTCACCCAGAACCAGAGCCCAGAACCCTTACACTGGTAGTGGGGATGAGTTGTCAATATGGTTCCACCTCATGTAGCAAATAGAACAATCTGAATAGAAACATTGTACACTTTGTTTTACAAAAGACAAATTGTTACATTGTGAGTGTGACTAATTATTTGGATTATTTCCTTCCCATAGTCTTGCAGTGGAAGGTCCAAGGTGATGACATACCACGTAAGTAGAACAAAATATATTTTTAATAATGTGACTTCAAAAGGAAAAAGGAGTGAAATAATAACAATAATGTGATTACCGATTGAAATAAAATGGTGCCAAACACCTATTTATTGTGCCCATTAGTCATAGCTTCTGGGCAGACTGTCTTCTCTTGTCATATGGCATCTTTCAGAATTGTTTAACTCTAGAGCTCTCTCTAGTGGCCAGTGAGTAATAGTATATGCCAGAGCTCCCAATGTAGGCCAGAACATGTTAACTCAAACCAGAGCTCCCTGTAATGGATCTGGCACCCGGACTGGGTACCTCCGTTGATGGATGCTCCTAGTGCTTCCCGAGGACTCCAAGCACTCCACTCGACACCGTAACCACCACAGGAACCAGGAACAGGAACAGCTCTTATAAGAGCTTGTAGTTATAGCCAGGGGAGTATAGCAAATCTTCAGCGTATAGCAATCCCCAGTGTCGATCAGTTACCCAAACACCAGCCTCAACATGATGAAGGGTAAAACAGGAACTCCTTATTGAATACACACGCAATGACTAATATACACATTTTCCAACAAGGGAACCCCCCCTGTGGACCTGGTTGGGAACTGAGCACATAACATAGCAGCCAATCATTTACAGTTTTACAGTTTAAACACAAAAACTATACATTCCACAAACACAATGGCATTGCCTGTGATGCAATTAACAAACACAATGGCATTGCCTGTGACGCAATTAACAAACACAATGGCATTGCCTGTGACGCACTCAATAACAAAATAAGCATTGTCTTTGACGCAATCAACAAAATACAATTACCAAAACACAATGGGCTCTGCCTGTGATACAATTATCAAACATAATGGGCTAACTTACTCACAGGCAGAAAACACAAATTTTTCCCCAAAACACAGAAGACACCTCAAAACCCCACATATCCCCATAATGTATACATCAATGTAAAGCTCTGATCTGGGTAAACAACATATCCAAAAATCACCCAGATCCGAGCAGGGGTTCCCGAATTCCATGGAAGTTACATTTGGCCGACCGCAAGCATGGCTTTCCTGCCCAAAACAGTTCCACAGATTTAGACTGTGCGGCCGGTCTGTCTTCTCCTTCAAAGTTAGTATATGGGCCAAAATCCTGAGGCAAGAGGCTGGCAAACAGGCCCCTTCAAAACCCAGTGGTGAGGTTATTTTTGCCACACTCCCTCTAGTGGACAGTAGGCAGTACTAAATTTGATTTTGAAGACTTCCCTGTGATGTCACACAACACCTAAGTAATAGGGCTGCCTACATAAAACTGATTCTGAGCACCAAGAGGCGTCAGAATATTAGGTCCCATCCTGACTCCTGCCCTCTAAGCAACTATATCTGGACCACCTATTTATGTACCCAACCTTGGCTGGTCCCTTGTGAGTATTGACAGTTCTACCCTTAAATTGTCAAAAAGGATCAGACATGTCCTGCCAGATAAGTTAGATAGACAGATGATATAGACAGACAGACTGCTTTTATCCACTATTCTCAGACAAACCCTTCCATGTGCTAAATGAACTAATATCGCCGATCAGTCCACAGTCTAGTGTAAAAGATTACAGAGATATTACTTGTTAGGATTCTGCGGGGAAGGGCAGAGGCAAAGAAAGAGGGGGCTCTGTAGGGGAGAAGGGGGTGGGGATCAGAAAGATGAGGCCCGCACCACCTAGTTCAAGAAAATTAAAACAGCAGCATACCTAGCAATAATTAAACGTATGTATAAAAGCCACATAGAAAACCTACAGTATAGCAAAAATCTTATGTAGTGTTATTTCCCACAAAAAGGTTAAATTCTTGCACCTTATTCCCACTCCTCCCCCAACTCCTGGGCCCCCCAGCAAGTGCTATGGCAGCTATGGTATGCCGATACAGGGGGCCCTGTAGGATCATAGAGGACTCAGGAGGACAGTGTGGTTTCCTCCTAATCTTCCCCCTTCCCCCATGGGGAGCACACAGTCCCCCTGAGTCCTCTATAAGCCTACAGGGCCCCCCTCCCCAGCACAACAGTCACGTTGCATGGGGGGGGGGGGGATATGATTGGTGGCTATGTGCACACTGTGCTATCTAACCCCTATAATGCCCCCCAAAATGCCAGGGCACCATACTTACTTCATTCCCCAGCACCCACATTGCTCCTGATGCCCGCACAGCCTCCACTGCCTCCCTCCTGTCACACAGATGAAAACATTCAGAAATGAAGCGGGCAAAAAAAATCCAAATGGGGTGGAATAAAATTTAAAAAAAAAAAATTCTCCACCGTTTTATGGGTTTTGTTCCTACGGTGTTCTCTTTGCGGCAAAACTGACCTGTGCCCTTCATTCTCTGAGTCAGTACGATTATACTAATACCACATATGTATAGGTTTTATATGTGTAAATAGTGTAAAAATAAATTAAAACTTTGAAAAAACTTTTTTTTCATCACCATATTCTGACCCCCTTAACTTTTTTATAGTTATATCTACTGATCTGTGTCGGGGCTCATTGTAGTTTTGGTTGATACCATTTTGGAATGTGTGTGCCTTTTTGTCACAATTTTGGGGGTTAGAGAAGTGATAAAAAAATGGCGCTGGTAGCAAAGGGGTTAAGATGTGAGGGATGGGCTATGTCAGGGTTTAGCACAGTGGACACAGGCACTCGTTCAGCTGTGCTCGCATACATATATGTATCCACTGTCCTGTGCCCACTCCGGCCCATCTATGCCCGGCTTTACCAAAGCAGACGGGCAGGAGCAGTGATGTGCGCTGTCCATGGCTCACTGCAGCCCCAGTGAGATCCTTACTCCCACACAGCACTGTCATATCAGCCGTGTAGGAGAGTTAATAAAAACAAAAATAAAAAGATTTATCCCTAACGGTTTCAGTAGGTCATGTATACATTTCTTTATTGGCAAATGGGGGTGTGGCAGGGGAGGAGCCAGGACAGTGGGCGGGGTTAGGAGGCCCAATTCAAATTCTTGCTATGGGGCCCAGTGATTTCTATGTACACCCCTGGAGATAGATATGAAATAAATGATAGATAGATGATAGATAGATAGATAGATAGATAGATAGATAGATAGATAGATAGATAGATAGATAGATAGATAGATAGATAGATGCTATTAGTTTTTATTTGCTATTATTATTATTATTATTATTATTATCATTGTTTTTATAATTAGTTATAATTGGTTAATCTAAGCATTTTAATTGTTATTAGTATTATCCTTCATTTTTCTTTTCATCTGTTGTTTTTTCCAATGACCTCATAATATGAAGCAACCAGCTAACTGCAGGTTTATTTCCCTCTTGTGCAGCTTTGAATTGTCCTCCAAACAGCACATATGGAACCACTGGGGTGTGTGGCACAAACTGCTCCAACATAGTTAATCCTCCTAAAGGACCTTGCATTATGATTGCAATACTAACCTGTAAATGTGACGAAGGACTCATGCCTCAGACCGATACTTCTGGGGAATCTGTACAGTGCGTCAAACCAGAAGACTGCAAAGTCCCCTGTGGTCCCAACCAGCACTATGAGTTCTGCGGATCCGCCTGCCCACCGACATGTGAAGAACCAAATGGCCCTGAAAACTGTATCACAATGTGTTCTCCAAAATGTGTCTGTGATGTTGGATATGTTCTTTCTGGAGAAACGTGTGTAAAGCCAACAGAATGTTATTAACCACAGAGCTCAGTCTGACCATTCTGCAGCCAGTATTATGCTCTGAGAAGCAATGGGATTATATGTGTAAATGGGAAAAGCAGATAAAGCAGAGCTGAACGTGTTATGCTGTTTATTTTATCCAATGTAACAATGGAGCAAATTTACCTGTAAATCTATAGAAAACCACATCACAATATCATCAGCAGTTAGCATGTTGAGCTCTGCTAGATTTCTAAATGTTCATCGTTCAGTTTATTGCTGCTTGGCTTCTGTAAGCTCCATATTAATGGATTTATCAGGTCACAATATCAATTAAATGCGGCTATGGCTTATCTGTCCTGATACAATGTTATAATAAAGTTGACCTTTAATGAATGAAGCCGGATGTTATTTATAGTCAACACTGAAAGAATTTCTAGATGTAGAATTATTGTTTAACCCCCTTCCGACACTTTCCATACATGGATTACGGATGCCCAGTCTTTAAGATAGACTTTTTAAGCTAGAGCAAGCTCAGGAGCTGAGCGGGTGCCAAATCTACTAGGTATCTGTTCCTTTACACAGCAGAGAGTGGCAGAGTTAGGGCGGGTTCACATCTGCGTTCTGGATTCCATTATGGCTTTCCGTTATAACAGAATCCAAGAGACGGACGTCTGAAGCCTTTAGTTTTGATCCGTCACCATAGAAGTCTATGGGAAACATAACGGATCCGTCTGGTTCTCGTTATGCAAGACGGAAAACAAAGTCCTGCATAACGGAAACTAGGACGATCCGTTCTGCTGCCCATAGACTTCTATTAGGACAGAAAGCAAAATGGAAGGCCTTATAAAGGCTTCCGTTTTGACTTCCGTCCTAATACAAGTCTATGGGCAGCAGAACGGATCCGTCCTGGTTTTTGACGTCCGCCCAGGGCCGTCTTTACCAAGGGGCAAAAGGGGCAGCTGCCCCAGGCCCAGTTGCTCCTGGGGGGCCCAAGGCAGCTGCCTCTTGAGCCCTGCTAGCCACTGCCCCGGGTGTCAGGCTGTCAGCTACACAGGGGGTGCTGCTATACTATGCAATTCCTGCCGGCACTGAGTCCAGCCAGCGAACTGTGTCTGTGAGAGCTGTGAGTGTGATCTAGGACCTTAGATGACATCATCACTATGTGACCAGTAACCTAGCAATATTACTGGTCACATGGCTATGAGGTCATCACAGGTCCTATCAGGAGTGCTGCAGGAGAAGTTTGGCTTTTTTTTGGGTGAAGATTACATCAGAAAAAGGTGACAGGGGCTGTTATACTAATATACTGTAAACTACTGTATAGTGGGGTGCTGTATAGTGTGGGGGCCTGTATACTGTGGGGGGGCTGTATACTGTGGGGGGTGTGGGGGGGCTGTATACTTTGTGGGGGCCTGTATACTGTGTGGGGGCCTGTATACTGTGTGGGGGCCTGTATACTGTGGGGTCTCTGTATACTTTGGGGGGCCTGTATACTGTGGGGGGCCTGTATACTGTGGGGGGCATGTATACTGTGGGGGGCTGTATACTGTGGGGGGCATGGGGGCTGTATACTGTGGGGGCCTGTATACTGTGGGGGGCCTGTATACTGTGGGGGGCCTGTATACTGTGGGGGGCATGTATACTGTGGGGGGCTGTATACTGTGGGGGGCCTGTATACTGTGGGGGGCCTGTATACTGTGGGGTGCCTGTATACTGTGGGGCCCTGTATACTGTGGGGGGCCGCTATACTGTGGGAGGCTGTATACTGTGTGGGAGCCTGTATACTGTGTGGGGGGCTGTATATTGTGTGGGAGCCTGTATACTGTGTGGGAGCCTGTATACTGTGTAAGAGCCTGTATACTGTGGGGGGGCCTGTATACTGTATACTGTGGGGGGGGCCTGTATACTGTATACTGTGGGGGGGCCTGTATACTGTGGGTGCTGTATAGTGTGGAGTGCTATACTGCTGTACTGTATAGTGTGGGGTGCTGTATCGTGTATAGTTTGGGGTGCTGTATACGGTGCGCTGCTCTACTGTATACTGTGAGGTGTTTTATACTGTGGGGTGCTGTATACTGTGGGCTGCTATACTGCTCTACTATATACTGTTGGGTACTGTATAGTGTGGGGTGCTATACTGCATACTGTGTAGTGCTGTATACTATAGGGTGCTATACTGCATACTGTGGGGTGCTGTATACTATAGGGTGCTATACTGCATACTGTGGGGTGCTGGGGTGCACTGTAACACTAGGGTAAGCCGAGCCCCGGTCTCCTTCCTGCAGATCGGTCCCCACTTCCAGCCTGAGTCCAGCTGCCCAGAGCACTGATCCTGAGCCGCTGGAGTCTTCAGAACTGGAAGTATTTACAGTCATTCACTGTACTCTACCAGGTGTGTGGATTTTTTGTGTGTGTGCTATGGTGGAGGGCGTGATTGCCTGCTAAGGTGTGGGAAAGCGGGATCCAGGGGGCCCAAGTAAATTTTTGCCCAGGGTCCAATCAATATTAAAGACGGCCCTGCGTCCGCCTCATGGATTCCGTTACTTTCCGTTATAACCATGTTATAATGGAAAGCCATAACGGAATCCAGAACACAGATCTGAACCCGTCCTTAGTGATCGGAGACAACTCTGATCACAGACTTTTAAAACTTTAGATAAACTGTGACCATGGCATCTGAGCAGTTATTTACAGGGAACACAGAGTTCCCAGTGAGCAAGTGCCCCCCTCCCACAGCCAAACAACACATGCAAAACAAAATGGGGCCAACTTGTCCTACAAATACAAAAGGGCTCTGTGAACAAAAAAAGATTGCTTTTGTTTCAAAAATGCTTTTATTGTGTAAAACTGAAAAATAAAAATAGACATATTAGATATCACTGCGTCCATAATTACCTGCTCTATAAAAATGTGACCTGATCCATCCCATCCCATCAGGTGAACACTTTAAATAAAGTTAATAAAAAAGGTGCTAGAACAGCTATTTTTTTGTTACCTCACCTCACAATAAGCACATAATCGATCTATCAAAAAGTTGTATGTACCCTAAAAATGGTACCAATGAAAACTGCACCTCATCATGCAAAAAGTGAGTCCTTCCACCCCCCCCCCCCCCCCCAAAAGACCATCACTACAAAAATAAAAACATTGGGTCTCAGGAAATGGCAACATCATTTTTATATAAATATATATATATATTTATATATTTTTTTATTGTGTAAAACTGAAAATAAAACTAATTTACTTATATGGTATCGCTACGTCCATAATAAACTGTTCTACAAAATATCATATGACCTATTTGCCAGGTGAATGCCATAAAAATAATTAAATAAGTAAAAACTATGCCAGAACGGCCATGTTTGGTCACCTCATCACACAGCTCTACTGAGAGTAAAATTAAAATAAATATGGCTGCACTAGACCACATAGGATGTTCAAAAGTAATATCCATCAAAATCTGCTCTGCAAAAGCCAAAAGGTGGTCTTTCCCTTCTGAACCTTGTAGCAAACCCAAACAGCAGTTTATAGTCACAGTTACGGCTTTTCCATACCCAGTATAACCCACCCAATAATATAAGGGATATGGTATGTCTAATGGTATGTCTCAGGTGGCACCAGCTGGACTCAGCATATCGAGCACTGAAATGCACAAAAAAACTTGCAATTTTCACACAGTATGCTATGCATTCATTTCTGCAAAATACCTGTGGCATCGAAATGCTCACTCCACCCCTTATTAAATACATTGTGGGGTGTAGTTTATAAAATGGAGCAACTTCTCAGGAGTTAAATTTATTATTCACCCAAGAGACTTTATAGTCATCAGCCCAAGTGGTGTAAATCACCAAACTGGGCCTCAAAATGTGCTCCTGAGCCCTCTTGTACATTCGGGGGGAAGAATAGGGACACATGGTGTTTCTTAAACTAGGAAGCACAGCATAATAATAATAAGAGGGCTGCCTTTTAACACTGACACATAATGGGCACAACATATTCTTTTTTTCAAAATGCTCAGTTCATCACTTAAAAAAAATCCTTGGGCAGTGTAGTTTGCAAAATTCAGTTATTTTTGGGGGATTTCCACTGAAGGAGTACTTCAGGGTCTCTTCGATTGTAACATGGCACCTGAAAACCATTTCAGCAAAATCTGCCCCCACAAAAACCATATAGCGTTCCTTGTCCTGTGATGTGCCAATGCAACCATTTGCAAGCCCATATGGGGTGTTACTATATTCAGGAGAAAATGGGTAGCACATTGTGTTTTTTCTCCATCTTAAAATGAAAAAATTGGGGATAAAACAGGATTTTGTTGTAAAAAATGGCAATTTTCATTTTCATAGTCAAGTGTTTCTAAATTCTATGAAAAGCCTGTTGGGTAATAGAATTCACTACAACTCTAGGAAAATTATTTGGGGGAAGGGGGTGTCGTTTACAAAATTAAGTCACTTTTTGATGGGATTCCATTTTATGGGTACCTCAGGGTCTCTTCAAATGTGACCTGGCAAAAACCAATACAACAAAATCTGTTCTCCAAATCATATGACGTTCCTTCCCTTCTGACACAACATTTTTAGAATGGCTTGGGCAAATAAAGGATTCCAAAGTTATTAAAACATAAAGTGACTCCTGTCAGATTTGTAATATTTGTTCTTAAGGTGAAAATGTCTGGGTCCTGATGGAGTTAATATACTGTACAGTAGAGTTTAAATCAACGCATTGTACTACATTAATGTACCAGTGTAATTCAACGCATTTTACTGTGTCTGTAATACCCCAGACCTAAGGATATCTGCAATTGTTTATGTGAAGTAATAAATTGTAATGTGATGTTGTATTGGTACACCAGCGGGAGGGATATGGTTGGCAATGATTGACAGGAACAGTGTTCACCACCCTGTTTCTCCACTTTTGATGGGAGTAGGCTGGTTCTACTTTCTGCCAGGAGGGAGAGCTCAAGTCTAGAGTGAGATATCACATTCTAGAGCTCCTACTTCAAGGACCTTTATCCCATTCTCCTGTGAGACTTCTACTCAAGGGAGATTGTCCAATTCAAGAATACTGCCTTCCATAAAGCTTCAGCCTACAAAATCAGCTGAGTAGGGTTGAGCGAATCCGAACTTTAAAGTTCGGGTTCATACCGAACTTTAGGATTTTTGGACCCCGGACCCGAACCCAAACATTTCAGTAAAAGTTTGGGTTCGGGTTCGGTGTTCGGCGCTTTCTTGGCGCTTTTTGAAAGGCTGCAGAGCAGCCAATCAACAAGCGGTTAACTGTCTGACCTTAGAAGCCATCACAGCCATGCCTACTAATGGCATGGCTGTGATTGGCCAGTGCAGCATGTGACCCAGCCTCTATATAAGCTTGAGTCACATAGCGCTGCACGTCACTCTGCTGTTACAAGTGTAGGGAGAGGATGCTGCTGGACTTGTAATTTCAGGGAGAGAATAGGAGAGAATTAAACTCAGCGATCTACATAGAAATAGTTGTGTGGGTGCAGGGCACAATCTTTTTACCCTGACCTAAGCCCATTTGTTAGGTGGGCGGCGGCGGCCATTTTATGCAAGCTCAGTCCGCCAGCATTGCATCTGAGCTTTTGGGACATTGCAAATCACCATTTTTTTGGCAAACTACATCTTGATTAGTCAGTGTGCAATTAAAGGTAGAAATACACCCATTATTTTCTGGGGTTTGAAAAACACACTTTTTTGCCAAAAAACAGTATTTTCCTGATCTGCAAGTGTTAAATTCAAGTTTAATATATACAGCTTTCATATTCTGTTACCAAAAAAACACGTTTTTTGCAATCTACAACATCTGGATTAGTAAGTGTGCAATTTAAGGTAGAAATACACCCATCATTTTCTGGGGTTTTAAAAACACACTTTTTTGACAAAAAACACTATCAGGCCTTGCAGCATCAGCACGTGTGAAATTACAGGCTTATATACTGCTCTTAAATTCAGTTGTTAAACACTCGTTTGGGCAAAAAAAAATTAGTTGGCAGCCTTTGATGCAGATGTCATTTTGAGACAAACCCTGTATATACAGGGCTTATATTCTTCTATTAATAAAACACCCTTTTTTGGGCAAAATACAAAATTTTTCAGGCCTTGCAGCATCAAGACGTTTGAAATTCCAGGGTTATATACCACTGTCATATTCAGTTATTAAACTAACACTCGTTTGGGCAAAAATATATTAGTTGGCAGCCTTTGCTGCAGATGTCTTTGTGGGATACACCCTTTAAATACAGGGGTTCTATTCAGATATTTGAAATACCACCATTTTGTGCACAAATCTTTAATTGTGGCCTAGTGTGGGTCAGGCCGTGTGAGATACACCCTGTATATACAGGGCTTATATTCTTCTATTACTAAAACACCCTTTTTGGGGCAAAATACACAAGACCATGTTTTTCATTGGGGGAGCAGTCCCACCGCATGTGGACCGCAGCAAACCACTATCCCCAGCAAAAAAATGAATGCGTACAATGGAGGATGCCAGCGCGGTCCACATGCACCACAAAGGCATCCTACACAAAACGGAGCATTGTGCGGATGAAAATATAATTATATAAATCACAAAAAAAAATGCACCAAACGGATATGCCACTGACTATACTAGCTAGTCATACAAGCAGATATTAAAAGCTGAGACTTTTGCCAATATATTCCTGTCAGGAACATATCGGAGCCCATCATGCACCACGTCACGGTCTCTCAGCATGTCAAGGGTCCTACCACTACGCTAACTATGGTGTGAACACGTATTGAAGGTGATGAAATCCAGCTCACAGCCAAGCTTCCACACAACCGCATAGCAGGACAACTAATGCAATGTGAACAAAGCAAGACTGTAAGCCACAGCTTTTAATATCTGCTTCTATGACTAGCTAGTATAGTCAGTGGCATATCCGTTTAATGCATTTTTTTCTGTGATTTATACAAAATACACAAGATGTTTGAAATTCCCTTTAAATACAGGGGTTTAATTCAGGTATTTGAAATACAGCCATTTTGGGCAAACAAATTTAATTGAGGCCTAGTCTGGTTCAGGGCGTGTGAGATACACCCTGTACATACTGTCGTTCTATTCTACTATAAATTAAACACCCATTTAGGGCAAGATCCTAAATTCGAAAAAAAAATTGAGGAGAGCGTCAAATACGGGACGTGGCCCAGGTCATGGTGCTGCTGGTGGAGCTCCTGTTGCAGGGAGAAGATGTGGTTGATCTGTGCCAGCTACACGCACAAGTGAAACCCCTTCCTCAGGTGCGAGTAGGCAACAGAACCTGCAGCGGTATTTGGTCGGGCCTAATGCTGCTCTACGAATGGTGAGGCCTGAAAAAGTCCAGGCGATAGTAGATTAGGTTGCTGACAGTGGCTCCAGTTCCTTCACATTGTCTCCCACCCACTCTCATGCTGAAAGATCACAGTTTGCACCTGCAGCCGATGTCCATCAGTCTTTCACCTCACCCCCTTGCAAATCAGCCAAGCAGTCTGAGCCCCAAGTCATGCAGCAGTCTCTTCTGTTTTTTGATGACTCTGTCATCAGGGTTTACCAGGGCCATCCACCTAGCCCTGCCCCAGAAGTGGAAGAGATTAAGTGAACCGATGCTCAACCACTTATCTTTCAAGATTAGTATATGGGAGGACCATCGCAGCACGTCTCGGATGATGACGAAACACAGGTGCCAAGTGCTGGGGCTTTAAAAAGTGTGCAGACCGAAAAGGGGGGCAGGGGTGAAAACTGGGTGGAAGATGATGTGGAGGACGATGAGGTCCTCGACCCCACATGGAATCAAGGTCATGCGAGTGACCTATGTAGTTCGGAGAAGAGGCGGTGGTCGCACAGAGCCACCAGCACAGCAGAAAAGGGAGCAGGGTGAAAAAGCAGAGCGACCGTCCTCTAGACAGTACACCTGCCACTGCCCACCGCAGCAAGGGACCGAGCACACCAAAGCAGGCTCGAAGGAGTTCCCTGGCGTGGCAGTTCTTCAGACAATGTGCTGACAACAAGACACGAGTGGTTTGCACGCTGTGCAATCAGAGCATGAAGCGAGGCATAAACGTTCTCAACCTGAGCACAACCTGCATGACCAGGCATTTAAGTACAAAGCA
The DNA here is from genome assembly GCF_905171765.1 of Bufo bufo. NCBI lineage: Eukaryota > Metazoa > Chordata > Amphibia > Anura > Bufonidae > Bufo > Bufo bufo. The sequence goes on along the minus strand of NC_053389.1, from coordinate 31,845,451 downwards.
CAAAAACCAAGAAAGGTCTCTGGCTCCTCCTGCTTCCTCTACTGCTGCAGTCTCAGCCTCTTCATCCACCTCTGGAGTGACAGTGCCACCTGCCACCCCGCAAACAGAGGATCTTCCAGCAACACCACCACCTGGGTCACCAAGCATCTCCACAATGTCCCACGGAAGCGTTCAGCTCTCCATCTCCCAAACACTGGAGAGGAAGAGGAAGTACCCTCCTACCCACCCGCGATCTCTAGCCCTGAATACCAGCATTTCTAAATTACTAGCCTTTGAAATGCTGTCATTCCATCTGGTGGAGACGGATAGTTTTAAAGGCCTTATGGCGGTGGCTGTCCCACAGTACGTCGTGCCCAGCCGCCACTACTTTTCCAGGCGAGCCATCCCTTCCCTGCACAACCAAGTAGGGGACAAAATCAGGTGTGCACTGCGCAACGCCATCTGTGGCAAGGTGCACCTCACTACGGATACGTGGACCAGTAAGCACGGTCAGGGACGTTATATCTTCATAACAGCACACTGGGTAAATGCAGTGGCAGCTGGGCCTGATTGCTAGAATTAGCGAAGTTGACGAATAGGTAGCTAAAACGGAGATGGAGAATACGTCGTTATATTCGTTTAGAGGAATATGACGAATACATTCGTCATATTCGCTAATTCTACCAAGCCAACCATAGTAAATTAACAATTAACGGATTACACTGCTGACAGCAAAAATGTGGACAGATTATGGGAGAAAAATTGTTTTCTGTATTAAAAATTTTTCCCTTTATCTAGGCCTGACAATAACACAAGCTATTGAAGCGCAGATCACACAATTCACGGATTACACTGTTGATAGCAAAAATGTGGATAGATTATGAGAGATAAATAGTTTTCTGTATTTAAAATTTTTCCCTATATCTGGGCCTGACAACCACACAAGGTATTGAAGCGCAGATCACACAATTCACAAATTACACCGTTGACAGAAAAATGTGGATAGATTATGGAAGAAAAATAGTTTTCTGTATTTAAAATTTTTCCCTATATCTGGGCCTGACAACCACACAAAGTATTGAAGTGCAGATCACACAATTCACGGATTACACCGTTGACAGCAAAAATGTGGATAGATTATGGGGAAAAAATAGTCTTTTCTGTTTTTTAATTTTTTCCCTATATCGGGGCCTGACAACCACACAAGATGTTGAAGCGCAGATCACACAAATCACGGATTACACGGTTGACAGCAAAAATGTGGACAGATTATGAGAGAATTTTTTTTTCTGTATTTTAATTGTTTCACTATATTTGGCCCTGACAACCACACAAGGTATTGAAGCGACGGTCACACAAATCACGGATTACACCGTTGACAGGAAAATTGTGGCTAGATTATGGGAGAAAAATAGTTTTTTGTATTTTTTATTTTTTCCTATATATGGGCCTGACAATGACACAAGCTATTGAAGCGCAGATCACACAATTCACGGATTACACCATTGACAGCAAAAATGTGGATAGATTATGGGAGAAAAATCGTTTTCTGTATTTCAAATTTTTTCCTATATATGGGCCTGACAACCACACAAGGTGTTGAAGCGCAGATCACACAATTCACGGATTACACGGTTGATAGCAAAAATGTGGACAGATTATGGGAGAAAAATTGTTTTCTGTATTTTAATTGTTTCCCTATATTTGGGCCTGATAACCAAACAAGGTATTGAAGCGACGGTCACACAATTCACAGATTACACCGTTGACAGGATTATGGGAGAAAAATAGTTTTTTGTATTTTTAATTTTTTCCTATATATGGGCCTGACAACGACACAAGCTATTGAAGCGCAGATCACACAATTCACGGATTACACCGTTGACAGCAAAAATGTGGATAGATTATGGGAAAAAAAAAAATCTGTATTTCAAATTTTTTCCTATATATGGGCCTAACAACCACACAAGCTATTGAAGCGCAGATCACACAATTCACGGATTACACCGTTGATAGCAAAAATGTGGATAGATTATTGGAGAAAAATAGTTTTCTGTATTTAAAATTTTTCCCTATATATGGGCCTGACAACCACACAAAGTATTAAAGCGCAGATCACACAATTCATGGATTAAACCGTTGACAGCAAAAATGTGGATAGATTATGGGGAAAAAAATTGTGTTTTCTGAATTATAATTTTTTCCCTATATCGGGACAACCACACAAGGTGTTGAAGCGCAGATCACACAATTCACGGATTACACGGTTGACAGCAAAAATGTGGACAGATTATGGGAGAAAAATTGTTTTCTATATTTTGTTTCCCTATATTTGGGCCTGACAACCACACAAGGTATTGAAGCGACGTTCACACAATTCACGGATTACACCGTTGACAGGAAAAATGTGGCTAGATTATGGGAGAAAAATATTTTTTCCCATATATGGGCCTGACAACGACACAAGCTATTTAAGCGCAGATCACACAATTCACAGATTACACCGTTGACAGCAAAAATGTGGATAGATTATGGGAGAAAAATTGTTTTATGAATTTCAAATTTTTTCCTATATATGGGCCTGACAACCACACAAGGTGTTGAAGCGCAGATCACACAATTCACGGATTACACGGTTGACATAAAAAATGTGGACAGATTATGGGAGAACAATTGTTTTCTGTATTTTAATTGTTTCCCTATATTTGGGCCTGACAACCACACAAGGTATTGAAGCAACGGTCACACAATTCACGGATTACACCGTTGACAGGAAAAATGTGGCTAGATTATGGGAGAAAAATAGTTTTTTGTATTTTTTATTTTTTCCTCTATATGGGCCTGACAACGACACAAGCTATTGAAGCGCAGATCACACAATTCACGGATTACACCGTTGACAGCAAAAATGTGGATAGATTATGGGAGAAAAATATTTTTTTGGTATTTAAAATTTTTTCCTATATCGGGGCCTGACAACCACTCAAGGTATTGAAGCTCAGATCACACAATTCACGGATTACACCGTTGACAGCAAAAATGTGGATAGATTATGGGAGAAAAATTGTTTTCTGTATTTAAAATTTTTCCCTATATCTAGGCCTGACAACCACACAAGGATTTGAAGCGCAGATCACACAATTCACGGATTACACCGTTGACAGCAAAAATGTGGATAGATTATGGGAGATTTTATTTTTCTGTATTTCAAATTTTTTCCTATATATGGGCCTGACAACCACACAAGGTATTGAAGCGCAGATCACACAATTCACGGATTACACCGTTGACAGCAAAAATGTGGATAGATTATTGGAGAAAAATAGTTTTCTGTATTTAAAATTTTTCCCTATATATGGGCCTAACAACCACACAAGGTATTAAAGCGCAGATCACACAATTCACGGATTACACCGTTGACAGCAAAAATGTGGATAGATTATGGGGAAAAAAATTGTGTTTTCTGTATTATAATTTTTTCCCTAAATCGGGGCCTGACAACCACACAAGGTGTTGAAGTGCAGATCACACAATTCACAGATTACACCGTTGAGAGCAAAAATGTGGACAGATTATGGGAGAAAAATTGTTTTCTGTATTTTAATTTTTTCCCTTTATCTAGGCCTGACAATCACACAAGCTATTGAAGCGCAGATCACACAATTCACGGATTACACCGTTGACAGGAAAAATGTGGATAGATTATGAGAGAAAAATAGTTTTCTGTATTTAAAATTTTTCCCTATATATGGGCCTGACAACCACACAAGGTATTGAAGCGCAGATCACACAATTCACGGATTACACCGTTGACAGCAAAAATGTGGATAGATTATTGGAGAAAAATAATTTTCTGTATTTAAAATTTTTCCCCATATCTGGGCCTGACAACCACACAAAGTATTGAAGTGCAGATCACACAATTCACGAATTACACCGTTGACAGCAAAAATGTGGATAGTTTATGGGAAAAAAATAGTGTTTCCTGTATTTTAATTTTTTCCCTATTTCGGGGCCTGACAACCACACAAGGTGTTGAAGCGCAGATCACACAATTCACGGATTACACGGTTGACAGCAAAAATGTGGACAGATTATGGGAGAAAAATAGTTTTCTGTATTTTAATTGTTTCCCTATATTTGGGCCTGACAACCACACAAGGTAATGAAGCGACGGTCACACAATTCACGGATTACACCGTTGACAGCAAAAATGTGGATAGATTGTGGGAGAAAAATTGTTTTCTGTATTTTAAATTTTTCCCTATATATGGGCCTGACAACCACACACGGATTTGAAGCGCAGATTACACAATTCACGGATTACACCGTTGACAGCAAAAATGTGGATAGATTATGGGAGAAAAATATTTTTTTTGTATTTCAAATTTTTTCCTATATCGGGGCCTGACAACCACTCAAGGTATTGAAGCTCAGATCACACAATTCACGGATTACACCGTTGACAGCAAAAATGTGGATAGATTATGGGAGATTTTATTTTTCTGTATTTCAAATTTTTTCCTATATATGGGCCTGACAACCACACAAGGTATTGAAGCGCAGATCACACAATTCACGGATTACACCGTTGACAGCAAAAATGTGGATAGATTATGAGAGAAAAATAGTTTTCTGTATTTAAAATTTTTCCCTATATATGGGCCTGACAACCACACAAGGTATTGAAGCGCAGATCACACAATTCACGGATTACACCGTTGACAGCAAAAATGTGGATAGATTATTGGAGAAAAATAATTTTCTGTTTTTAAAATTTTTCCCCATATCTGGGCCTGACAACCACACAAAGTATTGAAGTGCAGATCACACAATTCACGAATTACACCGTTGACAGCAAAAATGTGGATAGTTTATGGGAAAAAAATAGTGTTTCCTGTATTTTAATTGTTTCCCTATATTTGGGCCTGACAACCACACAAGGTATTGAAGCGACGGTCACACAATTCACGGATTACATCATTGACAGGAAAAATGTGGCTAGATTATGGGAGAAAAATAGTTTTTTGTATTTTTTTTTTTTTCCTATATATGGGCCTGACAACCACACAAGGTATTGAAGCGCAGATCACACAATTCACGGATTACACCGTTGACAGCAAAAATGTGGATAGATTATGGGGAAAAAAATTGTGTTTTCTGTATTATAATTTTTTCCCTATATCGGGGCCTGACAACCACACAAGGTGTTGAAGTGCAGATCACACAATTCACAGATTACACCGTTGAGAGCAAAAATGTGGACAGATTATGGGAGAAAAATTGTTTTCTGTATTTTAATTTTTTCCCTTTATCTAGGCCTGACAATCACACAAGCTATTGAAGCGCAGATCACACAATTCACGGATTACACCGTTGACAGGAAAAATGTGGATAGATTATGAGAGAAAAATAGTTTTCTGTATTTAAAATTTTTCCCTATATATGGGCCTGACAACCACACAAGGTATTGAAGCGCAGATCACACAATTCACGGATTACACCGTTGACAGCAAAAATGTGGATAGATTATTGGAGAAAAATAATTTTCTGTATTTAAAATTTTTCCCCATATCTGGGCCTGACAACCACACAAAGTATTGAAGTGCAGATCACACAATTCACGAATTACACCGTTGACAGCAAAAATGTGGATAGTTTATGGGAAAAAAATAGTGTTTCCTGTATTTTAATTTTTTCCCTATTTCGGGGCCTGACAACCACACAAGGTGTTTAAGCGCAGATCACACAATTCACGGATTACACGGTTGACAGCAAAAATGTGGACAGATTATGGGAGAAAAATAGTTTTCTGTATTTTAATTGTTTCCCTATATTTGGGCCTGACAACCACACAAGGTAATGAAGCGACGGTCACACAATTCACGGATTACATAGAAACATAGAAACATAGAATGTGTCGGCAGATAAGAACCATTCGGCCCATCTAGTCTGCCCAATATACTGAATACTATGGATAGCCCCCGGCCCTATCTTATATGAAGGATGGCCTTATGCCTATCCCATGCATGCTTAAACCCCTTCACTGTATTTGCAGCTACCACTTCTGCAGGAAGGCTATTCCATGCATCCACTACTCTCTCAGTAAAGTAATACTTCCTTATATTACTGTTAAACCTTTGCCCCTCTAATTTAAAACTGTGTCCTCTTGTGGTAGTTTTTCTTCTTTTAAATATGCTCTCTTCCTTTACCGAGTTGATTCCCTTTATGTATTTAAAAGTTTCTATCATATCCCCTCTGTCTCTTCTTTCTTCCAAGCTATACATATTAAGGTCCTTTAACCTTTCCTGGTAAGTTTTATCCTGCAATCCATGTACTAGTTTAGTAGCTCTTCTCTGAACTCTCTCTAGAGTATCTATATCCTTCTGGAGATATGGCCTCCAGTACTGCGCACAATACTCCAAGTGAGGTCTCACCAGTGTTCTGTACAGCGGCATAAGCACTTCACTCTTTCTACTGCTTATACCTCTCCCTATACATCCAAGCATTCTGCTGGCATTTCGTGCTGCTCTATTACATTGTCTTCCCACCTTTAAGTCTTCTGAAATAATTACTCCTAAATCCCTTTCCTCAGATACTGAGGTCAGGACTGTGTCAAATATTCTATATTCTGCCCTTGGGTTTTTACGCCCCAGGTGCATTATCTTGCACTTATCCACATTAAATTTCAGTTTCCAGAGTTCTGACCATTCTTCTAGTTTTCCTAAATCCTTTTCCATTTGGCGTTTCCCTCCAGGAACATCAACCCTGTTACATATCTTTGTGTCATCAGCAAAAAGACAAACCTTACCAGCGAGGCCTTTTGCAATATCACTTATGAAGATATTAAACAAAATCGGTCCCAGTACAGATCCCTGTGGAACCCCACTGGTAACATTACCTTGTTTTGAATGTTCTCCATTGACTACAACCCTCTGTTGTCTGTCACTCAGCCACTGCCTAATCCACTCAACAATATGGGAGTCCATGCTCAATGACTGCAGTTTATTGATAAGTCTTCTATGTGGGACAGTGTCAAAAGCCTTACTAAAATCTAGATATGCGATGTCTACTGCACCTCCACCGTCTATTATTTTATTCACCCAGTCAAAAAAATCTATAAGATTTGTTTGACATGATCTCCCTGAAGTGAACCCATGTTGTTTTTCATCTTGCAATCCATGGGATTTTAGATGTTCCACAATCCTATCCTTTAATAGGGTTTCCATTAATTTGCCTACTATTGATGTCAGACTCACTGGTCTATAGTTGCTCGATTCCTCCCTACTACCTTTCTTGTGAATGGGCACGACATTTGCCAATTTCCAATCTTCCGGGACGACTCCTGTTACTAATGATTGGTTAAATAAATCTGTTAACGGTTTTGCCAGCTCACCACTAAGCTCTTTTAATAATTTTGGGTGTATCTCATCAGGCCCCTGTGACTTATCTGTCTTCACCTTAGACAGCAAACTTAGAACATCTTCCTCTGTAAAGATACATGCATCAAACGATTTAATAGTCATTCTTTCTAGTGGAGGTCCTTCTCCTTTTTCTTTTGTAAAAACTGAACAGAAGTATTCATTAAGGCAGTCGGCTAGCCCTTTATTCTCTTCTACATACCTTCCGTCCTTTGTTTTTAATTTAGTTATTCCTTGTTTTAATTTCCTTTTTTCATTTATATATCTGAAGAATGTCTTATCCCCTTTTTTCATAGACTGAGCTAGTTTTTCTTCTGCCTGCGCTTTAGAAGTTCTTATAACTTGCTTGGCCTCTCTCTGCCTAATCTTGTAGATTTCCTTATCTTCATTGCTCTGGGTTTTTTTATAATTACAAAATGCTAGCTTTTTATTTTTAATGATTTGGGCCACTTCTGCTGAGTACCACATTGGTCTCCTCCTTTTTTTGCTTTTACTGACAAGTCTAATGCAATTTTCTGTTGCCTTCAATAATGCACCTTTTAAGTAGTCCCATTTCTCCTGGACTCCATGTAATCCGTTCCAGTCTGATAAGGACTCATTTATGACTAATTTCATTTTTGAAAAGTCTGTTTTTCTAAAATCTAAAACTTTTGTTTTTGTGTGGTGGGACTCTTTCACAGTTCTTATATTAAACCACACTGACTGGTGATCACTAGATCCCAAGGTTTCGCCTACAATGACATCATATACCGAATCCCCGTTTGTGAATACCAAATCCAAAATGGCCTCCCTCCGGGTTGGCTCCTCAACCACTTGTTGTAGAGATAACCCCAGTAGGGAATTTAGAATATCTGTACTCCTGGTAGAACTTGCTATTTTGGTTTTCCAGTTTATATCTGGAAGATTGAAATCTCCCATAATGATAACTTCTCCTTTCATTGTCATTTTAGCTATTTCTTCAACTAGTAGATCATCTAGTTCTTTAACTTGACCAGGTGGTCTATATATCACACCTACACGAGTTACTGCATGGTTAGCAAACTGCAGCGTAACCCAAACTGACTCTATGTTGGCCTCACCAACTTGTATTAGGTTAGATTTAATGCTATCTTTCACATACAGGGCCACTCCTCCTCCTTTCTTGCCTTCTCTGTCTCTTCTGTATAAAGAGTACCCTGGTATGGTTATGTCCCAGTCATTTCTTTCATTAAACCATGTCTCTGTAACAGCCACTAAATCTACATTCTCAGATGCCATTATTGACCCAAGTTCATTGATTTTTTTACCTAAACTGCGAGCATTTGTAGACAGGACTCTGAGCTTATCATTTCTTAACCTCAGTGCTTCTGGCCTGTTCTGGCATTGTTTCGGGGGGCAATTGGACTCTTTTATTTTCACTCTTTTGCCCCCCCTTCCTAGTTTAAATACTCTTTCGCAAATTCTTGGAGTTGTTCACTAAGTACATTTGTTCCTTTGAGAGAAAGATGCAAACCATCTTTTTTGTACAGTTCCTTTCTATTCCAAGTAGAGCTATCATGAGAAACAAAGCCAAATCCTTGCTCTTGACACCATTTACCAAGCCATATGTTGAACTCCTTTATGCGCCTCTGCCTATCATTCTGAACATTATGCACAGGCAGAACTTCAGAAAATGAAATGGTGGATGCAAAATCCTGTACGTCATTACCAAGTGTGATAAAAGATTTTTTCACCTCTGACACTTCATTGCAAGCCAGGTCATTTGTCCCTAGATGGACAAGAACATCCACGTCCCCTTCCTGCTTTGCTTGCTTAACAATATTAATAATACGTCTTCTATCTCTTCTAGCAGTAGCCCCAGGGAGACATCTCACAAAACCATTTTCTTTAAGCTCCACACTTCTTATGATTGAATCACCCAGCAACAGCTGCTTCCTTTGAGACTTCACTTTATCTTTTTTGTTGCATACATTAGACATAGGAGTCGATGGTTTCTCACCCTCTGTGCTTGAGTCCATATCCATGTTGTCCTTACATTCTGAGAGTGCTGCAAATGAATTATGGAGAACCACCGACTGTGGGACATGTCTTCTATCCACCACTCTAAGACTTCCAGAACCTACATTAACCCATCTGCCATTTCTGGGGGTCCTCTGTGGCAGTGGCATTGCAGCAGTCCTAGCTGGAGTTTGTTTAACAGATAATTTAAATATTTCAGCTTTCAAAAATGCAATTTCCTGCTGCAGTAAGGAGAACTGTCTACAGATCTGACAGCATCCGAATCTCCAAAGAGTGGAACATGAAATAAATGCACAACAATTCCTGCACTGAACCAAGTCTGCCATTTTAAAGAGGAGAAAAAAATAAAAAAATAAAAAAATAAATTTGTAACTTTAAATCAAACAAATCTTACCTTTTTTTTTTGTATTGTTTCCACCTTCCAGCCTACCTCCTGACTATCTCCTGCAATATCTCTTTACTAGTACTTAATGTAGTACTTGAAGCTAGTACTTTCAGCTAATGAATTAGGCCAGCTAATGAGTCTGTCTCTATATATACACACACTCCTTCCCAAACTCCTCCCCCAGCAACAAATGTAACACCTTAGTGAGCTAGGCTCATTAGCAAACGCACAATAGCAAACAGCTGACCGAATTCCTTACCTCTTCTCAATCAATGATCAGCAAAAACAACACAGATGAGCCAGTTGGAGACTCTAAGCCAATCTCTTGCAGTATCTTTTGAATCTCTTCAGTCTGCTGCAATATCTCTTTACTAGTACTTAATGTAGTACTTGAAGCTAGTACTTTCAGCTAATGAATTAGGCCAGCTAATGAGTCTGTCTCTATATATACACACACTCCTTCCCAAACTCCTCCCCCAGCAACAAATGTAACACCTTAGTAAGCTAGGCTCATTAGCAAATGCACAATAGCAAACAGCTGACCGAATTCCTTACCTCTTCTCAATCAATGATCAGCAAAAACAACACAGATGAGCCAGTTGGAGACTCTAAGCCAATCTCTTGCAGTATCTTTTGAATCTCTTCAGTCTGCTGCAATATCTCTTTACTAGTACTTAATGTAGTACTTGAAGCTAGTACTTTCAGCTAATGAATTAGGCCAGCTAATGAGTCTGTCTCTATATATACACACACTCCTTCCCAAACTCCTCCCCCAGCAACAAATGTAACACCTTAGTGAGCTAGGCTCATTAGCAAACGCACAATAGCAAACAGCTGACCGAATTCCTTACCTCTTCTCAATCAATGATCAGCAAAAACAACACAGATGAGCCAGTTGGAGACTCTAAGCCAATCTCTTGCAGTATCTCTTGAATCTCTTCAGTCTGCTGCAATATCTCTTTACTAGTACTTAATGTAGTACTTGAAGCTAGTACTTTCAGCTAATGAATTAGGCCAGCTAATGAGTCTGTCTCTATATATACACACACTCCTTCCCAAACTCCTCCCCCAGCAACAAATGTAACACCTTAGTGAGCTAGGCTCATTAGCAAACGCACAATAGCAAACAGCTGACCGAATTCCTTACCTCTTCTCAATCAATGATCAGCAAAAACAACACAGATGAGCCAGTTGGAGACTCTAAGCCAATCTCTTGCAGTCTCTTGCACCGTTGACAGCAAAAATGTGGATAGATTGTGGGAGAAAAATTGTTTTCTGTATTTTAAATTTTTCCCTATATATGGGCCTGACAACCACACACGGATTTGAAGCGCAGATTACACAATTCACGGATTACACCGTTGACAGCAAAAATGTGGATAGATTATGGGAGAAAAATATTTTTTTTGTATTTCAAATTTTTTCCTATATCGGGGCCTGACAACCACTCAAGGTATTGAAGCTCAGATCACACAATTCACGGATTACACCGTTGACAGCAAAAATGTGGATAGATTATGGGAGATTTTATTTTTCTGTATTTCAAATTTTTTCCTATATATGGGCCTGACAACCACACAAGGTATTGAAGCGCAGATCACACAATTCACGGATTACACCGTTGACAGCAAAAATGTGGATAGATTATGAGAGAAAAATAGTTTTCTGTATTTAAAATTTTTCCCTATATATGGGCCTGACAACCACACAAGGTATTGAAGCGCAGATCACACAATTCACGGATTACACCGTTGACAGCAAAAATGTGGATAGATTATTGGAGAAAAATAATTTTCTGTATTTTAAATTTTTCCCCATATCTGGGCCTGACAACCACACAAAGTATTGAAGTGCAGATCACACAATTCACGAATTACACCGTTGACAGCAAAAATGTGGATAGTTTATGGGAAAAAAATAGTGTTTCCTGTATTTTAATTTTTTCCCTATTTCGGGGCCTGACAACCACACAAGGTGTTGAAGCGCAGATCACACAATTCACGGATTACACGGTTGACAGCAAAAATGTGGACAGATTATGGGAGAAAAATTGTTTTCTGTATTTTAATTGTTTCCCTATATTTGGGCCTAACAACCACACAAGGTAATGAAGCGACGGTCACACAATTCACGATTACACCGTTGACAGGAAAAATGTGGCTAGATTATGGGAGAAAAATTGTTTTTTGAATTTTACATTTTTTCCTATATATGGGCCTGACAACGACACAAGGTGTATTTTTTGGTCAATTGTCTTAGGTAGGATCTCATTTTTTGCGGGATGAGATGATCGTTTGATTGGTACGATTTTGGGGTATGTATGAGGTGACAAAAAAAGGCTTTTTTTACACAGTTTTTATTTTTATTTTTTTACGGTGTTCATCTGAGGGGTTAGATCGTGTGATATTTTAATAGACCTGGTTGTTACGGACACCGCAATACCTAATATGGCTACTTTTTTAATTTTTGGACTTTTAACACAATAAAAGCATTTGTGAAACAAAATAAATAATGTTTTAGTGTCTCCAAAGCCATGTCTGAAAGCCAAAGTTTTTTTTTTTTTTGGCCCATTGTTTTATGTAGGAGCGCTTTATTTTTGCAGTTTTTATTTTATTTTTTTCTACGGCGTTCAGGTGAGGGGATTATTCATGTGATAATTTTATAGAGCTGGTCATTACGGACGCTGCAATACCCAATATGTCATTTTTTTTTTCTTTTCTTTTTTACAATGTTTTATTTTGGGAAAGGGGCTTTTTTTTACTTGAAACTTTATTTTTATTATTATGAAAAACACTTTTTTTTACTTTTTTAAAACTTTTTATTTTTGTCCCACTCATCCCATCTGCAATGCATTACACTGCATCCTGTATTGTAATGCATTGCCTGTCAGCCTTTACACTGACAGCCTGCCTGTGAGACCCAGCCTAAGGTTCCAATCAGATCTCAGGTCCCTGCCACAGCAGCACGGGGACCCAATGGAGATGCGGAGGGCACCAGTACCCTCCGCAAACCCTCTGTATGCCACAGTCAGCTTTGACCGCTGCATACAAGGGGTTAATACGCCTGCATTGTTTTCACTGATGCCGGCGTATGCAGCAGGGGCCCAACTGTCAGTGACTGCCGGGTCCGTGCCGCTGATAGGGCGGGCGCAACTCCTGTATATGTACGGCGCTGGTCCTTAAGTCACGTCCACCAGCACCATACATGTACAGCGAAGGGTACTTAAGTGTCACGAGGGTATCAAGAGCCACGTCTGACTCCGTTATACCCGGGGTCAGGAAGTCGCAGCGGGTGGCTGCGCGCTCTATATCTAAAGATCACGTTGTTTTTTTAGTGATTGTTTTCTGTGTTTGCCTTGCTATCCTTTTTGTCTCTCTCAGGGATCCGTAGCTTCTCCTCCTCAGCTGTTTCTTGTCTGCCACTCCCTACCTCCTTATATTCTCCCCTCACACTTCTCTAGTTGCCAGTTATAGAGCTTCCTGCCTGGACATCTATACTGACCCACTGGAGTTGTGAATCCTGGTTGTCGTTCCAGAGTGCTACCCTCCGGATCCCTGTTGGGCTTCTTGTTGTCCCCTGTTGTCGCCCACCTGGGAATATATGTTGAGTCTGTGTTGTCTGTCCTCCCCTTGGTGTTTTCCCTTAGAGTTAGTGGTGCGGACTAGTGTTCCCATCGCCCAGTTCACTACCTAGGGCTCAGCTCAGGGAAAGCCAGGGCTTTAGGCACGTGATCGGCGTACGGGTGAGGAACCCGTCTAGGGACGTCAGGGCAGCCAGGTGCCAGCCGCCAGGTGAGTCAGGGGTCACCATCTTCCCTCTCACTTGGGCAGGGCTTTCCTCGTTCCCTCCCTCTGTGTCACGTATGTGATAGCCACGCCGACCGTGATATTAAGGGGTTAAAACTTTAATAAGAATCTTCTTGTGTTCTAACGATTCCATGACCTTAGAGGAAGCATTACCTAGATTGATTTTTTAACCTGTGAATGCTAGCAGCTGTAGAGAGTACTTAGGTGTTATTTAATGCAAGGTGTCTCATCACCCTCATTTGATGAGTGGTGGCAGCTATGATTGATTATTTTTGGTTGACGGAGAGCTGATGGAGGGACGTCGAGCACGACCCTGCAGGCTCCCATCCTGAATCTAAGTCGGTGATCTTGACACTTCTCTATCGGCTTTTTGTTTAACTTGCATGATTTATGTGATGACCACTGGCGACTCAGGTGGCTGATCTGCTCCTTTTTTTCGTTTCCTGCTTACAATTTTTATTTAGTGAGGAAGAGGAAAAAAAGAAGGCTGCGGGTCCGAGACCTCCGTGCTGCATTTGTCTGTTTATATCTGTAATACTCACAAATAACATAAATAAAACAAACAAAAAAATAGTCAAGAGGAAACATCAAGAAAAAAAAAGGGAAGGTGAGTGTGGCGGCATGAGAGAACGCCAGCTTCGGAAAGAGCGGCAAAAAACTCTAAGGCTAGTTTCCCAATAGCAGTAAAGTCTTCCTGCAGGCAATTGCTGCAGAAAAACAGCCTGTCGGAAGACATTGAAAAGTCCGGAGCACCTACAGGCCCCATTGACTAATAGGACTCGGTGGATATCTGGCCTGTCATTAGTCCGGCCAAATCCCAGCACTAATACCGGAAACAGAAGGATCCCCTCCTGGTCCCATTATAGTCAATGGGCGATCGGCCATGTGTCTTCTGTCGGGCTGTTCTTCTGCTGGAACAGTCTTCTGGAGGAATTTACCACTAGTGCGAAGCTAGTACTCTACGAAAATAACAACTGGACCACAAGGCCCTGCTTCTTATACGGCTTCTAGTACTGCAGATATCTCCATAAATTCTCTGTTTGCTGCATCACTTCAAATGAATGTAGGTAGTGGAAGAGGAGCAGATAGAATTGATTCTCTGTACAAAGTGAACGGCTTAAAGGGGTTATCAGATGACTGATGAAGAAAATGAAAATCAGACCTCACATAGTGCATGACAATGGGGTCATTTATCAAGTTGGTGTAAAGTAGATCTGGTGTAAAGTAGATCTGGCTTACTTGCCCATAGCAACTGATCAGATTCCACCTATCAAGGAGCTTTCAAAAATGAATGGAATCTGATTGGTTGCTATGGGCAACTAAGCCAGTTCTACATTACACCAGTTTGACAAATGACCCTCAATCTCTTTCTAACAAAGCTAGAACCAGCCCTGTACCTCACTTGGATCCAGAGATCTCCACATTCATTGCTCTGCTAGATTTATATCAAGCTGACAGCTCAGGGGGCGTGTCTTTTCTGCTGCAGCTCAGGGGGCGTGTCTTTTCTGCTGAAGCTCAGGGGGCGTGTCTCAGCTCTCCCTATCACAGCTCAGGGGGTGCGTCCATTCTGCTGCAGCTCAAGGGGAGTGTCTTTACTGCTGCAGATCAAGGGGAGTGTCTGTTCTGCTGCAACTAAGGGGGCGTGTCCATTCTGCTGCAGCTCTCTACCTTTCACAACTCAGGAGGCAGTTGAAAGATGAAAAGAAATGGACAAAGGAATAAGACTTAAAAAAACAGCAGGTCGAGCTAGACAAGTACATTTTATTAAATAAATCAGTGGCTATGCTAGATTTTTAATTGCATGCAATTACAAAAGTATTCAGATGCAGGTGCTGGTTTGAAAGATGTAAAATATTTTGCGTGTGACAACCCCTTTAAGTGGAAATAACATAACTGTGCACTATGCTAAACAGCCACAAGAAAATCTGTTGATTGCTTAAATTAAGACATTTTTGAAAAATGGCTGAGGGATACTGTATTTTTCCCCTACAAGACGCACTTGCATAGGTTTTAGAGGAGAAAAAATATATATTTTTCATCAGACCCTAGATGAGAGCCCCAATCAGACCCCCAGTGTTAATCAGAGCTCAGCTCAGACCCCCAATATTACTCTGACCCCCAAACAGACTTCAGATCAGACCCCAATCAGATCTCAGATTAGACCCCTAATGTTATTAAGACCCCCAATAAGACTTTTAAACAGATCTCCAATCAGATCTCAGATCAGACCTCAATGTTAATTAGTCCACAGCTCAGACCCCAAAAAAGACCTCATATTTGTTGCACAGCGTGCAGTCACAGAGCATACTGATGTCCTCACTCACCTCTCAGCATGTGGCACCCATAGACAAAAACCAGCCAGCACAGGGAGAGCTGTATTCACTGCTCCCTGGTACTCCAGTACTAATTTGCTTATTAGTATTCACCCCATAAGACACAATTTTCTGGCGGAAAAAAAGTGCATCGTATAGGGTCAAAAATATGGTACTTTCAAGGCAGATACATTAACTCCAATGCTTTAAGTCAAGAAAACTTCAGTCAAGAGAATTTCTGTCAGACCGTTACCTCCGAGCTCATATCCTAGGACAGTGTTGATAAAAATTTTGCATTTTAAAGATAGAGAACCTAAAGCTGCTAATAGAGGATGGCAAGGTTGCCATCAACCCTGACTTCTCATCGGAGGTACAATTAAATTATGGAAAAAAAGAGACTCCGCGCTCTTCGAATACCATACTCAATGTTATTCCCAGCTAGTCTTCGAGAAGTTGCATTAAATATATCACATTTTCAGGGGCGTCAGTAGATTGGACTGACATGTAGGAAAATTAAGATATTTAAACTATGAGCAAAAGTTTTATAACTAATGGGGTGTTTTGTATAGTTTGGGGAATCTTTATTGGAGCCAGTAGGATAGCGGGGCAATGACTATGGTTGATTTGGTAGTACAAGGATCAGCAAACTCTGACACCTCCAGCTGTTCTGAAACTACAACTTCCAGAATCCTCCTTTCACTTTGGTGGGAGTTATAGGAACTGCCGAGTAAGTGTGCATGCTGGGAGTTGTAGTTTCACAACAGCTGGAGTGACAAAGGTGTCTGTGTTTGCTCCTTATGGGGGCATGAGAGTGGAGTTTAAAAGTTAGGGACGGTTACATTTGCTTTATTGGTATTTTTTTGTATTATTAAGTGTATAATTGAGATAATAGGGTTATGGTTGGTTAGGGAGTACTGTGAGACAGACCACAAATATAATGGTTTATGCAGTGTAGGGCCGGTTCACACAGACAGTAGGTCCCCACTTGAAGAGGCAACCTTGTCGCGGTAAGTGGGCCCATGCTCTTTGATCAAACTGTATACTAATGCCTCCTAATAGTGAATAGCAATAGATTGATAATAGTGCTGTAGAGCCATGTTTAATCTTGCTGCAGTTTTAAACAGTTGTTATATCAAAAACATAGTTATGAGGATGTGCGATTTAGATTCACTCTCCATTATTGAATATATACAGTATACAGTTCTCTGTAGTATATATACAGTGTACTGTCATCTGTAGTATATATACACTGCGTGCAGAATTATTAGGCAAATGAGTATTTTGACCACATCATCCTCTTTATGCATGTTGTCTTACTCCAAGCTGTATAGGCTCGAAAGCCTACTACCAATTAAGCATATTAGGTGATGTGCATCTCTGTAATGAGAAGGGGTGTGGTCTAATGACATCAACACCCTATATTAGGTGTGCATAATTATTAGGCAACTTCCTTTCCTTCGGCAAAATGGGTCAAAAGAAGGACTTGACAGGCTCAGAAAAGTCAAAAATAGTGAGATATCTTGCAGAGGGATGCAGCACTCTTAAAATTGCAAAGCTTCTGAAGCGTGATCATCGAACAATCAAGCGTTTCATTCAAAATAGTCAACAGGGTCGCAAGAAGCGTGTGGAAAAACCAAGGCGCAAAATAACTGCCCATGAACTGAGAAAAGTCAAGCGTGCAGCTGCCAAGATGCCACTTGCCACCAGTTTGGCAATATTTCAGAGATACAACATCACTGGAGTGCCCAAAAGCACAAGGTGTGCAATACTTAGAGACATGGCCAAGGTAAGAAAGGCTGAAAGACGACCACCACTGAACAAGACACACAAGCTGAAACGTCAAGACTGGGCCAAGAAATATCTCAAGACTGATTTTTCTAAGGTTTTATGGACTGATGAAATGAGAGTGAGTCTTGATGGGCCAGATGGATGGGCCCGTGGCTGGATTGGTAAAGGGCAGAGAGCTCCAGTCCAACTCAGGCACCAGCAAGGTGGAGGTGGAGTACTGGTTTGGGCTGGTATCATCAAAGATGAGCTTGTGGGGCCTTTTCGGGTTGAGGATGGAGTCAAGCTCAACTCCCAGTCCTACTGCCAGTTTCTGGAAGACACCTTCTTCAAGCAGTGGTACAGGAAGAAGTCTGCATCCTTCAAGAAAAACATGATTTTCATGCAGGACAATGCTCCATCACACGCGTCCAAGTACTCCACAGCGTGGCTGGCAAGAAAGGGTATAAAAGAAGAAAATCTAATGACATGGCCTCCTTGTTCACCTGATCTGAACCCCATTGAGAACCTGTGGTCCATCATCAAATGTGAGATTTACAAGGAGGGAAAACAGTACACCTCTCTGAACAGTGTCTGGGAGGCTGTGGTTGCTGCTGCACGCAATGTTGATGGTGAACAGATCAAAACACTGACAGAATCCATGGATGGCAGGCTTTTGAGTGTCCTTGCAAAGAAAGGTGGCTATATTGGTCACTGATTTGTTTTTGTTTTGTTTTTGAATGTCAGAAATGTATATTTGGGAATGTTGAGATGTTATATTGGTTTCACTGGTAAAAATAAATAATTATAATGGGTATATATTTGTTTTTTGTTAAGTTGCCTAATAATTATGCACAGTAATAGTCACCTGCACACACAGATATCCCCCTAAAATAGCTAAAACAAAAAAAAAAGCTAAAAACTATTTCCAAAAATATTCAGCTTTGATATTAATGAGTTTTTTGGGTTCATTGAGAACATGGTTGTTGTTCAATAATAAAATTAATCCTCAAAAATACAACTTGCCTAATAATTCTGCACTCCCTGTACAGTACATTGTCCTCTGTAGTGAATATATACAGTTTACTGTCCTCAGTAGTATATATACGGTATGCTGTCCTCAGTAGTATATATACAGTATACTTTGCTCAGTAGTATATATACAGTGTACTGTCCTCAGTAGTATATATACAGTATACTGACCTCTGTAGTATATATACAGTATACTTTCCTCTGTAATATATATAGTGTACTGTCCTCTGTAGTATATACACAGTATACTGTCCTCAGTAGTATATATGCAGTGTAATGTCCTCTATAGTATATATACAGTATACTGTGCTCAGTAGTATATATACAGTACACTGTCCTCTGTAGTATATACAGCCAGGTCCATAAATATTGGGACATCGACACAATTCTAACATTTTTGGCTCTATACACCACTACAATGGATTTGAAATTAAACAAACAAGATGTTCTTTAACTGCAAACTGTCCGCTTTAATTTGAGGGGTTTTACATCAAAATCAGTTGAACGGTGTAGGAATTACAACAGTTTGCATATGTGCCTCCCACTTGTTAACCACTTCCCGCTACGCTAACGCCAAAAGGCGTCATTGCTGCGGCGCTCCCAGGCTACACTAACGCCGATTGGCGTCATCTCGCGTGAGCCGAGATTTTCTGTGAACGCGCGCACACAGGCGTTCACAGGATCGGAAGGTAAGCGAGTGGATCTACAGCCTGCCAGCGGCGATCGTTCGCTGGCAGGCTGTAGATGCGATTTTTTTAACCCCTAACAGGTATATTAGACGCTGTTTTAATAACAGCGTCTAATATACCTGCTACCTGGTCCTCTGGTGGTCCCTTTTGCTTGGATCGACCAACAGAGGACACAGGCAGCTCAGTAATAAGTAGCACCAAACACCACTACACTACACCCCCCCTGTCACTTATTAACCCCTTATTAACCCCTGATCACCCCTGATCACCCCATATAGACTCCCTGATCACTCCCCTGTCATTGATCACCCCCCTGTCATTGATCACCCCCCTGTAAGGCTCCATTCAGACGTCCGTATGATTTTTACGGATCCACTGATACATGGATCGGATCCGCAAAACACATACGGACGTCTGAATGGAGCCTTACAGGGGGGTGATCAATGACGGGGGTGATCACCCCATATAGACTCCCTGATCACCCCCCTGTCATTGATCACCCCCCTGTCATTGATCACCCCCCTGTAAGGCTCCATTCAGACGTCCGTATGATTTTTACGGATCCACTGATACATGGATCGGATCCGCAAAACACATACGGACATCTGAATGGAGCCTTACAGGGGGGTGATCAATGACAGGGGGGTGATCACCCCATATAGACTCCCTGATCACCCCCCTGTCATTGATCACCCCCCTGTCATTGATCACCCCCCTGTAAGGCTCCATTCAGATGTCCGTATGTGTTTTGCGGATCCGATCCATGTATCAGTGGATCCGTAAAAATCATACGGATGTCTGAATGGAGCCTTACAGGGGGGTGATCAATGACAGGGGGGTGATCAGGGAGTCTATATGGGGTGATCACCCCCCTGTCATTGATCACCCCCTTGTCATTGATTACCCCCCTGTAAGGCTCCATTCAGATGTCCGTATGTGTTTTGCGGATCCGATCCATGTATCCGTGGATCTGTAAAAAACATACGGACGTCTGAATGGAGCCTTACAGGGGGGTGATCAATGACAGGGGGGTGTGGAGCCTTACAGGGGGGTGATCAATGACAGGGGGGTGATCACCCCATATAGACTCCCTGATCACCCCCCTGTCATTGATCCCCCCCCCCCCCCCCCGTCATTGATCACCCCCCTGTAGGGCTCCATTCAGACATTTTTTTGGCCCAAGTTAGCAGAAATTATTATTATTATTTTTTTCTTACAAAGTCTCATATTCCACCAACTTGTGTCAAAAAATAAAATCTCACATGAACTCACCATACCCCTCACGGAATCCAAATGCGTAAATTTTTTTTGACATTTATATTCCAGACTTCTTCTCACGCTTTAGGGCCCCTAAAATGCCAGGGCAGTATAAATACCCCACATGTGACCCCATTTTGGAAAGAAGACACCCCAAGGTATTCACTGAGAGGCATATTGAGTCCATGAAAGATTGAAATTTTTGTCCCAAGTTAGCGGAAAGGGAGACTTTGTGAGAAAAAACCAAAAAAAATCAATTTCCGCTAACTTGTGGCAAAAAAAACTAATTTCTATGAACTCGCCATGCCCCTCATTGACTACCTTGGGGTGTCTTCTTTCCAAAATGGGGTCACATGTGGGGTATTTATACTGCCCTGGAATTTTAGGGGCCTTCTAGCGTGAGAAGAAGTCTGGGATCCAAATGTCTAAAAATGCCCTCCTAAAAGGAATGTGGGCCCCTTTGCGCATCTAGGCTGCAAAAAAAGTGTCACACATCTGGTATTGCCGTACTCAGGAGAAGTTGGGGAATGTGTTTTGGGGTGTCATTTTACATATACCCATGCTGGGTGAGATAAATATCTTGGTCAAATGCCAACTTTGTATAAAAAAAATGGGAAAAGTTGTCTTTTGCCAAGATATTTCTCTCACCCAGCATGGGTATATGTAAAATGACACCCCAAAACACATTGCCCAACTTCTCCTGAGTACGGCAATACCAGATGTGTGACACTTTTTTGTAGCCTAGGTGGGCAAAGGGGCCCACATTCCAAAGAGCACCTTTCGGATTTCACCGGCCATTTTTTACAGATTTTGATTTCAAACTACTTCTCACGCATTCGGGCCCCTAAAATGCCAGGGCAGTATAACTACCCCACAAGTGACCCCATTTTGGAAAGAAGACACCCCCAGGTATTTCGTGATGGGCATACTGAGTTCATGGAAGTTTTTATTTTTTGTCACAAGTTAGTGGAATATGAGACTTTGTAAGAAAAAAAAAAAAAATCATCATTTTCCGCTAACTTGTGACAAAAAATAAAAAGTTCTAGGAACTCACCATGCCCCTCACGGAATACCTTAGGGTGTCTACTTTCCGAAATGGGGTCATATGTGGGGTGTTTGTACTGTTTGGCCATTGTAGAACCTCAGGAAACATGACAGGTGCTCAGAAAGTCAGAGCTGCTTCAAAAAGCGGAAATTCACATTTTTGTACCATAGTTTGTAAACGCTTTAACTTTTACCCAAACCATTATTTTTTTACCCAAACATTTTTTTTTTATCAAAGACATGTAGAACAATAAATTTAGAGAAAAATGTATATATGGATGTCGTTTTTTTTGCAAAATTTTACAACTGAAAGTTAAAAATGTCATTTTTTTGCAAAAAAAATCGGTAAATTTCGATTAATAACAAAAAAAGTAAAAATGTCAGCAGCAATGAAATACCACCAAATGAAAGCTCTATTAGTGAGAAGAAAAGGAGGTAAAATTCATTTGGGTGGTAAGTTGCATGACCGAGAAATAAACCGCTAAAGTTGTGGAGTGCCGATTTGTAAAAAAGGGCCTGGTCACTAGGGGGGTATAAACCTGTGGTCCTTAAGTGGTTAAGGGACCAAAAGTAATGGGACAATTGGCTTCTCAGCTGTTCCATGGCCAGGTGTGTATTATTACCTCATTATCCCATTTACAGTGAGCAGATAAAAGGTCCAGAGTTCATTTCCAGTCTGCTATTTGCATTTGGAATCTGTTGCTGTCAACTCTCAAGATGAGATCCAAAGAGCTGTCACTATCAGTGAAGCAAGCCATCATTAGGCTGAGAAAACACAACAAACCCATCAGAGAGATAGAAAAAACATTAGGCGCGGCCAAAACAACTGTTTGGAACATTCTTAAAAAGAAGGAACGCACCGCTGAGCTCAGCAACACCGAAAGACCCGGAAGACCACGGAAAACAACTGTGGTGGATGACCGAAGAATTCTTTCCCTGGTGAAGAAAACACCCTTCACAACAGTTGACCAGATCAAGAACACTCTCCAGGAGGTAGGCGTATGTGTGTCAAAGTCAACAATCAGGAGAAGACTTCACCAGTGAATACAGAGGGTTTACCACAAGATGTAAACCATTGGTGAGCCTCAAAAACAGGAAGGCCAGATTATAGTTTGCCAAACGACATCTAAAAAAGCCCTCACAGTTCTGGAACAACATCCTATGAACAGATGAGACCAAGATCAACTTGTACCAGAGTGATGGGAAGAGAAGAGTACGGAGAAGGAAAGGGACTGCACATGATCCTAAGCATACCACCTCATCAGTGAAGCATGGTGGTAGTAGTGTCATGGCGTGGGTATGTATGGCTGCCAATGGAATTGGTTCTCTTGTATTTATTGATGATGTGACTGCTGACAAAAGCAGCCGGATGAATTCTGAAGTGTTTCGGGCAATATTATCTGCTCATATTCAGCCAAATGCTTCAGAACTCATTGGACGGCACTTCACAGTGCAGATGGACAATGACCCAAAGCATACTGCAAAAGCAACCAAAGAGTTTTTTAAGGGAAAGAAGTGGAATGTTATGCAATGGCCAAGTCAATCACCGGACCTGAATCCGATTGAGCATGCATTTCACTTGCTGAAGACAAAACTGAAGGGAAAATGCCTCAAGAACAAGCAGGAACTGAAGACAGCTGCAGTAGAGGCCTGGCAGAGCATCACCAGGGATGAAACCCAGCGTCTGGTGATGTCTATGCGTTCCAGACTTCAGGCTGTAATTGAGTGCAAAGGATTTGCAACCAAGTATTAAAAAGTGAAAGTTTGATTTATGATTATTATTCTGTCCCATTACTTTTGGTCCCTTAACAAGTGGGAGGCACATATGCAAACTGTTGTAATTCCTGCACCGTTCTCCTGATTTGGACGTAAATACCCTTAAATTAAAGCTGACAGTGTGCAGGTAAAGCACATCTTGTTCGTTTCATTTCAAATCTATTGTGGTGGTGTATAGAGCCATAAATTTTAGAATTGTGTCGATGTCCCAATATTTATGGACCTGACTGTATACAGTATAGTTTCCTCTGTAGTATATATACAGTGTACTGTCCTCTGTAGTATATATACAGTATACTGTCCTCTGTAGTATATATTCAGTATACTGTCCTCTGTAGTATATATACAATATACTGTCCTCAGTAGTATATATACAGTGTACTGTCCTCTGTAGTATATATAGTGTACTGTTCTCTGTAGTATATACAGTGTACTTTCCTCTGTAGTGTATATATATACAGTATTCTGTCCTCTGTAGTTTATATACAATATACTGTCCTCAGTAGTATATATACAGTATACTGTCCTCAGTAGTATATATACAGTATACTGTCCTCTGTAGTATATATGCAGTATACTGTCCTCTGTAGAATATATACAGTGTACTGTCCTCAGTAGTATATATAGTGTACTTTCCTCTGTAGTGTATATATATACAGTATTCTGTCCTCTGTAGTTTATATACAATATACTGTCCTCAGTAGTATATATACAGTATACTGTCCTCAGTAGTATATATACAGTATACTGTCCTCTGTAGAATATATACAGTGTACTGTTCTCTGTAGTATATATAGTGTACTTTCCTCTGTAGTGTATATATATACAGTATTCTGTCCTCTGTAGTTTATATACAATATACTGTCCTCAGTAGTATATATACAGTATACTGTCCTCTGTAGTATATATGCAGTATACTGTCCTCTGTAGAATATATACAGTGTACTGTCCTCAGTAGTGTATATAACCTCTTGCCTGTTTAATAAGACCTTCATCGCAAATAGTTGGGAGAAATGGAGGAGCATGTTTCTTTGTATGCAGATGACAAAGCTTTTATATGTTGGAGACTTGATAACCTCTATCAACCCTATAATATTGATTATAACACAGTGTGCACAGTATTTGGGATTAATAATAAACTGGGACAAATCAGTCATTCTACCATTGGATCACTTCCCAACAGATATCCAGTTGGGGCTCCCAAAACTACAGTTAGTAAGAGAGTTCAAATATCTGGGAGTAGTAGGTTACATGGAAAACAGAGAAATATGGAGACACTTGCCACTTTTAGTAATTGGTTGAGGGAACATGCTTAACATGTTTTGGATGCCGCCGCTATTATTATGTTCTTCACAATGGTCCTGGTATGGATCCCTATGAAATACTTCTATAAGGTTGGTAAAATATTTCCTACTCTAACTTAGTAAAATACGATATGAGACTCTGTGTAAAGAATTGGCAGTTTCCAACCCTTTGACGTATTTTTTAACATCTCAACTGGAATATGTTAAAGGGGTTTTGTCACTTCAGCAAGTGGCATTTATCATGTAGACAAAGTTAACACAAGGCACTTACTACAACGTATTGTGATTGACCATATTGATTCCTTTGCTGGCTGGATTCATTTTTCCATCACATTATACACATGTTTGTTTCCATGGTTACGACCACTCTGCAATCCAGCAGTGGTGGTCGTGGTTGCACCCTATAGGAAAAAGCACCAGCCTATATGATCTCCCGCGGTCCCGGCCACCAGAGAGGCTAGATCTTTTCCTGATAGTGTGCAAGCACAGCCACCACTGATGGATTGCAGGGAGGTCATAACCCCTGGATAAAAGCAGTGCATAATGTGATGGAAAACGTGGCACAGCTATCTGATGGTAAAGTAATTAAAATCTTTCAACGCTTTTTAAAAAAGTACTCTGGCTTGCGGAAGGTGCTGGCAATGTCCAAGAGACTGTCCTCACTTTTCAGCCATTCTTACGTGGCGAGGAACGCTCTCCTGGACTGCAACGTTCCAACTTCCTGAATTCCACCTTGTGTACACTAGAGCAGTGAGAGAGAAAGACAAGACAAGAAAGAAAAGAGTCCTAGGAGACCTCGCAGTGTCCAATACCATCAAATTTATTTAAACCCAAATCAAATTTTTAGACAGATTTGTTAGAACTGGGCCTAAAACTAATTTCAAGAAATGTTCTAATCTCTAACTGTAATCCTGCCTTTTATGACCAGACATGACGTAATACAATACATCCCTGATTCTCTTATACTCTTGTTTTGTATCATTCTCATGACTGCCCGTTCTGCATTACCATTAACACAGGTCAAACAGGAATAGCGACCTCTCCTTTCAACCCCCTTGCAGCCCTCCTCCCCTGTCTATTATCTTGTGTCTTCTGAACCTTCTCTTCAGTAAGGAGAAATCCTCTTTTCATGGGCACGTTTCTTCTCTTCACACTAGATCACCTTTCCACTTGGGCAGCACTGGTGAGTGGTAAGTGCCTGTTACCCTCTGGGACATCAAAGGCTTCCTTCTCCTAAACATTTGCAGCTCTTGACCTTCAGGACAACAGGATACATCCCTGCCGTGTACCAATTTTTAACAATCCTGCTGCCGCGCTTCCTAATAGGGACGTTCCTATTCCCTATCTAACATACTGCATGTGAACTAGCAAAACAAATTGATACAATGTATTATACAATTGCAGATAGCAACTATGTTTCAATCACAGGGTGTATGTACTTTAGCCAACAGTGAGAACTTGTAGAACTATTAGAGAATTTTAAGCTATGTTATGACAAATTGTATTTTTGTACATATTTTAACTTATAACATGTAATATGGATTTACCATTTTTTCCCTGGAGGCTGTGGGTGTGACTTATGCCCCTTTCACGCGAGTGAGTTTTCAGAGCGGGTGCCATGCGTGACGTGAACACATAGCACCCGCACTGAATCCTAACTCATTCATTTCAATGTGTCTGCGTACATGAGCGTTTATAGTTTCACGCATCAGTTCTGCGTTGCGTTAAAAACGCAGCATGTTCTATATTCTACGTTTTTCACGCAGCCCTGGCCCCATAGAAGTGAATGGGGATTCAGTGAAAAACGCTTTGCATCCGCAAGCAATGCGTTTTTCCACTGATGGTTGCTAAGAGATGTTGTTTGTAAACCTTCCGCTTTTTTATCACATGTGTGAAAAACGCATCACTCACTGAACTTGCTTGCAAAATGGTGCGAGTTTCACTGAACGCACCCTGAACGCATCCGGACCTAATCCGTCACGCCCTTAAATCCATGCTGTCGTGGTTCATTCCCTCGCCCTTCATGCTCAGTAGAAAAAGCAGTTTGTGCTAATGAGCGGTTTGGAGCATCGAGGATGGGCCCTAGCCCCTAGGCGACACCATCTCTCCCTCCCTGGGTCCATGAAGCTCCTGCTTTCCTTGACAGGGCCCGGCATTTCAATCCTGCTCTCGCCTGGCCCATAACTACATGCCTGTGAGATGTGGCGCATGTGCAGTATGCTGCCAAGCAGAGAAGAAATGTCCTGTCAAAAATTGTGGGTCAAGGGGAAAGGAAATACCGGGATTGAAGTCAATGGAGGGGAAATTTGCTGTCTGTCCAAGGCCTCATGCACACGACTGCTCCGTGTTTTGCGGTCCGCAAATTGTGGATTTGCAAAAGACGGATGCCGCCCGTGTGTGTTCCGTGTTCCGCAAATATAAATATAAATGCCTATTTTTGTCTGCAAAATGGACAACATAGGACATGTTCTATTTTTTATTTTTTTTATTTTTTTTTGCGGGGACACGGAACGGAGCAACGTGGAGTGCTGTCCGCATCTTTTGTGGTCCTAATGAAGTGAAAGGGTTCGCAAAAAGATTTAAAAAATGTGGCTCACATGCGGGCCCAAACAACATGCGTGAGGCCTAAGGCATCAACACACTTCAAAAATTCACAAACTTTGTATCTTGTTAAACAGATGACAATATAACATGGATTGGCGCGTCCTCCTCGCTGCGATCCTTCTGCTCGGTGAGTTATCAGCATCTCATTCTCCTGGTTATGTAATGACTGACCTCTGGAAGCAGGTCCGCTACCGTGCAGAAATGGCGACCAATGGCAGTTGGTTGTCAACCTGTTGCTCCAGATTCCTTAGAAGCATTAGACTTTTCAGAACATGACTCTGGGGCTGAGAGCAATTTACTCTTAGAAGATGTCTGACCTTTTAATTACAGCTTAGTAATCACAAGGAATGAAGCCAAAAATGTAGAAAAACCTGATCTACCCTGAGAGAAGCAGATACTAAGACATTGATCCTCCACTGACACTTTTTTAATCATTTTTTAATTTTTTTTTTCAAAAATTGCCATGGATTTATTTTTATTTTTTTAGAAGTAAATGTATCAGTAGTAGCAAAAGTAATTATGATAGCTGCAGTAGTATTGATAGTAGTAGCAGAAGAAATGGTAGTAGTAGTAGAAGTAATAGGAGTAGTAATAGAAGATGTAGTAGTTGTAATAGTAAAAGTAAGGCCTCATGCACACGACTGTTGTGTATTTTGCAGTCCGCAAATTGCGGATCCGCAAAACACGGATGGGGTCCATGTGCATTCCGCAATTTGCGTAACGGCACGGACAGCTATCAATATAACTGCCTATTCTTGTCCGCAAAACAAGGACAAGAATAGGACAGGTTATATTTTTTTGCGGACCACGGAATGGAGCAACGGATGTGAATGGGTCCGCATCCAAGCCGCCAAAACTGCGGCTTGAATGCGGACCAAAACAACGGCCATGTGCATGAGGCCTAATGGTGATGAAGTAGTAGATGAAACGGTAGTAGTAGTAGTAGAAAATTCAGTAGTAGTAGTAGTGTTAGTAGTAGTATTACTATTGTGTTGCATTCAGTAGCAGTAATATATCTAGTGGATCTGAGAGTAATAATTAGAGATGAGCAAATCAAATCCCACAAAGTGGAATTCGATCCGAAATTCAGGATAAATTAGATTTGCCTAGAAGCCGAATTTCCTCGCGCTTCGTGTCAGCAAATGGATTTAACCTGAAATAGTGTAAAAAAACGTAAAAAATTAAACTTACCTCCTCCATTTGCTTGCGGCGGGCCCTCCATCTTGCTTGAAGTCATACATCACCATGCCACCCGTAATCTCATGCAGCACAGGATTTCGGCCAAGATCTTCAAGGAAGATGGAGGCGGCTTGCCCGTTGCGAGCAAATGGAGGCGGTAAGTTTGATTTATTTATTTTTTATTGTAAATTTTACACTCAGATGCCGCGATCACGTATGACTGCGGCATCTGAGGGGCACAATGACGGGGGCGGCGCTATCGCAGCTCCCTGTCATTGCACCCGCTACTTACAAAAAAATGCACTTCATGACAAAGTAATTCTTCATGAAGCTAATTTTTTTGTGAAATTCGGCGAATCAGCCGAAACAAACTTTTCAGAAATTCGCTCATCTCTAGTAATAATATTAGCTATTATACCTATTATTAGAAGTATTATCACTATTGTGTTGCTATTAGAAGTAATGTTACTAGTAGAATTAACAGTAGTAATATTATTTAGTATAATGATGGTATCAGAATTGGAATAATATTGGCAAAAATTATTATTATTATAATTAACTCATCATGAATTGCGATAAATCATGTATACCCAGGCCTCTCTGCCTAATCATACTCTTCCCACTTGGTGGCCCAATCTCAGTGTGAAATTAACTCTTTCCCAACCACCCACAGTGAACTTATGTTGGAGGCCGGGCATATAAAATGGCGCCATGGCCACCGGATGTTTGCTGTTTTAAAGAGCAGAGACCCAGCACTAATGTCCATGACCGGTGCTAATGTCAGTCGCTGTGGTCATTCGGGTGTGCTCTGGCTTCCCGGTGGGGATCGGGGGAGCTGGACCGTGTATGCAGTAGCACCTGCCCTCCTGTGTGATTGTACCAGAGATAGTTCACAGCATTGAGGCAGGAAAACCTTCATCAAACCAATAAAATTGAGGGATTCACAACAGGGATGACCACAATCCCATGTGGATCACTCCATAAGGTCCGGGATCCCTCCCTACCATGAACCTAATGGTATTTCACTTTTAAAATGATAAGGGTTAAGACAAGATGCCGAACATGGCGGACGCTGTCCCTTGGGCATGAGCGCTTGTCACATCTCTCCCTATGCTCAGCTCAGAGGACAATTGCAGAGACCGTGTGGGATGAGGGTTTTATAGGGCTGTGACAGTAGAAACAAAGCACCCGAAAAGTGCACCAACTACAAAGTGCCAGAAAAGTGCAGTAGAAACAAAGTGGCACAAAAGTGCAGCAGTAACAAATTGCCCAAAAAGTGAAGTAGCAACAAAGTGCCCGATAAGTGCAGTAGAAACAAAGCACCCGAAAAGTGCACCAACTACAAAGTGCCAGAAAAGTGCAGTACAGTAGCAACAAAGTGGCACAAAGTGCAGCAGTAACAAAGTGCCCAAAAAGTTCAGCAGCAACAAATTTCCCAAAAAGTGCAGTAGCAACAAAGTGCCCAATAAGTGCAGCAGCAACAAAGTGCCCCTTTATGAATAATTACAGTAGAGTACCTCTAAAAGCAGTTCCAGAAGAGGGTCCCTGCCTATGCAGTTTCAAGAGCCTTAATGGGGATGTTCATAAATTGTGCTGAGAAAAGCAATAGATTAATGTGATTACAGTTAGAAAAATGGGGGCATATAAGCCCCGTCACCGATAACGCCCTGGACCCACCCAGAAACATTTGTAGACAGGGTTTGCATTAGCCACGCCCATTTTTGGCCCAGGACAGCGCAAATTTGCCGAGACTGTTTCTGAAAATTAAGGACAGTTTTCAGCTACAGTATGTGATATTGATATGCCAGAGTTATATCTTTCATCATCATAACTGCTTTGATCATCTGTACAATGTCTGCTTTGTCTTGCAGTTGACTCCAGCACCTTGCAATATATGACTCCAGGTACTGTATTTCTATTTTCTGTCTTCACTTCACTAGAACATTTATATTTTTCACTAAGAAATTCTTTAAGCCAAATGCCAGTGTCAGTATATACTGCTAATGTATCAAGGCTAGGAAGCCGGAAAAGTGCCCTAAATAAACTGTGCCTGACAAGTTCCCTTTGACAAGCAGTACCAGCAGAGTGCTCCATCTTCATACACAGTAGCCGCAAGGTGGCCTCTTAGGAAGCAGAATGACAGCAGAGTGCCCCCCTCATAAGCAGTGCCAGCAGTATGACCTCAATAAAGAGTGCCCGAAAAGTGCAGCAGCAACAAATTTCCCAATAAGTGCAGCAGCAACAAAGTGCCCCTTTATGAATAATTTCAGTAGAGTACCTCTAAAAGCAGTTCCAGAAGAGGGTCCCTGCCTATGCAGTTTCATCAGAGTTCACGCTCATAAGTTGCAAGAGTAGAGTGCCCTCCCCCCCCCCCATAAGCTCTGCAAGAGGAATATCCCCCTGGTTCTCTGGTAGGAACCCACTCAATAGAGGTCACCTTGACGTGGCGAATGGACCTATGGATTTTGATGCAAACATACAGTACAGACCAAAAGTTTGGATACACCTTCTCATTCAAAGAGTTTTCTTTGATTTCATGACTATGAAGGCATCAAAACTATGAATTAACGCACGTGGAATTATATACATAACAAACAAGTGTGAAACAACTGAAAATATGTCATATTCTAGGTTCTTCAAAGTAGCCACCTTTTGCTTTGATTACTGCTTTGCACACTCTTGGCATTCTCTTGATGAGCTTCAAGAGGTAGTCCCCTGAAATGGTCTTCCAACAGTCTTGAAGGAGTTCCCAGAGATGCTTAGCACTTGTTGGCCCTTTTGCCTTCACTCTGCGGTCCAGCTCACCCCGAACCATCTCGATTGGGTTCAGGTCCGATGACTGTGGAGGCCAGGTCATCTGGCGCAGCACCCCATCACTCTCCTTCATGGTCAAATAGCCCTTACTTTCAAAGTTTTCCCAATTTTTCAGCTGACTGACTGACCTTCATTTCTTAAAGTAATGATGTCCACTAGTTTTTCTTTACTTAACTGCTTTTTTCTTGCCATAATACAAATTCTAACAGTCTATTCAGTAGGACTATCAGCTGTGTATCCACCTGACTTCTCCTCAATGCCACTGATGGTCCCAACCCCATTTATAAGGCAAGAAATCCCACTTATTAAACCTGACAGGGCACACCTGTGAAGTGAAAACCATTTCAGGGACTACCTCTTGAAGCTCATCAAGAGAATGCCAAGAGTGTGCAAAGCAGTAATCAAAGCAAAAGGTGGCTACTTTGAAGAACCTAGAATATGCCATATTTTCAGTTGTTTCACACTTGTTTGTTATGTATATAATTCCACATGTGTTAATTCATAGTTTTGATGCCTTCAGTGTGAATCTACAATTTTCATAGTCATGAAAATAAAGAAAACTCTTTGAATGAGAAGGTGTGTCCAAACTTTTGGTCTGTACTGTATACTAAGAGCCTTAATGGGGATGTTCATAAATTGTGCTGAGAAAAGCAATAGATTAATGTGATTACAATTAGAAAAATGGGGGCATATAAGCCCCGTCACCGATAACGCCCTGGACCCACCCAGAAACATTTGTAGACAGGGTTTGCATTAGCCACGCCCATTTTTGGCCCAGGACAGCGCAAATTTGCCGAGACTGTTTCTGAAAATTAAGGACAGTTTTCAGCTATGTGATATTGATATGCCAGAGTTATATCTTTCATCATCATAACTGCTTTGATCATCTGTACAATGTCTGCTTTGTCTTGCAGTTGACTCCAGCACCTCGCAATATATGACTCCAGGTACTGTATTTCTATTTTCAGTCTTCACTTCACTAGAACATTTATGTATTTTTCACTAAGAAATTCTTTAAGCCAAATGCCAGTGTCAGTATATACTGCTAATGTATCAAGTCTAGGAAGCCGGAAAAGTGCCCTAAATAAACTGTGCCTGACAAGTTCCCTTTGACAAGCAGTACCAGCGGAGCGCTCCATCTTCATACACAGTAGCCGCAAGGTGGCCTCTTAGGAAGCAGAATGACAGCGGAGTGCCCCCCTCATAAGCAGTGCCAGCAGTATGACCCCAATAAACAGTGCCCGAAAAGTGCAGCAGCAGCAAAGTGCCCCTTATAATTATTAATTGCAGTAGAGTACCTCTAGAAGCAGTTCCAGAAGAGGGTCCCTGCATATGCAGTTCGTCAGAGTTCACTCTCATAAGTAGTAAGAGTAGAGTGCCCCCCATAAGCAGTGCAAGAAGAAGACGATCCCCCATGGCAGCAGAGTGCCCCCTTATAGGAGAGTCCAGTAGAGTTGAGCGAGCAGTGCCCCCTCCTAAGCAGTGCATGCAGAATTTCTCCCCATAAACGATTCAAGTGTCTCCCTATAACCATTGACAGTAGGGCCCCCTCTTGAGTAGTATGAGCAGTGTGTACCCCCCCCCCCCCCCATTTATAAATTGTGCTGAGAAAAGCAATAGATCAATGTGTGGGATGTGCATGTGCGATCCATGTCTTTCCATATATACGAAAAGCCTATGTTCGATAGAAGTCATACATTTGTTATACTGTGACTCCCATCATTGTAACCTCTTTACTCATCTGTACAATGTCTGCTTTGTCTTGCAGTTGCCTCCAGCATCTCACAAACTATAACTCCAGGTATTTCCATTTTCAGTCTTCACTTCACTAGAACGTTCATAAGAAATTCTTTAAAGGGGTCCTCTCACCTCAGTAAGTTGCATTTATCATGTAGAGGAAGTTAATACAGGCCACTTACTAATGTATTGTTATTATCCATATTGCTTCCTTTGCTGGCTGCGCGTTTCCATGGTTACAGACCACCCTGCCATACATCAGTGGTGGTCGTGCTTGCACAATCTAGGAAAAAGCGTCAGCCTCTCTGGTGGCCGGACACACAGGCTAGTGCTTTTTCCTAAAGTGTGCAAGCACAGCCACCGGTGATGGATTGCAGGGTGGTCTGTAACGATGGAAACGAGCAGTGTATAATGTGATGGAAAAATGAATTCAGCCAGCAAAGGAAGCAATATGGAGAATAACAATACATTAGTAAGTGGCTTGTATTAACTTTCTCTACATGAGAAATACAACTTACTGAAGTGAGACGACCCCATTAAGCCGAATGCCAGTGTCAGAATATACTGCTAATGTATCAAGACTGGTGAATATTTTTTCTTCTTTGTAGATCTTCTGTATCCATATGGACAGACCCAGGATTATTCCTTTACTAACTCAGATGATACAGCGTCCCTGGTGTCACTCGATGTTAAAATTCAACTTTTTGGAAATTTCTATGCTTCTTTGTATGTAAGTAGGTCAGACATAATCTGGGACCTCATCGCCACCTAACCATAGATATGCTGCACCCTGGTTACCCAAGGTCACATTTTGATTCTTGGTTGGTAATTGAAGTCCAAACTTTCTATAGGTGCCTATAGGTTCTAGAATGTGCCAGAAAATTGCCCAAAATAAACTGGGCCAGAAAAGGCCCAAAATAAATTTTGCCAGAGAAGTGCCCCCCATAAACTGTGTCAGCAAAGTGAACCAAAATAAACTGTGCCAAAAAAAGCCCCCTATAAACTGTGCCAACAGGTGCCCCAAAATAAACTGTGCCAAAAAAAGTGCCCCCATAAACTGTGCCAGAAAAAAGTCCCCAATAAACTGCACCAGCAAAGTGCCCCAAAATAAACTGCGCCAGAAAAGTGCCCCCATAAACTGCGCCAAAGTGCCCCAAAATGCACTGTGCCAAAAAGTGTCCCCCATAAACTCTGCCAGAAATTTGCCCGCCATAAACTGTTCCAAAAAAGTGTCCCCAATAATTTGCACCAGCAAAGTGCCCCAAAATAAACTGTGCCAGAAAAGTGCCCCCATAAACTGCGCCAACAAAGTGCCCCAAAATGCACTGTGCCAAAAAGTATCCCTCATAAACTGTGCCAGAAATGTGCCCCCATAAACTGTTCCAAAAAAGTGTCCCCAATAATTTGCACCAGCAAAGTGCCCCAAAATAAACTGTGATAGAAAAGTGCCCCCATAAACTGCGCCAACAAAGTGCCCCAAAATGCACTGTGCCAAAAAGTGTCCCTCATAAACTGTGCCAGAAATGTGCCCCCCATAAACTGTTCCAAAAAAGTGTCCCCAATAAACTGTGCCAGTAAAGTACCCCCAAAAAACAGCACCAGCAAAGGGCCCCCAAAATAAACTGTGCCATAAAAGTGCCCCTATAAACTGTGCAAGAAATGTGCCCCCCATAAACTGTGCCAAAAAAAGTCCCCAATAAATTGCACCAGCAAAGTACCCCAAAATAAATAGTGCCAGAAATGTGCCCCCCATAAACTGCACCAACAAAGTGCCCCAATAAACTGTGCCAGAAAAGTGCCCCAATAAACTGTGCCAGTAAAGTAACCCCCAGAAACTGTGCCAGCAAAGTGACCCCCCCAATAAACTGTGCCTGAAAAGTGTCCCCAATAAAAGTGCCCTTTGAAAAGCAGTACCAGCAGAGTGCTCCATCGTCTTACATAGTAGCAACAGAGTGCCCCCTTATGAAGCATGCGAGTGACCTCACACAAGCAGTGCCAACATAGTGCAGACTCATCAGCAATGCCAAAATAGCACCCTCTCATAAGCAGTGCCGGCAAGGTGCCCTTAATTAACAGTGCCAGAAAAGTGCTGCGTCATCATACACAGTAGCAACGAAGTGCCCCTGCATGAATAATTACAGCAGAGTTTTTCTAAAAGAAGTTCCAGGAGAGTGCCCCCTCATATGCAGTTTCATCAGAGTTCTTGAGTAGTTTTAGTAAAGTAAAAGAGCCCCCATAAGCAGTGCAAGAGGAATGCCCCCATAAGGAGTGCCAGCAGAGTGCTCCCTCATAGGAAGTTCCGGTAGAGTTTCCTGTGATAAGTGACAGCAGTGCCAGTGAAGTGTCCTCCCATAAACAATGCAAGGAGAGTGCCCCCTATAAGCAGTTACAGTAAGTCCCACCATAAGCAGTGTGAACAGAGTGCTCCCATAAGCATTGTGAGGAAAGAGCCCCCTTTTAAGAAGTTTAAGTAGTAGGCCCCCATAAGCAGTGACAGTACTCCTCCCTCATAATTTATAAGCTGTATGAGCAGAGTGCCCCCATAATCAGTGACAGTAGTCCCCCCTCATAATTTATAAGCTGTATGAGCAGAGTGCCCCCATAAGCAGTGACAGTAGTCCTCCCTCATAATTTATAAGCTGTATGAGCAGAGTGCCCCCTCTCGCACTTCTTTTCGAATAATAATTACAGCTCCAGGGTTTTAAATCTCCTGGTCAGACATAAGCCCCTCACCCCCACCCACACACAGAGTATACAAGACCCCCTAAAAGCCCCCTCTTGCCTCTTCCATTTTGGATTTATAGCAATATATTTGGTTTCCATTTTGGCCAAACAGGTGAATAACAATGGGTTGCTATCATTCAACGCCCCAGTTGGTGACTTCACACCACAAAGACTTCCTTTGGATTCTGGGATTCCCTTTCTTGCTCCTTACTGGGCTGATGTGGATATTTCTCAAAGTGGCAACATATTTTATAGCCAGAGAACAGATGACCAGGTCCTCTCCCGGGCATCATCAGATATCAGAACATACTTTGGCTATATGGATTTCACGGCTAAATGGGTATTTACGGCCACGTGGGACAAAGTCTCCTATCATGGATCTACATCGAACAAGGTATTTATTACCTCTTATGGGCTCAAAGGTTTATCACCTTTGGGGTTTCAAAAATTTTGGTTACAAAATGTATACTTTATTGTCTTCATATTTCATGTCACGTGCACAGGATCTGGTAGGCAATGGGGCCCAAACCTAGGGACCTAAATATGAGTGTTTCCTAGTGGCTACTAGTGGGACTACACTAAGGGCCCCATCTACGAGTGGATTAGAGCCATGGTGAGAGATTTTATAGCGAACTATGACCAGATGGCTACTTCTTAAGGCGTCCCCATCCTGCATATTGTAAAAATGACATGTGAGGACCATGTGAGGACTATGTGAGAGCAATGTGAGAATTTTAGGATTATGTAAAGATTATTGTATGTGAGAACCATGTAAAGATTATGCCAGGACCTTGTGAGGACAATGTTAGGACTATGCAAGGACTATGTGAGGACTCTGTGAGAGGATCGTGTAAGGATCATGTGAGAACCATGTGAGAACTATATGAAAATGATGTAAGAACTATGTAAGTATTACGTAAGGATCATGTGAGGACTATGCGAGAATCATGAGGACTGTATGAGAACTATGTGAGGATTATGTGAGAATCATTTGAGGACTGTGTGATGATTATGTGAGGACCATATGAGGACTATGAGACCATGTGAGCATTATGTGAAGATCATGTGAGGACTATGTGAGAACCATGTAAGGGTCATGTGAAGACAATTCGAGGACCGTGTGAGGATTATGTGATGGTAAAGTCAGAGCCATGTGAAGACTATGTCAGAACTATGTGAGGATGATGTAAGGACCATGTGAGGACTATATCAGGATCATGCGACCCTTCTCTTCTATAAGTTTTTAAACATGAATAATGAAGTGGCAGCAAGTCCTCCTGTCATCAAAGGGGGTTTATCAAGTAAATTTTATTTAACTAGTTTAAACTCACCGCCTGTTAGTCACATAGACAAATGCATAAGCAGGGTGGCTGGCCCATAGGACCTCACGTCCAGCAATGGAGTTATGGCTAGTACTACATGTATTACAGAGAAGTTAGTAAAGGTCTTAGTCGTTTACCATCCCCATATCCATTCATTATTCCATTTTCACAGGTGAACACATTCCAGGTTGTTCTATGCACAGATAGAGCTCGGACGTTTGTTATATTCAATTATGGTAATATCACATGGACTACTGGCACTGCCAGTGGGGGAAGTAGCGATACCGGACTTGGCGGTACACCAGCTATGGTAAGTTTCATTACTATAGATATATTAGTATATTATATAGGAATTTTGAATTTAAATGGCTTGTCAAATCACTTAAAGGGGCTGTCCGAGATTTTGATATTCAGGACCTATCCTCAGGATTCTTCCAAGGTCAGAGACGTCGCGTTCATCATTGACTAACTCTAGATCAATCCCATTCAAATTAATTCTGTAGGTCTGAGCTACAATTCCAAGCACAGCCACTATTCAATGGATGTCGCTGTGCTTGTGCTGATCTGCAGGTGTCCAGCATGTTGGACTCCTACCTGAGGAGTCCTGAGGACAGGTCGTCAATATCAAAATCTCAGACAACCCATTTAACAGGTAGTGCACTGCTACCCATGATATTTTGCAATAAACCCAGACAATTAATGATCTGCTAAGGTGATTATGATTATATACCATAGATATAATTAGAAAACAGTTCTTGCAATCTGTACATCATCTATATAATCCATATGCACAACTGCAGATGTTTTGGCAGACATCAGTTCCCGTCCAGGGATGCTGGAGTCAGACTAGGCCCCTAAGAGCTCGCAATCTTATCAGCCATTATCAGAGTGCAGTGAGCCGGACCGTGGGTGCAGTTACATGGACGCCAGATTATGCAGTGGGTCAGGATATGGGTATACAAGTCTATAGTTTGTTCGTGACGCCAATTGCAGCGTGCGCAGGATACTGTCGCAGGGCCATTTAAGGTGTTGCAACTCACGTAACAGGTTAGGAATGCCAGAGTGGGGTAATGTCTCTGTGTAGTAGTAGGTATAGTGTCAACGGTGTCTCCTATCTGGGTACGGCTGGACTCCTGGATCCTGGCTCACTTGCAATAAAATCAGTGTGCTGCTTGTAGGAGTAATTGAGGGATTTGCAGCAATAATTGAGATCCAGACTTGGAATAAAGTTCAAACTTGTCTTTACTATATGCAGCTTACATCCAAGTGAGATACAGCAATAGTCTTGGGTCCCAGCAGGTATTGGCAATATGTGGCAGGGATCTGTCTTCTGCTTCTATCATGTGCCTGGAGCTCTCTGCAGGATAGGTCGTCTGCTTTTGGCTCTGTAATATGGCAGGAATTACTATCTTCTGCACCATCTTCTGCTGTATTGGGGACTGACTAGCTGAGGAGGAATTTGGCTTCTCCTGGTCTCTGGACGGTACTCACAGTTGTGCTCACAGGGTATGGTTCTTCCTGGAATACTGGAGGTGGATGCTTGCTTCTACCAGCTGAGGCTGAAGGCTCAGGCTGGGAATGATGATCTTTTGTCTCAGCCGAGACAAGAAACTGGCTTGGATCCCTAGAACTGGGAGCTCCTACACGCAGCCTTCCTCTAGCCGGGGTGGCTGGCACACCAACTGAACTTCCTGGCCTCCCCATGAGGCAGGACATGGGCGAGCCCACTCTGCTCAAAGAGGGGGGAGCTAAACTGGAATGACTATTCCAGTTCAGAAACACTAAACTGTCTCTAAGTCTTGGTAACATTGCTGCCACCTGCTGGTGTACATGGAAATTACAGCAAATGCATTTACAAGGCTTAGAAAATGCACATTTGTGAGAATGTGATGTTAAATTACACAGGATGACAATGCAGATACACTTAACAGGTTGTAGCGGGGTAAAAGAGTTTAGTAACATAACTGGGATGTTACAAGAGCCCCACATGCACCCTCCTACCCTGGTGACCAAGTTATCCTACTTATGGGGTTGGAAAGTGGGGGGGAAAAACTCTCTAGATCTGTAACAGCTAACCTCCGGCACTCCAGCTGTGGTAAAACTACAACTCCTAAGTTGGCTGATCTCAGAACTCCACAGAAATGAATGGAGCATGCTGGGAGTCGTAGTTTCACCACAACTCGAGTGCCGGAGGTTAGCAGTCACTGCTCTAGATCAACTCCTCCTTGCTGGGCAGTGCCCTAGGCACATGCACTAAGGGTACATGCACACGTTCAGGATTCATGTGCGGAGAATCCGCACTGAAATCTGCAGGTGTTCGCAGGCAAATCTGTGCGGTCAATCCGCATTAATTGGTGCGGATTTGCGTGCGGATTTGGTGCGGATTTTCCGCATGCGGATTTCACTAAGTGAATGAAGAAAATCCGGTCAGGAATAAAAAAATTAATTGACATGTCGCGGATTTTAAAATCCGCACCGCAGGTCAAAATCCGCGCGGAAAAAATCCGCATCGTGTGCATTGAGAATTTCAAATTCTCATAGAATACAATGGACATGACCTACGGTGCGGATTTTCCGCACGCAAATCCGCGCGGAAAATCCGCACGCAATCCTGATCGTGTGCAGGGGGCCTAAGATGCCTAAGTGTTAATATAAATACATCATGAGATGTCCATGTTATACTTATCTATATGCATCAACCCAGTTGTCATAATGAGTTTTGAAGCCTGTATAAGGGTTTTACTAGTGCGTTATGATATTGTCTCATGACAAACTGAAGTCTTTAATAAAATTTGTGCAGAGTTAAATGAGGACACCTTCTCCCATAATAGGTCAGTTTTAAGCTTAGAAATCCATATTCTGCTGATTAACACATTTCAGTAAATCAGAGATCAGAATCAAGCACTTTCAGAATGACCAGAGGAAAATAAAGAAGAGTGACCCCAAGTCATTCTCAATCTATCGTCTCTACTGATCAATAGTGTTGGGTGCAAATATTTGAATATTTATCGCGAATATCGCAACTTCAAGAATTTGCGAATATTTAAAAAATAGTGCTGTAAATTAGTTTTTCGAATATTCGCCATTTTTTTCATCTGAAGTCATGATTCCTCCCTGCTTAAGTCGCTTGTCAAGCTATTTAAGCAGGAAGGAATCATGACTTCAGATGGAAAAAAATGACGACTATTCTAAAAAACGAATATATAGCACTATATCGAATATAGTGCTATATATTCCTTTTTGATCCACGCCTGTATTGATCGCGTAATATTCGCATATTACGCGATCATTACATTGCCGATTTTTTGAGTAAAGAAATATAGAATATAAGGAATATTCGAATTTGCGAATATTCGCCGAATAGTCTATAAAATATTTGTGAAAAATATCGCGAATTCGAATATGACCCCTGCCGCTCATCACTACTGATCAAGCAGCTTGGGCATTAATATAGAATTGTTTAGGGTGACGTAATAGTCTCCGTAGGAGTCATTATGAGGTTAACAATACCATCTTGATCCATTTAATGAATGTAAATAGATACATGAACACTTATCCGATGTTATTAATGTTCTTCTGCAGGCGGGTCTGAACAGCGGAAGGGACTCCGGGTACTATGTCATCCCTAAATCATTGACTTCAGAAATCGTTCATATATCCTCCACCAGCAATTTTGATGTTCCAGGTCGTTGGGCTTTCCGGGTTGACCAGCTGCTTCCTGCATTCTCCACCATCACATCAGGTTAGCGCATAATATGAAATCTGCAAAAATATTCACGACAATATATAAATCCCATTTATCCATATGTCATTTTGATTGGTTGTCAGTTCAATCCGACTGCATAATGTCCGCCCAAAGCGGGTTGCTCCTGGCTGGGGTAGTTGGTCCTGGGTCCCCCCCCCCTCCCGAAATCGCAGAGGTTTAGTCCCTGGCGAGTAAGCAGAAAGGTGAATCGCTGTCACGTGTGCCATCCTGTGTCCATGCTGAGACTGGACTGTATGCTGCTGACTGTTGGTTATCCAATAAAGTCTTTCTGGAGCATTGTACCCTCACCTTGTCTAAGTAGTGTTCCACCCACGGGAAAGGAGCATGGGCGCTCTGTGGTATAAAGATAGCCAGGCCGGCGGACGAGAGCACCCACTGGCCCTCGTTTCTCCACAGCCTAACGCAAAGAGCTGCCAACAAGCAGTGGCACGCTCTCTGCCGGCTGCAACCATCTATATAATACATGGACGACTAATACTGCCATAATACACTGTGTTTCTCCTCTAGATGCCACTCCAACAAAATTGCCTGTTGGACAGGGGTGTAAGAAGCCAAAAGTGGTGCCAATCAGATGAGGGGAAGCTTAAAGCAGACAGATTTATATAGGTTTGGTTTCTGTATGCAACAAGCGCCCTTTAGTGGCAGCTCCACGCAGGCAAAATGTATAATTTACTTTATGGCTGTGTAAGACAATTGTGTCAAAGTTGGGCATTGACTTTTTAACGTTTCATGTAATCGAAAGGGAGGTGGTCTCACATTTTATGGTCACATTCTATGGTATCATGTAATTTTAAAGCTACCTACATTTGTACAAGGTTTTTACTTTTTTAATGTACTGTACCAATACCATTATCTTGATTTTCTATTTACAGTGCCATTTACTACAACAACCGCACCAATAACAGCTAGAGCCCCTGAAAAAGAAGCTGCTGCACAGACAACCACATTACAAACAGAGAATAATGGGGGAACAACCACCTTAAATATAAAGGTGACACCAATGGACGATACGGAATGGTACCCAACATGTAAGTTGTCACACAGTAGCTGAAAATACAATAAATACGCTAAAAAAAAGCAAGTAAATTGGTCTTCAATTGCAGGGTAATGGAGGAGAGATACTGCTGACAGTTGTCTTACAGCCAGAGACAAGGTTGTGAATTTCAAGGCCCCTTTCACACAGGCGAGTATTCCGCGCAGGTGCAATGCGTGAGTTGAACGCATTGCACCCGCACTGAATCCTGACCAATTCATTTCTATGGGGCTGTGCACATGAGCTGTGATTTTCACGCATCATTTGTGCGTTGCGTGAAAATCGCAGCAAGCTCTTTAGTGAATGGGGCCACGTGAAAATCGCAAGAATCCGCAAGCAAGTGCAGATGCGGTGCGATTTTCACGCACGGTTGCTAGGTGACGATCGGGCTGGGGACCCGATCTGTATTATTTTCCCTTATAACATGGTTATAAGGGAAAATAATAGCATTCTGAATACAGAATGCAAAGTAAAATAGTGATGGAGGGGTAAAAAAAATAAATAATTAACTCACCGAGTCCACTTGATCGCGTAGTTGCGGATCTCTGTCTTCTTCTGTAATGTTGAGCTGCCGGCTAAGGACCTGTGGTGACGTCACATCACATGATCCAATCACATGGTCCCTCACCATGGTGATGAACCATGTGATTGGACCATGTGATGAACACAATGATGTCATCAAAGGTCCTATTCCTGTGCACAGCAAAGAAGAAGAGATGCCGGCTGCACGATCAAGTGGATTAAGGTGAGTTAAATTTTTTATTTATTTTTTTAACCCCATCCAGCTACCTATTTTACTAAGCATTCTGTATTCAGAATGCTATTATTTTCC
The DNA here is from genome assembly GCF_905171765.1 of Bufo bufo. NCBI lineage: Eukaryota > Metazoa > Chordata > Amphibia > Anura > Bufonidae > Bufo > Bufo bufo. The sequence goes on along the minus strand of NC_053389.1, from coordinate 31,802,673 downwards.
CTTATAACCATTTTATAAGGGAAAATAATACAATCTACAGAACACCTAACCCAAACCTGAACTTCTGTGAAGAAGTTTGGGTTTGGGTACCAAACATGGCGATTTTTCCACACGCATGCAAAACGCATTACAATGTTTTGCACTTGCGCGGAAAAATCGCGCATGTTCCCGCAACGCACCCGCACCTTTTCCCGCAACGCCCGTGTGAAACCAGCCTAAGGAAATATATTATCTCCTGGGACAAATCTAGAAGTATTTGTATATCACATTTGTAGGTATTCTGCTACCATCGGCGATTAGTACGGTAACTTAGTAGAGATGAGTGAATTGATTCTAACTTGATCTGATTCAACCTGAATTTAGCAAAATTATATTTTTTTATGATTTGGAGAAAAAAAAAAATCCCCAAAAATAAATACAAAAAAAAAAGAAAGAAAAAGAAGATGAAAATAATAGCCCTAGGAGAACTTGTGTGTCATACATAAATTTTAGGGGCAAAATGAGCACTTTCAATTCAGGTTGAATTTATTCATACCCATATCGAATCTTTTGACCAATTTGCTTGAATCTGACCTGAAACGAATTTGGCTCATCCCTATTAAGCCTCCATCACATGTCTGTGTCCATGATGACATCCGTGACAAGATGGTCAGTGGCAGGGGTGTTTCTAGGGTCTCAAAAGATCCGGGGCCCAAGCCCCAATGCATATGTGCCATATTCTCGAAGTATCCGTCCTGCCCCCCACATGCACACAGACACGCCTTAGCACTAAAGACATACAGTGTTTTACTTGCTGCATGGACACTACCAAGCATACAGCACCACATACCTCTCACATTCAATGCCTCATAGAGGATGTCTCCTCTGATGTAGACGTTTTCTTTCCTCATGTTCTCCATTCAGCCCAGACAACTTTTTTCAGCCGCATCTCGTCTCTGCAGAGTATACCAAACAGACATCTTAGATTCCTCACTTTTCTGTTATCACCATCTTCCCATCTTGCTACCCCAACAATATTATCCTGGTGCTTCCCCCAATACTGTGCCTGCTGTGCTCCCCAATGCCCCCAAATACTATACCGCAAAAATTACCCATACTGCCATACAGATTAGTCTCCCCATATTAATATAAATGTCCCACTAATAGCAATAATTCTCTCCCAGAGTGCCCTTATTAGTAATAGTGCCCCCTACAATTCCCCCAATAATGATACTGCTTCCCAAGAGTGCCCCTGTTAGTGCCCTCCATATTGTGCCTAATAATAATGGCCACCATAGTGCACCCAGCAGCAATAAGGCTCTCTATAGTATGAATAATGATTTCCCCCCTGTAGTGCCTCCAGTAGTATTTAGCCACCTTTACAGTGTCCCCAGTAGTTATAATTAGTGTTGAGTGAATCAAAGCATCCGAAGTGGAATTCAATTCTCAGTTTAGGAAAAATTTGATTCAACGAATCCTCAGTTTAGGAAAAATTATATTCAACGAATCAGAATTCCCTGTCGCTTTGTGGTAACTATCAATTTTTTTCCTAAAATGGCTGCGACACTTGTTACAAAGTGAAAGTAAGAAGGCTGGGAACAATAGGTGACCAATAATGCAGTGCAGCCAACCAATCAGCAGATGGCCATTACAGCCCTATAAAAATCCTAATCCCACCTGGTCTCTGCCATTTTACAGTGAACTGAGCATAGGGACAGATGTGCCAAGTGCTAGGGACAGTGTTTACCAAAGTTTAAATTGTAGAATCTTGGATAGGGAGACTGCAGGGGCAGTGCAGGGACAGTGTAAGGAGATCATAGGGATAGTTTTTATACACTGTAGGAAGAGCATAGGGAGAGTAGAGGGTAAGTTTGGGCTGTGTAATCTGAAGTTGAAGGGATCCATAGGAGACAGCTCAGTTTGCATCAATCCTTGCACAGAGCTCTGTAACTGAACAGTGTCCACCTTGTTTAATAGATAAGTAATTCCATTACTCCTTGCTTCTCAAGTTGGGGTGAATAAGCTATTTTACGGTTATTGGGGTGCCCACCTTGTTTAACAAATAAGCAATTCTATTAGGCCGTGATTCTCAAATTGGGGTGAATACCTTTACTGTTATTGGGGTATCCACCTGCCTGTCACAGTAACTGTTTCCCTACCAGAAAGGACTAGCTATGCATCTTGCTGCACTGCACAGTGATGTACACCGAGATACACTCCCCCTGCAGCCGGGATATAGCTGATTTAACGCTCTTCGTGTTGAAGTCATTCGGAATGAAGCAATTTATTTCAAAAAGTCGGTGAAGCGTCCAAATTGAATTTTTGAAAACTTCGCTCATTTCTAGTTATAATGTCTCCTACAGTATAAGACCTCCATTGGTTACTGTCTAATGCCCCCTATAGTGCCCCTGTAATGCCCCCTATAGTGCACTAGTAGCTGCTTTAGTTAAAATGTCCTCTATAGTGCCCCAGTAGTTTTAGTGCTCCTTTTAGTGCTCCCACCAGTTTTAATGCCCCACTATAGTGCCCTAGTAATTAAAGTGTACCCTATAGTTTCTCAGTAGTTAAAATGCCCCCATAGTGCCTCAGTATCTATAGTGCCCCAATAGTTATAATGCTCCCCTGTAGTGCCTTATTAGTTTAATGCCCTCCTGTGATGCCCCCAATAGGTATTATGCCCTCCTGTATTGCCCTAGTAGTAATAAGGTCCTCCTGTGGTGCCCCCAATAGGTATAATACCCTCTTGTAGTACCCCAGTAGTAAAAAAGCCCTCCTTTGGTGCACCCTATAGGTATAATACCTTCCTGTAGTGCCCAAATACGACTCTCCTGTGTTACCCCATATAAGTATAAAGCCCTTCTGTGGTGCCCGAGAAGGTATAATGCACCCTGTAGTTCCCCCCTACAGTTATAATGGTCCCAGCATAGTGCCCCCAGGTAGAAGGACCCCTTTAGTGCTCAAAACACTGGCAGAGGCCCCTTGTAGTTCTAAAGCCCCACCATAGTGCCTCCAGCAGGTACAATGCCCCATTTAGTGCCCCATTCACAAAGCCCCTACTGTAGACACACACAAAAAAAAAACTTCACCTGACTTCCGACTGCTGGAGACCCGAGTTTGCCAACTTCTGGATTTCAGGCGGCCAAGTGAATTCACCATGCTGCCTGTATCTTGGCATAGGCAAGCGACAGTACATCATCACGCCGCCTGAGACCGGGCTTGGTGACCGCCTGCACTATTCTACGAGTTAGCAGTGATAGTAATTCAACTGTACTGATGTCCTTAGGATGCCAATACAGTTGTATAGCCAGCAGCCATAACATTTGGGGCCCTGGACAAATACATGTGGGGCTAAAGCCTTGAATGTTTTTACCTGGCGGCGCCCTGGTCATCCATGAAGATGTCTGTGAAGACCCCGTGTTTGGTCCATGTGTTCATTTTGTTGCCTTCTTTGTGCCATCCATATTCCATGGACACTGCTCAGCTTTAAATTAATTTCAATCTGTGAAAACCACACACAGTAGTTATAATGCCCCCTTTATTGCCCTAGGTAGTTATAATGTCCATCTTGCTTCCAGTAGTTGTACTGTCCCCCTGCAATGTCCACCTCCTGTATTGCCCCAAAAGTGAGGGAAAAAAATACTGACCTGAGCCCTGCCTCATGCTTCAGTCTGTGCAGAAGGCCTCTGGAGCAGGCGGTCGCACACTATCAGAGTGAATAACGGGGCCAGGAAACATTGGTTCTCGTGCCCTGAAGAACTACACAACAAAGATGACTCATAGTCTTTTACCTAAGAAGGCTATACCATTTTTTAGCGTAAAAAAAGTAGCAAGACCTCATTTTGTGACTTCTTAAACACCGGTTCCACAAAGTTTGGTAGCACAAGTGTTTTTACATGTTCCTCTACACTAACGAGTGATGGGGGAGTGGTGGCGGCCGGGCTGGGGCCATTGGCCTCAGCAAATTCATTAACATTTACACCTGGAAACAGGCATAAATGACGACTGAAAACTATTGCAGTCAGGGACTGGAGTGGTTTCTTTTTAGCTAGTGGCACGGACATGGACATGCTGACTGGGGGAAAGCCCGTGAGTATCTAATTATAGATAACATATTTGGTATCAGTGTCTTTCACATATCCACCCACTACAGGACTTCATGAGGGTAAGGCCTCATGCACACGACCGTTGTGTGCATCCGTGTCCGTTGTTCCGTTTTACGTGATTTTCTGCGGACCCATTGACTTTCAATGGGTCCGTTGAAACCTCGGAAAATGCACCGTTTTTCATCCGCATCCGCATCCGTGTTTCCTGTCCGTCAAAAAAATATGACCTGTTCTATTTATTTGACGGACAACGGTTCACGGACCCATTCAAGTCAATGGGTCCGTGAAAAAACATGGATGCACACAAGATTGTCATCCGCGTCTGTCATCCATGTCCGTAGGCTACTTTCACACAGACGGATCCGCTGATCCGTCTGCATAAAAGCTTTGTAGATCTGAGTTTTCACTTCGTGAAAACTCAGATCCGACAGTATATTCTAACACAGAGGCGTTCCCATAGTGATGGGGACGCTTCAAGTTAGAATATACTAAGAACTGTGTACATGACTGCCCCCTGCTGCCTGGCAGCACCCGATCTCTTACAGGGGGCTGTGAGCCACACAATTAACCCCTCAGGTGCCGCATCTGAGGGGTTAATTGTGCGTATCATAGCCCCCTGAGCTCAGGTGCTGCCAGGCAGGAGGGGGCAGACCCCCCTCCTTCCCCAGTTTTAAATTCATTGGTGGCCAGTGCGGCCCCCCCTCCCTCCCTCCCTCCCCTGTATTTAACTCATTGGTGGCCAGTGCGGCCCCCTCCCTCCCTCCGCTGTATTTAATTCATTGGTGGCCAGTGCGGCCCCCCTCCCCTGTATTTAACTCATTGGTGGCCAGTGCGGCCCCCCTCTCTCCCTCCCTCCCCTGTATTTAATTCATTGGTGGCCAGGTCTGCGCTATAGGCAATGCGCCGCACAGACCTGTCACTTACCAGTAGAAGGAGCGCCCGGCCGGTCACAGACAGCGCAGGTAAGTATAATGCTTCTAAAATTGCTAAGTAACCATGGCAGCCAGTTAATATATACCATCGGATTGAAGAAAACTCCGATCTAATGGTATAATAGGGACTCCTGACTTTACATTGAAGTCAATGGGGGACGGATCCGTTTGCAATTGCACCATATTGTGTCAACGTCAAACGGATCCGTCCCCATTGACTTGCATTGTAAGTCAGGACAGATCCGTTTGGTTCCGCACGGCCAGGCGGACACCAAAACGACTTTTTCCTTCATGTCCGTGGATCCTCCAAAAATCAAGGAAGACCCACGGAAGAAAAAACGGACACGGATCACGGAACTGCGGAACCAGTTTTTGCGGACCGCAAAAAAAACCCAGTCGTGTGCATGAGGCCTAAAGCTTAGTAACAATATCACCTTTATGATATCACAAATTTTGGTATCACCTATATGGTATCACATTATGGTATCACATTATGGTATCATGTACTATTAAAGCTACCTACATTTGTACACAGCATTTCCTCCTTTAATGTTCCAATGCCATTCTCTTGATTTTCCATTTACAGCTGCATCAAATCCTCCAACCGTACCAAAAGCAGCTGCAACCCATGTAAAAGAAACTGATCTACAGACAACAACCCCATTAGAAGCAATAAGTAATGAGGGAACAACCACCTTACAGCCGCACCCTTCACCAATGACGGAATGGTACCCAACAACAAGAAGACCTACAACACCCTTTCTGACTAGTAAGTTGTCACAGAGTAGCTGGAAATACAATAAATACATCAAACAGAAGCACGTACATTGGTCTACCATTACATGGCAGTAGAGCAGGGCTACTGCTGCAGACAGTTGCCTTACAGCCAGAGACAAGGTTGTGAACTGTGAGAGGAGGCAATAGGTTATCTCCTTGGACACGTCTAGAGGTATTTGTGGGTATCCTGCTAACAAGCTGCGTTTAGTAATTTATTAGATATTGAGCGAATTAATTCTAGCTGAACTACCATTTCCGGAGCATCACAGTTCAAAGAGAGGTGCAATATTTGCCCTACAACTAGATCTTACCTATATGGCCTCCTGTTGGACAAACTCAGCGCAAAAGCCTGTTGGTCAGTGTGAGAAGCTAAAACAGATGTCAATCAGCTGATGCAGCCCCCCTAGGGGGGGGGGGGGAGGTAACGCAGACAGATTTATATAGTTTTCTGTATGCATTAAGCACCCCCTAGTGGCAGCTGCAGGCAGGCAAAATGTAAAATGATCTCTCTGTGTAAGAAACTAGTGTCACAGCCGGGCACTGGCATTTTAAAGGGGTTGTGTCACTTCAGCAAGTGGCATCCATCATGTAGAGAAAGTTAATACAAGCCACTTACTAATGTATTGTGATTGGTCATATTGCCTCCTTTGCTGGCTGAATTCCTTTTTCTATCACACTAGACAATGCTTGCTTCCATGGTTACGACCACCATGCAATACAGCGGCAGCACTCGTGCTTACACCCTGTAGGAAAAAGCATCAGTCTCTCTGGTGGCCGGGACCGTGCGAGCTTACATAGGCTGATGTTTTTTCCTACAGTATAGTTTGCAAGCATGACCACCACTGATGGATTGAACGGTGGTCTGTAACCATGGAAACGAGCAGTGTATAATGTGGTCAAAAAATGAATCCAGCCAGCGGAGGAGGCAATATGGACAATCACAATACATTAGTAAGTGCCTTGTATAAACGTTCTCTACATGATACATGTTATTTGCTGAAATGACACAACCTGTTTAAGTTTCATGTAATCTCATGTGAGGCGGGATCAAATTTATGGTATCACGCACTATTAAAGCGACCTACAATTGTACAAGGTGTTTCCTGCTTTAATGTACCGATACCACTCTCTTCATTCTCCATTTATGGCTGCATTAACTACGACAACCTCACCAGCAATGTCTGCAACCCATGTAGAAGAAATTGCTTCACAGATAACAAATAGAGATGTCCCGAACAATTCGCCGGCGAACAATTCCCGGCGAACATCACTTGTTCGCGTTCGCCGCGGCGGGCAAAGAAATGCGATGTTCGGTCCGCCCCCTGTTCGTCATCATTGAGTAAACTTTGACCCTGTACCTCACAATCAGCAGACACATTCCAGCCAATCAGCAGCAGACCCTCCCTCCCAGAGCCCAGATCCTCCCACCTCCTGGACAGCATCCATTTTAGATTCATTCGGAAGCTGCAGTCTAAGTGAGAGGAGGGACAGTGCTGCTGCTGCTGATTCAATAGGGAAATCGATAGCTAGGCCAGTGTATTCAGTGTCCACTACAGTCCTGAAGGACTCATCTGATCTCTGCTGTAAGGACAGCACCCCAAAAAGCCCTTTTTAGGTCTAGTACATCAGTCTGCTTTTTTTTTCTTTTCTGTGTAATCTAATTGCAGTTGCCTGCCAGCGTGTGTGTCAGGCTCACAGCGTATACTGTGCCCACTTGCCCAGTGCCACCACTCATATCTGGTGTCACAGTAGCTTGCACTTAAAAAAAAAAAAAAATGACTGTAATATAATAGCAGTCAGTTGCTGGCACGCGTGTGTGTTTCGGGCCCTGCAAGTGAATAGTGTCACCAGCGCAACTCCTATCTGGTGTCACAGTAGATTACATTTTTTTTAAAACAACAATTTTGACTGTAATAGATTGAATAGCAGTTAGTTGTCTGCAAGTGTGTGTCAGGCCTACAGAGTCTACTCTGCAAACTTCTGCCTGTGCACAGTGCCACTCGTATCTGGTGTCACAGTACCTTGCACGCATAGTACAACTAAACTAATCTAAAAGAAATGAGAGGCAGGCCACCCCACAGGGGCCGTCGTGGTCATGGTGCTGTGATTCCCTTTGGCCCTAGAATAATGCCCAGTGTTCATAGGCCACGTACCCTGAACTCGAAAAGTTCTGAGGACATAGTTGACTGGCTAACACAGGACACCCAATCTTCTACAGCTTCCGCTCGGAACCTTGACGCACCATCCTCCTCCAGCTCAGCTTCGGGTACCTCTCAAGTTACCACTCACCCGCCCGCCTGCCGCCACCACCAATACTACAGCTGCTTCACTTGATCTGTCAGAGGAGTTATTTACACATCAGTTGGAAGAAATGAGTGATGTGCAACCATTATTGCCAGAGGATGTAGATAACAGGGATATGTCTCAGTCAGGCAGTATTACACACATGGACGTACGGTGTGATGATGATAATGTTGTACCCGCTGCTGCTTCCTTTGCTGAGTTGTCAGATACAAGTGAAGCGGTTGATGATGACGATGTGTCCGTGGATGTCACGTGGGTGCCCGCTCGAAGAGAAGAAGAACAGGGGGAAAGTTCAGATGGGGAGACAGAGAGGAGGAGGAGACGAGTTGGAAGCAGGGGGAGGTCGTCGCAAGGAGCTAGTGGCACAGTCAGACAGCATGCATCAGCACCCGGGGTCAGCCAGACAGCACGCCAATCAACACATGCTGTTGCCACCACCAGAATGTCGTCATTGCAGAGCTCAGCAGTTTGGCATTTTTTTTGTGTGTCTGCCTCTGACAACAGCGATGCCATTTGCAACCTGTGCCAAAAGAAACTGAGTCGTGGGAAGTCCAACACCCACCTAGGTACAACGGCTTTGCAAAAGCACATGATCTCAAATCACAAACGCCTATGGGATCAACACATGAGTACAAGCAGCACACAAACTCAAAGCCGCCATCCTCCTCCTGGTCCAGCATCTTCAGCCACATCAACCACTGCTGTCCTCCTTGCCCCCTCTCAACCATCCGCCACTCCGTCTCTCGCCTTGAGCAGTTCCTGCTCATCTGCCCACAGTCAGGTGTCTGTCAAGGACATGTTTGAGCGTAAGAAGCCAATGTCACAAAGTCACCCCCTTGCCTGGCGTCTGACAGCTGGCTTGTTGTAACTCTTAGCTCGCCAGCATTTACCATACAAGCTAGTGGAGTCTGAGGCCTTCAAAAAATTTTTAGCTATTGGGACACCGCAGTGGAAGGTACCCGGCCGAAATTTCTTTGCACAAAAGGCAATCCCCAACCTGTACTCGATTGTGCAAAAGGAAGTCATGGCATGTCTGGCACACAGTGTTGGGGCAAGGGTCCATCTGACCACTGATACCTGGTCTGCAAAGCAGAGTCAGGGCAGGTATATCACCTACACTGCGCATTGGGTAAACCTGCTGACGGCTGCCAAGCATGTAATGCGTGGCTCTGCAGAGGAGTTGGTGACACCGCCACGACTTGCGGGCAGGCCTGCTGCCACCTCCTCTACTCCTCCTACTCCATCCTCGTTGTCACCTATCTGGTACCCGTGGTGTTGTACGTGGCTGGGGGGAAGAACAGACCTTCAGTGAGATCAGTGAGGACGAGGAATGGGACATGAGTAGCTCGGCATCCAACCTTGTGCAAATGGGGTCTTTCATGCTGTCGTGCCTGTTGAGGGACCCTCGTATAAAAAGGCTGAAGGAGAACGACCTGTACTGGGTGGCCACGCTACTAGACCCCCGGTATAAGCAGAAAGTGCCTGAAATGTTACCGAATTACCGGAAGTCGGAAAGGATGCAACAGTTCCAAAATGATCCACACGCTGCTGTATTTTATCTCTGCATGCCAGATGACTTGCATGACTTATCCGCCACCAACTAGGGTTCAATCCGGAATGTTTTAGTGCACTTTCTGCCTGGAAAACACAGCGGCTGCAACAATACCAAATTTTTCAGGCATGTATACATGCCTAATTTTTCTGGCCTCTGGTGCTGCACTGTGGCTGCAAAAACAAAACAAAAAAAAGGCACATACATGTGTCAATTCCCCTTCGTGATCGTTACCTTGTTGTGGTGAAGGGGCTTGCATATCACAATGAAGCGACCACCTCTATGAGTGTGTTGGCAATGTTGGCACACCCCAGATGATAAGGTCGTTGCTTCATTGCGAACAGACCAAAAGCTATCGGCTGGATAATTTTGCATAGAAAAAACATCAATTTTCTTTGTGATCATCTAAGGTGATCATTAAAGCCTACTAGGCCAACAATGGGCCCACACTGCAGAATCATTGTTTTCTGGGTCACTTAACTGTCACTGAACTACCTCAGCACGACCATAGGCTTTGAAAAACCCCCATCGCTTGCAATCTCCCAAACGTGCGCACGAGCACAGTCATCACTACACCAAGATTGACACATGTCATGAGTGTGTCAACTATTGACAACTCTTTGCGGTTGTCTAAAATCTATTCCATACACGTCCCCTGATAGGGGACGTAACAGGGATTAAACTGATAGGAATAGTACTACTTAACACACCACTCATATCTGGTGGCATAGCACATTGCACGGCGCACGCGCAGTGCCCCAAATTGGAAGTAAGAGGACCAACCAAGCATCTTTTTCCATCGCCCGGTTCCTAAAATGTATTTCATACACGTCCCCTTATAGGGGACGTAACAGGGATTAAACTGATAGGAATAGTACTACTTAACACACCACTCATATCTGGTGGCACAGTACATTGCAAGGCGTACGCGCAGTGCCCCAAATTGGAAGTAAGAGGACCGACCAACCATCTTTTTCCATCTCCCGGTTCCTAAAATCTATTCCATACACCGGCCCCTTATAGAGGACAAAACAGAGATTAAACTGTTAAGAACAGATTTTTTAAAATTTAAACAAAAGAGGACAGCCTCTGCGGAGCTGGGTATTTTTTTGCCGCGTTACTGAACGCTCATGCACAATGGCTGTAGGTTCATGCGTCCTTTTGTGGAGGTGACAAACCTGGTCAGTCAAACCCAAGGCAACATCATCGACCTCATCCCATATGCGTTTTTTCTGGAGTGTGCCCTGCGAAGAGTGCTGGATCAGGCCGTAGATGAGCATGAAGAGGAAGAGTTGTGGTCACCATCACCACCAGAAGCAGCCTTGTCGTCGATTGCTGGACCTGAGGCAACGCAAAAAGAGGAGTCTGAAGAAGTGGAGTCAGAGGAGGAAGGTGGCTTTGAGGAGGTGGAAGACCAAACACAGCAGGCATCCCAGGGGGCTTGTTGTCACCTTTCGGGGACCCTTGGTGTTGTACGTGGCTGGGTGGAGGAAGAGACCTTCCATGACGTCAGTGAGGACAAGGAACTGGACATGGCTAGCTTGGTATCCAACCTTGTGCAAATGGGGAGTTTGCGGTTGTGCAAATGGACTGTTTGCGGTTGTTTGCGGTGCGTTAAACGGGGAGTTTGGTCTGTCACTGTGAAGCGGGTGTAACCCTTACACTACCTGATCGATACAACATTATACCTGATCGTATACACACACTGGATGTTTTAAAGCACGTTATTCCAAACAATTTAGGAATGTTAGGTGATTTATGCCCTTTATGGATTAAAACCCGACTCTGCGTCAACTACGTAATTTTCCATGGGAGTTTTGCCATGGATCCCCCTCCGGCATGCCACAGTCCAGGTGTTAGTCCCCTTGAAACAACTTTTCCATCACTATTGTGGCCAGAAAGAGTCCCTGTGGGTTTTAAAATTCGCCTGCCTATTGAATGCTATGGCGGTTCGCCCGTTCGCGAAAATTTGCGAAAATTCGCGTTCGCCAACGGAAAATTTTATGTTCGCAACATCTCTAATAACAACCCCATTAGAAACAACAAGCAATGGGCGAACAACCACCCCTTTCACCAACAATGGAACGGTACACAACAGCAGGCAGACCTACAACAAGTTTTCAGACAGGTAAGTTGTCACACGGTAGCTGGAAACACAACAAATACACTATAAAGGAGCACATAAACTGATATCCCATTGCATGGCAATAGAGCAGGGCTACTGCTGCAGACAGTTGCCTTACAGCCAGAGACAAGGTTGTGAACTGTGAGAGGATGGAACTATTTTATCTCCTTGGACACATCTAGAGGTATTTGTATATCACATTTGTAGGTACTGTATACTAATAACAAGCTCCATTTAGTAACGTAGTAGAGATTGACGATTCTAACTGGATCTGTTTTGACCAGAATTTTGTAAAAAGTCAATTTTGGAGAGAGAGGGAGAAAATAAAAAAAATATGTAGATGAGAGAAATATAGAGAGAATGTCTCCTTAGGAGACCTCATAGTGTCATGCACAAATTTTAAGGCCAAACAGAGCACTTTCGATTCAGGTCGAATTTATTCATACCTGAATCTAATTTTCTGGCCAATTCGCTAGAATCTGAAAAAAAAATTTAAGGAGCAAATCGAATTGTTTTCTACACGCTTGCTTAGTAAATACAAGATGTAAACTTAGATCCAGTGATAATACATGATATGTGATAATGACCACAACATGGACATGCTGACTGGAGGAAAAGCCAGGGAGCATCACGTTAAAACGTACACATTTGGAATCGGCATCTTTCACCTATCCAGTCATTACAGCCATTTGTGGGGGTAAAACTTGGGAACAGATTCCGTAAAAATGGATGAACTGCCATTTCCAGAGAATCACATTACTAACAAACGTGCAATGTTTTCCTTCCAACCAGATCTTCTCTACCCATACGGCCTCCCATTGGACACACTCAGCCCAAAATCGGATGATGGCGGACCACCAGTTATAGAGCTTATGATCACGCTTCCTCTTTTTGGTAGTACATATACAGCTTTCTATGTGAGTACGAGAGAATTGTTTATCTTGACAAACCGAAGTCGCACTCTGGTATCTTAATGCAACGTCAATAAACAGAAGCAAAGAATAGAAAATAGAAAGATGGATAGATAGATATAAGATAGATAGATAGATAGATAGATAGATAAAAAATCTGGCAGCACTATAAATAGAGAAAGAAAAAAGAAAGGAGGTTGCAAGCCCAAAGGGACTAGACTATTGCCCAATGTACATAAACAGCAAACAGGCAGCACTCCAAAAAGAAAAACCAAAAATTCTTTATTCACCCATGTGGATACGCAACATTTCGGCTCAGCCCTAGAGCCTTTCTCAAGCAGTCATACAAGTGAGCAAATCAGATATACATGTACAAAGTGCTTGTGCATTTCATTAGACATTAATAAACATGATTAAGCATAAATAATAAAAAATAAAGTGCCTCCAGTGCCCTAAATGTGCAAAAGTGCCATGATCAGACATCGTGTATTTTTACATTACATACACATGATTGTCATTTCCAGAAACACATAATCAAAAGTGCATCATTTCATATATAGCCATGATTAATGTTCATAATAGACCTTGATAACGCCTGTGTATTTCATATAAGGATGATTATTAAATAAAAAGATCAAACAATTGAGCTCACCAGGGGACTACCAGCATAGTAACACGCCAAGATTGGCGTTACCAAAGCGCAACTGCGCATGTCCAGGACAACTGGAGGCAGAGGAAAGTACCCAGAGTGTATTAAGTATGCCTGACATGCGCTGAAGCACATGCATGCAGATGGCGGCCATCTTGGAAAGGGGACAAAGGAAAGGCAACCCGCTCTATAATACCTACAAGTTGACATGAGCATCATGGCCATGGACACTTTAAACCAAAGAAAAACCGCAGTGGCTTCAGAGCAGACAATAGAGGGCAGACATCCTTATAGTAAAATGAAATGAGGCACTTAGAGGAGTGAAGAAAGGGGTCATCACTCCAACACTGGCGGGCGGCCCCTATCTGAGGGAGAGGAAACCCCACTCCAGTGAGGTGACCCCCTCTGAACTCCCACATGGACACTCTACTCCAGATCTCACCACAGTAATATATCATACATAAATACATTCATATAGGGTATATCGTCTTCCTTTTGATCCAGCCACAATAAAATAGAACATTTTCCTTTGTCACCTCCATACAAATAAACTAAATAGTGACCAACAATATGACGCAAGTCTCCCAGCAACATTTGACAACATTTGACTCGTTGGGGGATTTGCGTCATATTGTTGGTCACTATTTAGTTTATTTGTAAGGAGGTGTCAAAGGAAAATGTTCTATTTTATTGTGGCTGGAGCTTTGATCAACAGGAGGATGATTTATATGAATAGTATAGATAGTACTCCCAAAAGTTTCACCAAATTATTGCGCTCATTAGTAACAGTGCCCCCTATAGGGATTATGCTCCCCATGAGTTCCAAACAGTAGTAGTGCCTTCCATATTGTGTCCAATAATAATAATGTCCCCATAGAACCCCCAGTAGTAATTATGCAGTTATAATGCATAAGGGGGTAGAGTCCTCAGAATTTATAATACCTCCCTTCCTGTGCCCCCTGTAGTTATAATGTCACTCCTGTAGTGTCCCCAATATTTATATTGGCCCCTGTAGAGACCCCAATACTTATAATGGCCCCTTGTAGCCAATTGAGTTTATATAGCCAGTTAGGCACTATAAACACTAGAGATGAGCGAATCGAAGGTGACGAAGTGGAATGCAATCTAAATTTCAGGAATTATTTGATTCGCACCGAATCCGAATTTCCTCACGCTTTGTGGTAACGAATCGCATTTCTTTCTTTTTTGCACGTGTGAGGACAGAAAGGAACTCTGGGAACGAGGGATCACCCACAATGCCATGCATGCAGCCAATCAGCAGCCAGCCAGCCCTGTGATGTCACAGCAATCTTGAATTCAGCCATTTTCCAATGTACTTAGTGCAGGGAGAAACATTAGCAGGCGCTAGGGACAGTGCTAGGAAAGACTTCAAAACTTATATTTTGCTCAATAGAAGTTCAGGGAAAGATCATTTTAAGTGTAGGAAAAGGATAGGGAGGAATTATTACAGAGTATTGAAGCAGAACAGGGTTTAGCAGGGGAGTGTACAGCCTGGGTAATAGGAACAATCCTATTACACCCTGCTGCACTGACTGCGGATCCAAATTGCTATTATACTGCTGCTCATTTCAGGTTTGCAATAGATGATACCTCTGTAATTGCAGCAAACCGATTTTGTTATTGGGGTCTTATTATCTTATTAGCCCTTGTGCGGTGCACTTATACTGTATATACAGTATGTTCTAAAGCCTTTTTTTGTCGTGTATTAGTGGGGGGAAAAAGGGGGCTTATTAGCCATTGTGTGTTGAAGGGAGAAAATTACAGCCATTTTTGGCGTGTATTGGTGGCAAAAAAAAAAATATTATTTGCCGTTCATGGTCACAGTTATATGTTCTAAAGCCTTTTTTTGGCATGTATTAATTTCCTTTTTATTTACTTATTTGATCTAACAGTATGTCAGACAGAGAAGTGCCAGGCCCTGCACAGGGGAGGGGAACAGGCCTAAATGTTTCTGGGACAGGTCGCAGCAGAGTAAGGGGCCGTTGCAGCAGGGGTCACTTCGAGAGACATGACCTCCCAGTGTCAGCTAGCAGTCGTGTCTTGACCAGCAACCCAGCGGTTCTTAAATGGTTGACTTCATTTTCGACTTCGTCGCAAGTGACATTAGACACCCCTAGCCAAGTCGTAGGTTTGTCAGACACAACCCTTAGTTGGCGTGTCCTCACCTGTCCCCAACCTGCCTCTGTACTTTTCTGTTCCCTTAGCCAGAGAAGTATTATATGCTGCAGACTCAGCTCCACTATACAGCGAGGACGAGCTACTAGAGAAACAGTCAGCAGCTACTGCCCAGCCAAGATCTGGAGGAGACATCCGCTGCTTCCTCCGGTAGGCGGGCAAGTAGTGATGAGGAGAGTGGTGTGGGAGCTGGTGTTGCGAACGGTCAGGCTCCTGGCTCAGAGACCGTTGAGGAGGACATCAGTGACATGCAGACAGTACTCAATGATGATGTAGCCGATCACAATTGGGAGCTGGGTGACGAAGGCTTCATCATCATCTGGAGCAGAGGGTGGCAGCATGCGCGTGAGGCAGCGGCGGAGCCAGCAAGTCGGTTGTGTGGCCGAGAGTCAGCAGGGTGGCAGCAGTGGGAGGTTGGGAGCCAAACGTGCCCGTGGTAGGCCACAAGATTTGCAGGAGCCTACCAGCCCAAAAAGTAGTGGTGCAGAGGTTCACGGAGGCGGTGGCGGTAGCAGTCAGTCAGTGCAGAGTGTTGGGGTAAAATCACCCACTCGGCAGTGTGGCAGTTTTGCCGGGGGAGGTGAATATATAGCCATTTGTCGAATCTGTGGGCAGAAGGTGAAGAGTGGCCAGGGTGCCAATGGCCCTGCATCATGGCCCTGCGTCAACATATGCAGCATCACCATAAAGTGGCCTGGGAGAATCGTGGCTCCAATGTGGTGGTCCAGCCTGCCGCAGCAACCACTGCATCGCCCAGTGGCACGCACCCGATTTCAGGCAGTCAAGGCTCCAC
The DNA here is from genome assembly GCF_905171765.1 of Bufo bufo. Classification (NCBI taxonomy): domain Eukaryota; kingdom Metazoa; phylum Chordata; class Amphibia; order Anura; family Bufonidae; genus Bufo; species Bufo bufo. The sequence goes on along the minus strand of NC_053389.1, from coordinate 31,786,352 downwards.
CACCTCAGCTGAAGGAAGCTGTCTGTCCTTCCCATCATCTGCTGGTCCTGATGCTCCTGCTCCTCCTCCTCCTAGTCAGTCATTCCAAAAAATATTGATCACCGAAGCGATTGCCAATATATTAAACTGCGTTAGAACGTGATTAAAGTTGTGAGAAAGTACATCTGGATTAGTGAAAATACTCCCCCACCCTACCATTTGTATATTTGGGCAGTCCCTCTCCCAGGCCCTTTGCCCTGGTGATTGTGTCTCAGAAAATCGTGACTTAATTAATAATAAATTATATATATTTGAAATCTTCATTCTTAATGATATCTTCCCGAACCTCTCATTTAACGGAGAAGAATTATCTATTTCTAACAGTGATTTATCATCCAAACTAAAAAGTGCAGAGCGAAGCTGAAAATACCTAAACCAAGATAGATTCTCTACACTATGTGATAATTCCACAAACAACTTAATTTCTCTGTTCTTAACAACCTGTGCCATATATAGAATCCCATTCTTTTGCCAGAATTGATCCCTTGCTATACCATCTAAAGTCTATGTGGATATTGTGCCAGAGAGGCCTGAATATAAGTGATCCTTTTACCCCAAACCATCCCCTAGTAACAGCCCACATTTTCGATAGTAATTTTGTAGTCCCTTTATGACCCCGGTCACTGTTAATCAGTAGCCCAGATTCCAGAAGCGTAAATATATTATTATGCGCAGAACTTCTTACTAGGCTACTTAGAAGTGAACTATTTGGCCATTCTTTGCACATCCATAGCTGAGCAACAATAAAGTAGCCTTTAAAGCATGGGAGATTTAAACCCCCATGCTCCAACGGCTTATATAAATATTCTAGTTTGAGTCTCACTCGTTTTCTTCCCAAGATCAAATCATGAATTATTCTTTCCATAAGTTTGAAATATTTATCCTTTATCCAAATAGGTATATTCCTAAGGACATAGAGGAATTGGGGTAGAATTACCATTTTAACCAGTGAAACTCGGTCAGCTCTGGATAAAGGAAGTCTCAACCAAATCCCTATTTTTGCCCTAGTTTTTGTTATCAATGGGGTCAGGGTAAGATATACAGAATTTTCAACCTTGGGAGATATCGTCATACCCAAGTATCAACAACCTCTAACTGGGTTATCAAGGACTCCTTTTGGGACACCGGGTCTATTGACATCAGAATGGTCTTTGACCAGTTTATATCCAGGCCTGATACCTCACCAAATAGTTTAACCATACGGATAATTCTTGGGACAGTTATCTCTGTATTATCTGCGAAAAAAAGGACATCATCCGCGTATAGAGAAATGCGATCTTCCACTCCTAATGTTCCAAATCCTTTAATTTGAACATCCTGCCTAATAGCCAAAGCCAGGGGCTCAATATAAATATCAAATAGGAGTGGAGATAATGGGCAGCCCTGGCGAGTACCTCTATTTAGATCAATACTGGTAGTAAGGCTCCCGTTGAGACTAAACTTGGCCGTAGGGGATCTATAAAGTGTTTTAATCATATTTATAAATCTCTCCCCAAAGCCCATCCTGGCCAAAACCCTCCATAGGAACCGCCACTCCACCCTGTCAAAGGCCTTAGAGGCATCTAAAGACAGGATGGAGCGAGCAGACCCCCCAGGAGCCTGTATTTTGGCAAAAAGCAGAAGAAGATTATGTTGTGTACCTTTGTTTTGAATGAAACCATTCTGGTCCGGATGGACAATGGAGGAGATAACCCCAGAAAGTCTTGTGGCCAAGATCCTCGCCAGGAGCTTTACATCCGCGTTCAACAGTGAGATCGGTCTATAGGTTACCAAATCTGTGGGGTCCTTACCTTTTTTGGAATTAATATTATTACAGCTTCCATCATTGAACCCGGCAGGTTCCCCTCCTCCACCGATTCAGCAAGGACCTCCAACAATCTAGGAAAAATATCCTCTTTATATTTACCATAAAATTCATATGGAAGTCCGTCTGAACCGGGGGTGGAGTTGCCCGAGCATAGCTTAATTGCGCCTTCAAGCTCCTGAATAGAGAGATCGGCCTCAAGTACCTTCCTTTGAGCCGGAGTAATAGTAGTAAAGACAATACCATCAAGATAAGAGTCCATCATTTCATCCGTGATCCTGCAATCGGCTCTATAAAGATCTAAAAAGTAATCAAGGAAGACCTTCTCTATGGAGTCTTGTCCCCTAACCATCCTCCCATTAGCCAATCGTATATTATCTATATTCTTTTTGGATTCCTGACTCGAGATCACCCTAGATAGGAGTTTCCCTGGTCGCCCCGATTCAGTAAAATATTTTTGCCCTTTAAAGAATAAACTCTGTTGTGCCTTCTCCAGCAAGAAGTCAGAGTATGCTTGTGCAGTCTTCTGCATATTTTCCCTATTTTCCTCTGTCCTATTTATATAGAAAATATTGAAATTTTTCTCTTTTTTCCCGTACTCCTTTCTCAGGTTTGCAATGTGACTGACCATTATTCCCCTCATATAGGCCTTAAAAGTATCCCATACCATTTGGATTTTAGTTGACCCATAATTAGTTACCCAAAATTGGTTTATTTCCTTTTGTATTATTTCATGGTTCTTTATTAGTGATAGCCAGTAAGGATTGAATCTAAAAGGAGGCCTCCCTATTTGTTTATCCTGGGGCAGGCAAAGTTTAAGGAGTATCGGTAGATGGTCCGAGAGTGACCTAGTCTCGTACTTCATTCGTGTTACATATCTTACATATTTTTTATTGATCAGAGCATGGTCTATTCTGGACATAGATCTACCTAATTTACTAACACATGAGAAGTCTCTTCTCCCCTGACCCAGACCTCCCCAAACATCCTCAAACCCAGCCTCAGAACAGAAGCGTGCCAGGGGAGACCCCTGAACAGAGGAGTCTCCCTCGACACCCATAGAAACCCTATCTACTGCTGGGTTAATAACACAATTACAGTCCCCAATAATCAATGTGGGGCATTCCGGCCATTTGTCAATAAATGTTAACAGAGAATTAAGCACTGAGAAAGAGAATGGAGGTGGAATATAAACAAAGGCCAAAATGCACATCTTCCCCGCCAACTTACAGTATAAGAAGACGAATCTTCCCTGGTGGTCAACAGAGGATGCATCGCAAAAAAATTCAATCGTTCTATGAATGAAAACTGTCACTCCCCGAGAATGACTAGAGAAGGTCGAGTGGTACGTGTGCGCCTATCCCCTGGCGACCATCCCGGAAGTCTCCCCAGTAAGATGTGTTTCTATCAAGCATACAATTGCTGGGAGATGTATACGCATCATATCAAAAACCGCTTGTCTCTTTCTTCTGTCCTCCAAACCCCTAACATTCCAGGTAATTCTGATGGACATTATGAGCAATAATTAGTAAACAAATAAAAAATAAATAAAAAAAACACGCATCACAGCCCAATCCCAACCACATATTGCAGCAGATCTCTCACCTATGACCATCCCTCCCATACTCCCCCCCCCCCCCCCCCCGCTCAGCACCTCCCCGCTAGGAAAACAAAGAAAGTGGAAAATATAAACACCCTCTAACAATTGTTATTCCCAGCCAACCCTACAACAGTTAGATCACATATTGTTTCGTTCAAGCCAATCCGCGGCTTTATCCGGAGTGTCAAAAAAATAAATTGTATCTTTGAAAATAATCCGAAGTTTTGCTGGGAAAATAAGTGAGTATTTAATATCCCTTTCTCGTAGCCTCTTTTTAACAATCACAAACGAGCGTCTCTTTTCCTGGATATCCTTTGAAAAATCTGGAAAGAAGGCCAATCTGTTCCCATCATATAGAAAGGGGGAACATTCCCTCGCCCTTCTTAGTACCATATCTCTGTCCCTTGAAACCAGCATCTTAACAAGGATTGTTCGTGATTGTCTCCCAGGGATTGGTTTCCTACCTGGGACCCGATGGGCTCTTTCTACCATAAACATAGTTGAAAAAAGATCCCTCCCAAAATTCTCCAGGATCATCGTCTGTATAAATTGGATAGGGTTCTTATCTTCCACACCCTCTGGAACCCCCAGAATTCTCACATTATATCTTCGTGATCTGTCTTCGAGGTCCACCACCTTTTTTTAAGAAAATTAAGATCTATCTTCAGGGTGGACACCTCGGTATTTATTTTTTGGGATTCATTCTGCATTATAGCCATAAAACTCTCCACATTGTTAACTCTATCTCGGATCTTTGACAAATCGTCTCTAATCAGTCCCACATCGGTTTGAATTGACCCAAGTTGGGTTGTAATGCCTTGTATTAAATCCCCATTCCGTTTTACTGCCAATAATATTTATTTTAGCGAGGTAGAGTCGACGTTAAACATATCTTCTCCCTCTATTCCCCCTTCCCCTTGAGGGTACCCAGAAACTTTTAGTGATTCTGCTTCCATCACATCAGTATTGTCAATTCTTTTAGAACTAATGTCCTTTTGACCACCTCTGGTATTAACCCTTGGGGACCTTAGGAATTGGTCTATTTTTGTTGCTTCAAAGGATTTAGTGGCCGGTTTCGGGCAGAGAGATCTGAGGAACGCCTACTAGCTTTTGGGGTCATTTCGCGTTCCTCTTTTCCCTTATTTCCCCTCTTCTTTTTTTTTTTTCTTCCCCCCCCCCTTTTTTTTTTCTTCCCCCCTCTCCTCCTTTTTTTCTTTTTAGATATGTCTTTTTCTCTTTCTTTCTCTCCTTCTCCCTCCTTTTCTTTTTTTTCTTCTCTTTTCTTCCCCTTTTTTTTTTTTTTTTTTTCCCTTTTTTTTTTTTTTTTTTTTTTTTTTTTTTTTCCCTCCTTTCTCTTTCTTTTTGCTCTCCTGCCCCCCCTTTTTCCCTTTTTTTTTTCTTTATCTCCTTGTCCTCCCTCAGTAATGATTCATGTGGGATGTAGGTTGAGTGTACATTAGTATCCTTCAATTAGCTTTGGTTACTTTGTTACTTTATTAGTTGGTTAGTAAGAGAATAGAAGAACCAAAGAGAAAACGAAAAAGGAACCGTCTCACTAATTTCCACATGAAGACCGGACAATCATAGAGACATTAGGCATTGGAAGGACAACCGGATGACAGGAAAGGAGCCGGAGGCACAGCGACACAGCCGAAGAGAATCGCCAGGAGAAACAGCCGACCAAGCTCTGAGGACACCACCACAGGCAGCCCGGAGAGGAGCAGGAGGCACAGGTCACAGCCAGAGAAGACCGTCAGGAGGAGCAGCCGACCAGGCACCGACGGACACCGCAGGCAGCCCAAGACACAGGGCGCAGAGAAGATCCACCAGGAGGGGAGGAACACTGCAACCAGCAGGCACAGGGGTACCGGAAGTCCCCGGCAGGCGAACCCAGAGGGACCACGGACCGAGCCGCGCCGAACAGGGAGGCAGGGAGGAGAGAGCCAAGGCAGACGCACGGAGAGAAGCGGAGCCCTGGTAAGAAGTCCACAATCTGGGTGAGGGTGAGGTGAGGTGAGGTGAGGAGGTGATCGGGTAAAGAGGGAGAGGAGGAGACACACTTGGAGGCAGAGGCAGGGGCACAACTAAAGTGGGAACCGGGAGTACATCACGAGTCCCCGGGTCTAGGGAGAGGGGGAGAGGCCGCAGAGATGCTCAAAGACAGCGGGGAAGCCGAACCACGGGAGGAGGGGAGAGAGCGACATCACGTCATCACGTCATCCCTCAGTCATCCCGCAGGGCCTAACCACTGTAGGCCTGAAGTAAATATATCTTTGCACAAAATGGCTGTATTTTAAATGGCTGTATTTCAAATGCCTGATTCAAACTCCTGTATGTAGAGGGGGTATCTCACAGGGTCTGAACCAGTGTAGGCCTGAATTCAATATTGGTGCACCAAATGGCAGTATTTAAAATCTCTGAATGTAACCCAAATGTATTAAGGGTGTATCTCACAATGACATCAAAGGCTGCCAACAAAAATATTTTTTTGTGCCCAAACGAGTGTTTGCTTAACAACTGAATTTGACAGCAGTATATAAGCCTGTAATTTCACACGTGCTGATGCTGCAAGGCCTGAAAATAGTATTTTTTGTCAAAAAAGTGTGTTTTTCAAACCCCAGAAAATGATGGGTGTATTTCTAGCTTAAATTGCACACTGACTAATCAAGATGTTGTAGATTGCCAAAATTGTGTTTTTTTGCTAACAGAATATGAAAGCTGTATATATTAAACTTGAATTTACTTCAATTTAAACTTTAATTTAACACTTGCAGATCTGGAAAATACAGTTTGTTTGTTTTTTAAATTGTGTGTTTTTAAAACCCCAGAAAATGATGGGTGTATTTCTACCTTAAATTGCACACTGACTAATCCAGATGTTGTAGTTTGCCCAAAAAAAATGGTGATTTGCAATGTCCCAAAAGCTCAGATGCAGTGCTGGTGCACTGAGCATGCATAAAATGGCCACCGCCGCGTAACAGAATTAAAAAAAGTAATTTTTTTTTTAGTCAATGGCCTCAGGGCAGGTTAAAACTATTGTGCCCTGCACCCACACAACTATTTCTAGGTAGATCGCTGAGTTAGATTCTCTCCTATTCTCTCCCTGAAATCACAAGTCCAGCAGCATCCTCTCCCTACACTTGTATCAGCAGAGTGACGTGCAGCGCTACGTGACCCAAGCTTATATAGAGCCTGGGTCACATGCTGCTCTGGCCAATCACAGCCATGCCAATAGTAGGCAAGGCTGTGATGGCCTCTTGGGGCAAGTAATATGACGCTTGTTAATTGGCTGCTGTGCAGCCTTTCAAAAAGTGCCAAGAAAGCGCCAAACACCGATCCCGAACCTTTACGGAAATGGGTCCGGGGTCCAAAAATCCTAAAGTTCGGTATGAACCCGAACTTTACAGTTCGGGTTCGCTCAACCCTACTAGCTACCGATCCAAAATGGGGGCCTTTCTTGCACACACACTGAGAGGGAGGACAAACTGAACTACTATATAGACATCCTATGTAGTCAGTTGGCCGCTGCCTATATACGCAATCAATAGTGGTAGGTTGTGGTGGCTCACTAGCAAGTAGTTAAGGTATGGTGCTGCAAGCTCATATAGAAGGAATCACCCCACCCTCTCTTAAAAGGCAAATGTAGTAATAGAGTAATGAGCGAGCACTCATACACTTGGCAACCAGATTGACATGTGCAGAAAATATTTATTAAATCCCTATAAAATACAAGTAATAAAATTTATAAGAACAATGTAGCAATAATATACAAACATTACAGTCACATATATTGTGGTAGATATGATCGACACTATATTCATATGACTCAAGTGTCGATAAATTCAATAATATATATCACACCAAAAAACTTCAAGTATATGCTGTTATTTGGGAAAGAGGGGGTATTATCTTCTAGCGCTCTATCCCAATTTGGGAAACTGAATGTCACTGAAAATGTTGTAGGTGTATTCACTGGGAGCGCAACATGTTCATAAAGTGTCCACAGGAATCCTGATAATGTGAAAAGTCTCTTATAGCATATCCTTTTAAGGTCTTCAATTCAAAGCTCATATCGACCTTAAAAGGATATGCTATAAGAGACTTTTCACATACAGTATTATTTCACTACCACAGCAGACTCCCTATGCGTGTTACTGCAAGACACAGTGTTCTACACCACTATAAAGGCTCTCTGCAGCCAGGAAATAGCTGTTTTAATGCGATTCGCCACAAATTAATTCAAATCGAATCAAATCTTTTCGGAAAATTCGGCGAACCGACCAAATCGAATTTTTTAGAAATTCGCTCATCTCTAATAATCACCTAATGTGGATTTAAAACTCTCCTATTTATCCTCTGTACTGTTGTGTGACAATATATACTTCTAATCTATGCCCTGAAATGCTGCCCTCAACCCTGGGAACTTGTGTTTTTAAGTGTTCATCTCACGGGAGACGCAGTCCTGTATAGATATGAGATAATGAAATAGACATATGGATAGATAGATAGATAAACTGTTATAAAGTAATAAATTATAAAATTCCATTATATGACAATGTTGCACTCTTTGTTTACATTCTACAGATGAGTAATAATGGATACCTGTCCTCTAAGGAATTTATACAATATACTCCTCAACATTTTCCATTATCTAAGAACATTTTCATGATTGCTCCATACTGGGCCGACGTGAATAACAGAATAGCAGGAAACATCTTCTATCGGCAGAGTACAGATCCAGACCTCTTGTCCCTGGCATCATCTGATATCAATAACTATTTCTATGGCATGAAGTTCACAGCTAGTTGGGTATTTGTAGCGACATGGGAACGTGTTCCCTTTTATGGATCTCAGTCTACCAAGGTATATACTGTAAATACATATACACTGTCAATATATATTATGCAATGTATTTTAATTTTTCTTATTTTTTATTTATTCATTTTTTTGGTTGAGGGGACATGAATTCTCCAAACATTTTCTTTAATATATATGGTATAATTGTCATGTGCTAATGAAGTCAATATTTACAAGATCACTAGTTTTAATGGTGCCTTATAATTAGAAACTGGCATTACACAATGTTCATAGTGCTCGGAGGTATATAAATGTTTGAATTCATTTTCAAAATACTGTATCAAATGTCAAAATTCTGAGAAAGTCATGATTATTAGTGTTGGGCGCGAATATTCGAATATCGGCACTTTGAGAATTCGCAAACATTTAGAATATAGTGATATATATTCGTAATTTCGAATATTCTAGATTTTTTTTCCATCAGTATCATCCCTTCTTGCTTGTGGGCCAATGAGAAGGCTGCAATGTCTTTGTCTGAGCTTAGCAACATCCCTAGCAACCAATAGGAAAGCTGCCTACCCCTTACTATATAAGAACCTCCCCAGCAGCCATTTTCTGTAGTTTTTTAAAGTTCATTGACATTGCTGAGAACAGTGACATTGCTGTGCTCTTTGCTTTCATCTGGATCCTATTCCTTATCCAATTACATTAGATAGTTAGTTAGCTTATATATATATAATACAGATAGTTAATGGGAGATAGTCAGTGTAGGTAATATTCTGATATAGTGTAGCTGTTGCAGTGCAGGGTGTTAGGTAGTGTGATAGGTTCTGCTGTCCATGCATACATGCAGACCTGCTAAAATGTGAAGTTTTACGTATTGCGCCAAAATATTCACATCATTAGTGCCGATTAGCGCAATCGTGAATATATAGATGCACTCTATCTGCATATAAAGCTATTGTAATGTTCTGCCGTGCCAACCATTTTCTCCAGTCTCAGGAAACTTCTAGCAGCTTGGAAAATGTAGCAAAAGTGACCCACGCCTGTATTTTGCTCACATTACGTGAATATTACATTGCCGATTTTTCGCAATCAAGAAAATAATCTCGAATTCGCAAATATATGACGAATATTCACCCAAATACTCGTGAAATGTCGGGAATTCGAATATAGCCCCTGCCGCTCATCACTAATGATTATCACATAGGGTGCCGATTTTATGCCTCATGGGTAAAACTCGCCCAAAAATGGAACAACCAAACTGCATGTTTGAATAGACGGTTATTTACACATACAACATGAGCAAGTTTTATACATTTAAGGCTACATTCAGACGACCGTATATGTTTTGCGGTCCGTGATACCGGCCGTGTGAAGGTAGCCAGCCCTTTGACAGAAATGCCTATTTTTGTCCGCAATCCGGACAAGAATTGGACATGCTCTATCTTTTTTGCGGGGCTGCGGATCGGAACTATGGATGCGGACAGCACACAGTGACAGTGTGCTGTCTGCATCTTTTGCAGCCCCATTGAAATGAATGGCTCCACTCCACACCCGGAGGTGGACCCAAAAATACGGTCGTGTGAATGCACCCTTAGTCTAAGTTGTAAAGTTTTAATTTCAAAATTATTTCAGTTTTGAAAAAAAAAAATGTTGGTACAATATACGGAACACTCCTCGTCACTACAGTCTTACAGTCGTAAGGTTATGCAAATCAAAGAAGTGCAAGGTGTCGCTAAAATCTGAAGATGATGGATTGGAGGTCTGTCCTCTTCAGCGATGAGTCCCACTTTTGTCTCAGAGTCAATGATACCTGGAGATTGGCCTGTAATCATACTACAATGGCCTGCAGAGTCTCATCTGGGATGCCACTGGTCATCGATTGCAAAGAGGGCTGCCAGCAGCGAATCTTGAAGATTTGCCTGCCCAAGTGCATTCAGTGTGGCAGAACTTTCTTCAACCATAACAAACCTCATTCATAGCATGCCAAGGCATGTTGGCGCTCAACAATGAATTTACTTTTCATTTTCTATTATTTGCATATCATTAACATGTCTATTTATCCACCCTTTGATTTCCATCATTCCACACAATCCTTCTTGGTGTTGCACTTTCAATGTTGAGGAGTTTCAAATATATCCACTACAATATAGCAAAAATTACTAACATGGAAGAAAGTAATAATATTAACAACTATGATTATTATTTATTTAATAATTATAATAGGATAATACATTATTATCTTCCATAGTTGTATTTCTAGCGGTAGTAATAATTACAGAAGAACAAAAATTGGTAGTAGTACTTCTCAGTTTTTTTTTACAGTCTTTTTCTGCATCCTGCAGGTGAATACCTTCCAACTTGTCCTCATATCCAATGGAACAGTCACTTTCACTTTATTCAACTACGCAAATCTAGAGTGGACCACGGGCACGGCCAGTAATGGAAATAACATCACAGGACTCGGTGGAACTCCAGCTCTGGTAAGAATTTATGTTGAATGGATTTCTCAACCACACCATGGAAGACTCTAGTATTGGGTGACAGAGGTGGCCATACACATTATTCTATAGTTGATCAAAATGAACGATTCAAGTTCAACTAAAACAAACGTTTGTTGGTTGAAACCGAACGAATGATCGTTATAGCTGACCGATGACAGATGACTATCGTTTGAAAAGAAGTCAGCTGTGGTTAATATTTTCATTCAATAGCTGGACGAAAGATGTTTTGTTCAAAGAAAGACCATTCCCATACAAAAAAATCTTTCTTTGAAAGAATGTTCCCAGGAAGATTATCGCTCGATTTCATTGGACATGTATGGCCCATGTAACGGCCAATATGGACTAAAGTTGTCTATGGCAATGTCTGCGAAATGAACGTTCACCATATGTTGGTGTGTTCAACTAGTGTTCAACCATCAACCAACATCTATCTATTGTGTATGACCAGCTTAACAGTGTGGGTATCCAACATATCCCACCTCTACAGATATGTCCACCCTTACTTTTCCATTGACCAACAAACATTAAATGTATGGCAGCACGCTGTTATACATGCAAACAGTAGAACTAGGAATTAGAGATTATTCTGGATTACAGTGGTATTATATCTACTATACATGAAAAATAGAAGATCTTTGCACACATTTTTGATCAAACATGTGTCGGGCCCATCTACGGGCATCAAGGTGGGTCCCTAACATTAACAGAACTGCCTCTCCTGGGCCTTACCTACACCTACAATGGTCAGGGCGGTGTAGGAACCAGCTACATTTATACTCTGCTCAGAAGCTCTGGGCAGATGGCCGGGGAGTGCTCAATCTAAAGGAGGGAGACACCCTCCAAACATAGTACAAGAAAATTTGGACTAGCACATCCAAAATCACAGGTGCACGTCCATATTGACCAAGACTCCAATTTCTTTAAAAATCTTCAAAGTTTGCAATTTGCATTACAACCACTGGCCATAGACATATATAGCGTAGACATTTCTTGACGGAATATCTCAAAATACTAGTTTTTTTTTATTTTTTTTAAGCAGCTCATCTCACACCATACATCTCATAATATATTGTGCCTAGAGTAAAGATAAGGAAGGACACGACTGTAGTTTTACCCATATAGCCATGAGCCTCCCAAGTCCATTAGGTACTGGTATCTGCCCAATCCTGGAGAGAGGAAAAATTGATCTAATCCAGATCATAAGACTGTGGGTGGCACTATGTCGAAAGATTAAATGTTTTTCAAGAAAATAAAATCTGGCCAATATTCTATTATTTTTATTTTAATCTCTTCAGGCTGGTTTGTATAACGGCAACGGCAACCTATCTAACTATTATGAGCTTCCTGGTTCTCTAACTACCTATGTTCTACTGCTCTCCTCCACAAGTAATGTTGATCTTCCAGGACGTTGGGTCTTCAAAATAGGTCAGATATATGACGAAAATACCACTGACATCCTGGGTAAGTTAACATGTTTCCTATGAAGTTTTCAAACTAAATTTTACACTTTGCCAAAATTGGGGAAGGTATTATAAGGTCCTCTATTTACTCAGTTGGCAGGAGTACTGTCACTGGGACCCCCATGAATTATGAGAATTGGCATTTCCTGTCCCTTGTTTGAATGGCGTGTAGTTGAGAATGCTCACGACTGTCTATGGAGTGAAGGTGCACGACTCTGCTATGTCGGTCCCATAGACAGTGACTGAAGCAGTAGAGTCCATAATCAGCCTCCACTTCATCCAAATGAGGGACTCATGGTGATCAGTGGCACCTCAGTGATTAGAGCTTTACCACCTATCCAGTGGATAGAGGAAACCCTGTTGTTACACCTTTAAGTGTGTGTAATTATTAAAGGGGTTGTCTGATTCCAAATGTTTCTATTTTGAGACTCGGCCCCTGAACCCCCCCCCCCCCCCCCCCCGCTAGTTTGGCCAGGGGAGGTTGTCATCAGCTGCTCATTTTTCCTACAGTGGCCCCTAGTGGGGGAAAAAAGTGTTACATGTGTGAAGCAGAGCAAAAACACGCAGCTTGTTACTCTGTTCTGGCTAATGAGGTAGGAAGTGGCTATGTGACAAACAAGATGTAAATAATGAATTATATTTTTCTTTCAAAGCAGATCTAAACATGATGCTTATTTGTCTTAAAAAAATATGTGACATTTCCATCGTATTTGCATTATTTCACGGGTAAATACATTCTTTTGGCTGGTGTTTATGATAAAAATGACTCAATATAATTCTTATCCTCTAACGGTACATTATTCACTATGTTTTTTTAACCATTACATTCACCTTTTTTGTCTGCTCTACTTCTCTGATCACATATTTTATATTGTATGTACTGTATATATTGTTTGCATTTATGGGTTTTTAATCTACATCCCATCATGTTGTGTACAATTTCTTTAAAAATCACAGTATTTTATCTTGAATACGATTAATAGAATTAATTATATCAAATTTATTGTAAATGAAGAAACAGAGGGTAAGTTGTAAGGTAAGTAAAGTTACATTTGTATGCAAAAAACTAAACATAAAAAAAAACAACAGCAGGAACTGTACACGTTAACATGATATTTAACCCTTTGTGAGTATTATATTTGATTCTTTCTATTAAACTTATTGTAAATGAAGTGACAGAGGGTAAGTGTTGTCATGCAGATGTCAGGTAAGTAATGTAGATAGCTACAGTGATGACATCATTTATAAGCACTGACTGCAAGATTAACCCCTTATACAGAGGTGACATCTCCATATTGTATAACATACAATCTCCATCCACTCCTTACAGACTTTGCATGTGTCTAATTTGCAATTCTGTCTAATTGTGGATTTTTGCTGGATACAAATGACACTAATGCCCCGGTACTGGGCTCGGAGCAGGGCAGAGCTCCACCAATATTTTTCAACAGACACAGGAAGGACCTTGTCGTGGTTCTGTTGCTCACAATTTATGGATGCCAATGCAGGGTTAGATGAAAGATAAATACTAGATAGATAAATAATAGATAGTTGAATAGATAATGGATAGATAGATAGATAGATAGATAGATAGATAATATATAGATAGATAATAGTTGGATAGATAATAGATAGATAGATAGATAGATAGATAGATAGATAGATAGATAGATATAAGATAGTTGGATAGATAGTAGATAGATAGATTTTTTTTTTTGTTTATAGATAGATGGATAGATATGAGACAGATATGAGATAGATTACATAGATAGATAGATAGATAGATGCGCCCAGTAGTGTCTGTAAGGACTCATTTTTATATACTTCATATGGGAAGCAGAGGATTTAGAGCTGTATCATATATATCAGTTTCCTGGTGTAAATGCATTAAGAAGTACACTGTTCCAAAAAAGTGCCAGATTTATGAAGCAGGTGTTCCACTTCCTAATACATAAAAGTCAGATAAAGGCAGAGCGGAGTTCTGTTTTTTTTTTTTTTTTGTAAAGGAAGTGAAAATCAGAAAATGACCTATTGTTTAAATCAAGTTTTTATGTTAAAGATGTTGTTGGGTATATTTTCTTTTTCCATTCCCCCATCTATATTAAAAATAAATAAATAATAAAATCCTGCAGTTTTTGCCACTAGGCCTAAAATATGTCAAGACTTCCTGTTCTTTTAGAGCAGCCACCACATGGACCATAGACACAATAGTCTTGTCTTCTATAGGAGAGTTTTCTAGGCAGGTTCGGTGACCTGTACAGAGGACAGGAGGGAAATGATGAGCGGTGATATCACCTATTGTGAATGTGTTATTTATACAGAGGTGATATCTGTCTTTGTAATCCTGCCTGTGATAATAATGAGACTGCTTAGAAGTAACCTGTACAGAGCAGGTTACTCCATATATATTTTTAGGCCTAGTGGCCAGAGCAAAAACTGCATGATTTAAGTTGTTTATTTTTATTTTTTTTATGGAAAATTAAACCAAAATGACAAAAAAATATGGTTAAACAGTAGGTTAATTTCTGATGACTTTTTCCTTTGAAATATAAAAATTCCTCCACTAACTAAAAACAAAAGCGGAAATTTGCCAGAAATGTCAGGAGAAAGTGAGGGGGTCAGGTAGCTTCAAATTACATTTCATTATGGGGCCCTGTGATATCTTTGTACGCCCCAGGATGCATCATCCATAAATTGTGCAAACGCTTCCTACAGTATATCGACCAGTGGTTTGATACTCAATACTTTACTAAACTGTGAAAAAATAAATGTTATACCTTTTAAGGCAAGTGGATAGATATGGATTTTAGAAAGATGGATGATGTATGGATAGCTAGATGGATCTGGATGGATGAATGGATTAATTACAGTGCGACACCGGGTTGATGCTTCTGCAGTGGGTGCCGGCTGTAATACAGAGCTAGACTGCTGCTACAATGGGTGAGATCAGAGTTAACTCTGATCCTACCTCATTAACCTCTTAGAAGCTGTGGTAAATAGTGACCATAAAAAATAAGCATTTTACAATGGGAAAGGGCTCCCTCTGGTCCCCATTGGGCCCCCTCTGGAGTTGCCATGTACAGAAGCCTACTAAGACTCTGCCAGAGCCAGGGACTAATAGGTAATCTATCAGTGTTACGCTGACAAGGAAAATGCATTATTATCTAGAAGTATGGTAATGAATTTTACTTTCAATCTGATGAAGGTACAGTAAGTGTGAGTCCCCTAGTGGGGCTTAAAAAAAATTTAAAATAAAGATATTTCCACTTTCAGCTTAAAAACTGCTTCCCCCCATATTCAATACTTTAATATTAGTATAAGAAAAAAATATAAAGTAAACTACATATAATTGATGTCACTGCATCTGTAACTACCTGATCTATAAAGAAATTATAATAATAGAGTCAGATTATGTATCTGACAAGGTGAGATACATAAAGAGAATTTATTTGTGTTTATGGTCACTACACCTCCCGAAAATTGTTTAAAAAGAGATCCAAACATCACAAGGCACTAACAAAAAGTACAACTTGTGCCACAAAAACAAGCCCCTCACACAGCTGCATTGACAGAAAAATAAAAAATAAAAAGTTGCTGGTGTAAGAATATTGAAATGCAAAAGATCTTTAAATAAAAAAGTGTTTTTATGATGCAAAAATAGTTAAACATAAAAAATGACTTAAATTTAGTACTGTCATAATTGTATCAACCCAATGTTAACATCTTACTTACCCAGCATCGGACTGGCCCACCAGATTACCAGAGGATCCCCTGAAGAGCCCAGTCTCTTATAATGTAACTGCCCCGAAGGTCCAGGAGAAAAAAAACATTTGGCGCTGCGTTTAGGGCCAATAACTTTCCTCTACGGTCGATCTCTTTGGTTCAAAAACCTATTCGACTTTATTGATGGTATGGGGTTTGGTCCCCAGGAATAATTTCCTCTGGTGGGCCCCAGAAACCCCAGTACAACCCTGAAAGAATTGCTGAACACCTTGAAGACAGTACAAACAAAGTAACAGACAATGGTATGCAGCCTTTTTGCCAATATACCATAAAAGTCAGTGCACCCCTCACATTTTTGTTAATATTTTAAGATATCTTTTCATGGGACAACACAGAAGATCTGATACTTTGATACAATGTAAAGCAGTCAGCGTACGGCTTGTATAACAGTGTAAATTTGTTGTGCCCTCAAAATAACTCAACACACAGCCATTAATGTCTAAACCGCTGGCAACAAAAGTGAGTACACCCCTACATGAAAATGGCCAAATAGTGCCCAAAGTATCAATATTTTGTGCTGCCACCATTATTTTCCAGCACTGCCTTAACTCTCTTGGGCATAGAGTTCACTGGAGCTTCACAGGTTCCACTGGAATCCTCTTCCTCTCCTCCATGACGACATCACGGAGCTGGTGGATGTTAGAGATTTTGCGCTCCTCCACCTTCCATTTGAGGATATCCCACAGATACTCAGTAGGGTTTAGTTCTGGAGACATGCTCGGCCAGTCCAGCACCTTAACCCTGGTCGTCTTGGAGGTGTGTTTGAGGTCATTATTATGTTGGAATACTGCCTTGTCGACCAGTTTCTGAAGGGGAGGAAAAATGCTTTGCTTCAGTATGTCACAGTACATGTTGGCATTCAATGACCTGTAGCTCCCCACAGCCGGCAGAACTCATGCAGCCCCGAACCATGACACTCCCACCACCATGCTTGACTGTAGGCACGACAAACTTGTCTTTGTACTCCTCACCTGTTTGCCGCCACACACGCTTGACACCATCTAAAACAAATACGTTACTTGGTAAAATCTTGGTCTCAACAGAGCCCAGGATGGTTCCAGTAATCCATGTCCTTAGTCTGCTTGTCTTCATCAAACTGTTTGCAAAGTTTCCTGTGTATCATCTTTAGAAGAGGCTTTCTTCTGGGACGACAGCCATGCAGACCAATGTGATGCAGTGTGATGCATATGGTCTGAGCACTGACAGGATGACCCCCACTCTGTAAACTGTGCAGCAATGCTGGCAGCACTCATACAACCTCCGGATATGACTCTGAGCACGTGCACTCAACTTCTTTGGTCGACCATGGCGAGTACAGTTCTGAGTGGAACTTGTCTTGTTATACCACTGTATGGTCTTGGCCACCGTGCTGCAGCTCAGGTTCAGGGGTTGTCATTCTTCTTATAACCTCGGCCATCTTTATGTAGAACAACAATTCTTTTTTTCAGACCCTCAGAGAGTTCTTTGACATGAGGAGCAATGTTAAACTTCCAGTGACCGGTATGAGAGAGATGACACCAAATGTAACACACCTGCTCCCCATTCACACCTGAGACCTTGTAACACTAATGAGTCACATGACACCTTTTGGCCATTTCCACTTAGGGATGCTTTTGTTGCCAGCGGTTTAGACATTAATGGCTGTGTGTTGAGTAGGGTTGAGCGAACCCGAACTGTAAACTTTGGGTTCGTACCGAACTTTAGAATTTTTGGACCCCGGACCCGAACCCAAACATTTCTGTAAAAGTTCGGGTTCGGTGATTTCTTAGCGCTTTTTAAAAGGCAGCTCTTTAAGCGTTTAACATTGTGACCTTAGAAGCCATCACAGCCATGCCTACTAATGGCATGGCTGTGATTGGCCAGTGCAGCATGTGACCCAGCCTCTGTATAAGCTGGAGTCACGTAGCGCTGCACGTCACTCTGCTGTGCTTAGTGTAGGGAGAGGATGCTGCTGCTGTGAGGGAGAGAATAGGACAGAATCTTTAATCAGAACTCCAATTGAACTCAGCGATCTACATAGATTTAGTTGTGTGGGTGCAGTGCACAATCTTTTTACCCTTCCCTGAGCCCAGTGACAGAGAAAAATAACTTTGAACCGTCTGTTAGTTACGTGGGCGGCGGCGGCCATTTTATGCAAGCTCAGTGCACCAGCACTGCATATGTGCTTTTGTGACATTCAAATCCAAGCTTGAAATACTGCAATAATAATCTGGTTTAAAAAAACACCCTTTATTGGCAATATCCTACATCTGGTGCCTTTGCACTATTAGTCAGTGTGTAATTTAAGCTAGAAATACAGCTACACTGCGTGCAGAATTATTAGGCAAATGAGTATTTTGACCACATCATCCTCTTTATGCATGTTGTCTTACTCCAAGCTGTATAGGCTCAAAAGCCTACTACCAATTAAGCATATTAGGTGATGTGCATCTCTGTAATGAGAAGGGGTGTGGTCTAATGACATCAACACCCTATATTAGGTGTGCATAATTATTAGGCAACTTCCTTTCCTTTGGCAAAATGGGTCAAAAGAAGGACTTGACAGGCTCAGAAAAGTCAAAAATAGTGAGATATCTTGCAGAGGGATGCAGCACTCTTAAAATTGCAAAGCTTCTGAAGCATGATCATCGAACAATCAAGCGTTTCATTCAAAATAGTCAACAGGGTCGCAAGAAGCGTGTGGAAAAACCAAGGCGCAAAATAACTGCCCATGAACTGAGAAAAGTCAAGCGTGCAGCTGCCAAGATGCCACTTGCCACCAGTTTTCCCATATTTCAGAGCTGCAACATCACTGGAGTGCCCAAAAGCACAAGGTGTGCAATACTCAGAGACATGGCCAAGGTAAGAAAGGCTGAAAGACAACCACCACTGAACAAGACACACAAGCTGAAACGTCAAGACTGGGCCAAGAAATATCTCAAGACTGATTTTTCTAAGGTTTTATGGACTGATGAAATGAGAGTGAGTCTTGATGGGCCAGATGGATGGGCCAGTGGCTGGATTGGTAAAGGGCAGAGAGCTCCAGTCCGACTCAGACGCCAGCAAGGTGGAGGTGGAGTACTGGTTTGGGCTGGTATCATCAAAGATGAGCTTGTGGGGCCTTTTCGGGTTGAGGATGGAGTCAAGCTCAACTCCCAGTCCTACTGCCAGTTTCTGGAAGACACCTTCTTCAAGCAGTGGTACAGGAAGAAGTCTGCATCCTTCAAGAAAAACATGATTTTCATGCAGGACAATGCTCCATCACACGCGTCCAAGTACTCCACAGCGTGGCTGGCAAGAAAGGGTATAAAAGAAGAAAATCTAATGACATGGCCTCCTTGTTCACCTGATCTGAACCCCATTGAGAACCTGTGGTCCATCATCAAATGTGAGATTTACAAGGAGGGAAAACAGTACACCTCTCTGAACAGTGTCTGGGAGGCTGTGGTTGCTGCTGCACGCAATGTTGATGGTGAACAGATCAAAACACTGACAGAATCCATGGATGGCAGGCTTTTGAGTGTCCTTGCAAAGAAAGGTGGCTATATTGGTCACTGATTTGTTTTTGTTTTGTTTTTGAATGTCAGAAATGTATATTTGTGAATGTTGAGATGTTATATTGGTTTCACTGGTAAAAATAAATAATTGAAATGGGTATATATTTGTTTTTTGTTAAGTTGCCTAATAATTATGCACAGTAATAGTCACCTGCACACACAGATATCCCCCTAAAATAGCTAAAACTAAAAACAAACTAAAAACTACTTCCAAAAATATTCAGCTTTGATATTAATGAGTTTTTTGGGTTCATTGAGAACATGGTTGTTGTTCAATAATAAAATTAATCCTCAAAAATACAACTTGCCTAATAATTCTGCACTCCCTGTATAATTTTCAGGGTTTTTAAAAACACCCTTTTTGGGCAAAATACACAATTTTACAGCCCTTGCTGCATCTGTGATTGTTAAAAACAAGTTTGAAATACTTCAATAATTTTCTGGCTTTAAAAAAACACAAATTTTTGGCAATAACCTTCATTTTGGGCCTCTACCACATTAGTCAGTGTGCAATTTAAGCTAGAAATACAGCTATAATCTTCTGTGTTTTAAAAAACACCCTTTTGTGCAAAATACACAATTTTACAGGCGTTGCTGCATCTGAATGTGTGAAATTCAAGCGTTATATACTGCTGTCATATTCTGTTATTTAAAAAACACCCCTTTTGGGCAAAAAAAATTAATTTTGCAGCCTTTTCTGCATATCTCATTGTGAGATACACCCTTTAGATATGTATACTGTGGGATACCAGCTCACTATGTCTGCGGTAGAAATGTATCCGCGTGCTCGGTGTCCTGGTTTTTCAACCTCCTTGTTCAGGTACATAGAAAATGAGTAAAATTAGACTCCAGCACTCACTTTTTTTCGAAGTATCAAGTTCTCCATTTATTCAAGTTACACACGGACAGTACAGGGCTCAAGAATTCTCTTGGTACAGGCTGTTTTTGACGCGTTTCGAAAAGTCTTATTCGTAAAAGTGCCACTTTTACGAATAAGACTTTTCGAAACGCGTCAAAAACAGCCTGTACCAAGAGAATTCTTGAGCCCTGTACTGTCCGTGTGTAACTTGAATAAATGGAGAACTTGATACTTCGAAAAAAAGTGAGTGCTGGAGTCTAATTTTACTCATTTTCTATACACCCTTTAGATACTGTGGTTCTATTCTGCTATTAATAAAACACCCATTTTGGGCTAAAATCTTTAATTGTGGCCTAGTTTGCATCTGTACGTGTGAGATAAACCCTTTACATACTGTGGTTCTATTCTGCTATTAATAAAACACCCATTTTGGGCAAAAAAACTAATTTTGCAGCCTTCGCTACATATTTCATTGTAATATAGACCATTTATATACTGTGGTTCTATTCAGCTATTAATAAAACACCACTTTTTGGGCGAAAAACTATAATTGCGGCCTAGTTTGCATCTGTACGTGTGAGATACACCATTTACATACTGTTGTTCTATTCTGCTTTTAATAAAACACCTCTTTTGGGCAAAAATCTTTAATTGCGGCCTAGTCTGGATCTGTACGTGTGAGATACACCCTTTACATACTGTGGTTCTATTCTGTTATTTGAAAAACAGCCATTTTGGGCAAAAATGTTAAATTGCTGCCTAGTCTACATCTGTACGTGTGAGATACACACTTTGGATACTGTGGTTCTATTCTGCTATTAGAAAAACACCCTTTTGGGGCAAAATACACAATTTTACAGCCCTTGCTTCATCTGCACGTGTGAAATTCAAGCGTTATATACTGCTGTCATATTCTGTTATTTAAAAAAACACCCATTTTGGGCAAAAAAATTAATTTTGCAGCCTTTACTGATTATGTCATTGTGAGATACACCCTTTCGATACTGTGGTTCTATTCTGCTATTAATAAAACCACCATTTTGGGCAAAAATCTTTAATTGCAGTCTAGTCTGGATCTGTACGTGTGAGATACACCCTTTAGATACTGTGGTTCTATTCTGCTATTAAAAAAAACACCAATTTTAGGCAAAAAAACTAATTTTGCAGCCTTTGCTGCATATGTCATTGTGAGATACACCCTTTAGATACTGTGGTTCTATTCTGCTATTAATAAAACACCACTTTTGGGCAACAATCTTTAAATGCGGCCTAGTTGGCATATATACGTCTGAGATACACCTTTTACATACTGTGGTTCTATTCTGCTATTAATAAAACAACCATTTTGGGCAAAAATCTTTAATTGAGGCCTAGTTTGCATCTGTACGTGCAAGATACACCCTTTATATACTGTGGTTTTATTTTGCTATTAATAAAAGACCCCTTTTGGGCAAAAATCTTTAATTGCGACCTAGTCTGCATCTGTATGTTGTGTGAGAAGCCCTCTTTAGATACTGTGGTTCTATGCTGCTATAAATAAAACACCCCTTTTGGGCAAAAATCTTTAATTGCCTCCTAGTTTGCATCTGTACGTGTGAGATACACCATTTACATACTGTGGTTCTATTCTGCTATTAATAAAACACCCCTTTTGGCCAAAAATCTTTAATTGCGGCCTAGTTTGGATCTGTACGTGTGAGATACACCCTTTACATAATGTGGTTTTGTTCTGCTATTAATAAAACAACCATTTTGGGCTAAAATCTTAAATCGCGGCCTAGTTTACATCTGTACGTGTGAGATACACACTTTAGATACTGTGGTTCTATTCTGCTGTTAATAAAACACCACTTTTGGACAAAAATCTTTAATATGACTGCCATTGCCCACCGCAGCAAGGG
This sequence comes from Bufo bufo, assembly GCF_905171765.1. Lineage (NCBI taxonomy): Eukaryota > Metazoa > Chordata > Amphibia > Anura > Bufonidae > Bufo > Bufo bufo. Next base: position 31,764,066 of record NC_053389.1, on the reverse strand, counting down.
ACTGAGCACACGAAAGCCAGCTCCAAGGAGTTCTTCAGACAATGTGCTGACAGTGACGACAAGACACGAGTGGTTTGCATGCTGTGCAATCAGAGCCTGAAGCGAGGCATAAACGTTCTCAACCCGAGCACAACCTGCATGACCAGGCATTTAAGTGCAAAGCTGGAGCTGCAGTGGAGTAGACACCTCAAAAACCAAGAAAGGTCTCTGTCTCCTCCTGCTTCCTATTATGCTGCAGTCTCGGCCTCTTCATCCACCTCTGGAATGACAGTGCCACCTGCCAACCCGCAAACAGAGGATCTGCCAGCCAGGGCTGGGACAAGGCCATTTGGTGCCCAGGGCGAAGATGGCAAACTGCGCCCCCCCCCCCCCCCCGTTTTTAAGAAAGAATCAATGTTGTTTCAAAACAAGAATATACTTAAAGCAATAGAACAAAGGACTGTGGGACTTTGAAAGTCACAGACACTATAAAGTTCCCCCCCATCATCGTGTGCCAGTATAAAGTCCCCCCCATCATCATGTGCCAGTTTTGTAATAAGCCCCCCCAATGTGCCAGTAACACTATTGTAAAAAAAAACAAAAAAAAAACACTTATACTTACCTAAGTGTCAGCGATGCGATGCAGCCTCTTCCTGTGTCCCACGCTGTAATGTAAGGCTCAGGCGGCACGATGACGTCATTGCGCCGGCCTCTGATAGGCTGCCGGCCTAGTGCCTGCAGCCAGGGGCGTACATAAAAATCACTGGGCCCCATAGCAGGAATCTAAATTGGGCCCCCATTCCCCTTTTATAGCCCCTCCCTTTGTTCCATGAACTATTCTTGCTGCTGCGTTTTATAATTTATGCCATCAGGGCCGGAATGGGATTACAAAACAGCCCTGGCACACAAAAGAGGTATAATAGATGCAGATGTATATTATATACAGCAGTGTACAGTTATGTGAGGTACGCGGTATAATAGATGCAGTGTGTACAGGTATATAGTATATTCCCTAGTGTTCTGATATGTGAGGTACAGGGTATAATAGATGCAGTGTGTACAGGTATATAGTAAATACAGCAGTGTACTGATATGTGAGGTACGGGGTATAATATATGCAGTGTATACAGTATATACAGTAGTGTAATATGTGAGGTACGGGGTATAATAGATGCAGTGTGTACAGGTATATAGTAAATACAGCAGTGTATTGACACCTCGTACCTCACATATCAGTACACTGCTGTATATACTCTATATCTGTACACACTGCATCTATTATACCTCGTACCTCACATATATAGTATATACAGAAGTGTACTGATATCTGTACACACAGCATCTATTATACCTCATACCTCACATATCAGTGCACTGCGGTATATACTATATATCTGTACATATTGCATGTATAATACTGTGTAATATATGCAGTGTGTGTGCATGTATGTGTGTGTATATATATATATATATATATATATACAGAGCAGTGTATTGATGTGACACATAGAAGGTATAATACTGTAGATGCAGTGTTTATAGAAATATGTGGTCAGTTATGCATTATAGTCACTGTGAGGTACATGAGGTAGTGGTAACTGTCTGAAGTAGTATACATGAGTGAGCAATGAGTAAAAACAGGGCATGGAGGGGGGGGGGGGTAAATGATGAAAAGTGGAGGACCTCCTCTTACCTCTCCATTCCAGTCTGTATGGATCAATACAGAGCTGCTTGTGAACTTTTAATACTTGCTGTTAGGGGTTGAAGGACCTGTGATGATGTCATCACAGGTCCTGGCAGATGTACCTTTGAAACCTAGGAACTACACCATTTTTGGTGCAGTTCCTTTGCTAGATTCTGCAGGACCTGTGATGTTGAAGATGATGTCATCACAGGTCCTGGCAGATGCACTGTTCTAACCTGGGAACTACACTTTACACTGTGCAGTTCCCTTACAGGACCTGTGATGACATCATCAAAGGTCCTTTAGCTTTAGAAAGGTAAACAGGAGTAATTAGGGGGCGGGGCCTCTCCTCCACTTCGGTGCCTGCCTGCAGCCTATCAGAGGAAAGGGAAGGGACACGCCTCTCCCTCCCCTGCACCTCCGCTGGCACAGACAGTTTACAATGGAGATGAGCGCAATGGAAGCGCTCATCTCCCTGTGCCCGGCGGCGGCTGCTCACTTGGGGGGGGGGGGTCATTTTAGTTGGGGGGGCACATGGGGGGGCACAGCATGATGTAGGGGGGGCCGCCGCCGTGGCCCCCTCTGGCCCCCCCCTGGCGACGCCACTGCTGCTGGCACTTCACCTGCGCCCCCCTCCTGTCCGCAAATGGTAGCGCCCAGGGCACCCGCTCCTTCGGCCCCTGCCTTGTACCGGCCCTGCTGCCAGCAACACCACCATCTGTGTCACCAAGCATCTCCACAATGTCCCACGGAAGCGTCCAGCTCTCCATCTCCCAAATACTGGAGCGGAAGAGGAAGTACCCCCCTACCCACCCGCGATTCCTGGCCCTGAATGCCAGCATTTCAAAATTACTGGCCTTTGAAATGCTGTCATTCCGTCTGGTGGAGACGGAGAGTTTTAAAAGCCTTATGGCGGTGGCTGTCCCACAGTACGTCGTGGCCAGCCGCCACTACTTTTCCAGGCATGCCATCCCTTTCCTGCACAACCAAGTGGGGGAAAAAAATCAGGTGTGCACTGCGCAACGCCATCTGTGGCAAGGTGCACCTCACTAAGGATACGTGGACCAGTAAGCACGGTCAGGGATGTTATATCTCCATAACAGCACACTGGGTAAATGCAGTGGCGGCTGGGCCTGAGGCGTATAGCAGTTTGCCGCATGTCCTTCCACCACCGAGGATTGTAGGGCGTTTCAGTTTGCCTCCTGTTGCTTCCTCATCCTCTAACGTAACCCCAACGTCAGCCCAACACCTTCACCACCAACTTCAGCAAAGTCAGGGGTAATCAACAGCAGGCAGTTTTAAAACTTATCTGTTTGGGGGACAAACCCCACACCGCGCAGGAGCTGTGGACGGGCCTTGAACAACAGACCGATGAGTGGTTGGTGCCAGTGTGCCTCAAGACCAGCCTGGTGGTGTGCGATAATGGGCGAAATCTCGTAGCAGCTCTGGGACTAGCCGGTTTGACGCACATCCCTTGCCTGGCGCATGTGCTGAATTTGGTGGTGCAGAGGTTCCTTAAAAATTACACCGATATGTCAGAGCTGCTGCATAAAGTGCGGGCCTTCTGTGCGCGCTTTCGGCGTTCTCACCCTGCTGCTGCTCGCCTGTCAGCGCTGCAGCGTAACTTCAGCCTTTCCACTCACCGCCTCATATGCGACGTGCCCACAAGGTGGAACTCCACCTTGCACATGCTGGCCAGACTGTGGGAGCAGCAGCAGGCGATAGTGGAGTTTCAGCTACAGCAGGCACAGGTGAGTCGCTCTGCAGAACAGCACCACTTCACCACCAATGACTGGGCCTCCATGCGAGACCTGTGTTCCTTGTTGCGCTGTTTCGAGTACTCCACCAACATGGCCAGTGCCGATAACGTCGTTCTCAGCGTTACTATCCCACTTCTATGCCTCCTTGAAAAAACGCTGCTGGCGATGATGGAAGAGAATGTGGCACAGGAGGAGGAGGAGGAAGAGGGATCATTTCGTAGGGTTTCCGGCCAGTCATTCACAAGTGGATCCGAGGGTGGGTTCCTGCACCTACAAACGCCAGGTACACAATTGTCCAGCTAGGGCACAGATCTGGAGGATGAGGAGATTGAGGAGGAGGATCCTTGTTCACAGCAGGGTGGCACCCAGACCAGCTCATGGCCAACACTGGTGCGCAGATGGGGGGATACATAGGACATAGACGATACACCTCCCACAGAGGACAGCTTTTTGTTGCCTCTGGGCAGCCTGGCACACGAGCGATGCTGCAGTGTCTCCGCAACGAAAGCTGAGTTGCTCACATTCTAACTTGTGCTGATTACTCGGTGGCCACGCTTCTGGATCCCCGTTACAAGGACAACATACCGTCCTTAATTCCCTCACTGGAGCATGATCGTAAGATGCGCGAGTACAAGCGCATGCTGGTAGACGCGCCTCTGATGGCATTCCCACCTGACAGCGGGGGCACAGTGGAAGCACAAGGGGAAGGCAGAGGAGGAGGAAGAGGTCGTCAACGCAGCTGGGGCACCGCCAGCACCTCAGAAGGCAGGGTTAGCATGGCCGAAATGTGGAAAAGACTTGTCAGCACACCACAACAACCAGCACCACCAGCTGATATGGAACGTCTTAGCAGGAGGCAGCATTTCACCAACATGGTGGAGCAGTATGTGTGCACACGCCTACACGTACTGAATGACGGGTCTGCCCCTTCAACTTCTGGGTCTCCAAATTGGGCACATGGCCTGAGCTTGCTCTTTAAGCCTTGAAGTTGCTGGCCTGCCCTGCAGCCAGTGTATTATCTGAACATGTGTTTAGCACAGCAGGGGGCGTTATCACAGACAAGCGCAGCCGCCTGTCCACAGCCAATGTGGACAAGCTCACGTTCATTAAAATGAACCAGGCATGGATCCCACAGGACTTGTCTGTACCTTGTGCAGAATAGACATGTATACCGGCCTTACCCAGCCATTGTTATACTACAGCGCAATTGCTCATTCTTGTATTTTTGATATTTCCCACTCTTTTGGGGGGTACCCTAATAAAAAAATAAATTAATTAAAACCAAAAACCAGTGTTGGCTACCTCGTCCTCCTCAACAGCCGCTTCCACCTACACCGCTACGTCTACCGCCTCCTCAAACTTCTTCTCCATATGGACCTCCACCTCATAAATCTATATTTATTTTTTATATATATGTATGTTTTTTATTTTATGTCATTTCACTAATTTGTCTGTTACATTTTCAGGTGAAATTCACCAATTTTTGGGTGCGATATACCACTGCTATACCTAGTAGACAGATAAAAAATTCACTAATTTGTCTGTTACTTTTCGAGTGAAATTAACCAATGTTTGGCTGTGATATACATCTGCTCTACCTAGATGACAACTTTATAAATTTCACAAATTTTTCTTTTACATTTTCGGATGACATTCAACAATTTTTGGCTGTGATAGACCCCTAGTAGACAGGTTAATATATTTCACTAATTTTTCTGTTACATTCTTGGTTTGACATTTAAAATTTTTTGACGTGAATAAACCTCTGCTTTGCATAGGTACACGGACCTAAATTTTTAAAAATAATCTGTTCCATTGGTAGGTGACATTACCCATTTCTGGCGATTAAAAACCCCTACTCTGCATTAGTGACAGGTCTTTAATTGGCCCTTTCCTTCGATCCTTCTGCTTTAATAACTTTTCCCATATTTCCGCTCGATCAAAATAAAATTTCATCCATTTATCTCCCTTGGATGTGGTCTCTCTTTCTCACGCTCCCTCTCCGGCGTGAAACCCTGATTCGCCGATAACCGTGCTCAACATGGTAGGCTCACAAAAGAACATCGAAAGTTGATAGAGAAGATATCTAAATGGATGGTGGACGTCACAGGGACGCGCGATCAGGCAGAAGTTATCTAGAGTTAGCCAGGAGAGGCCCTGCTGCCGCTTTGTTAACGTGTTTACAAATCAAAATTACCACAGTGACATTCCCTATCATTTTTCATTAATCATTCCAGTAACAAGGCAGCATTAAGAGTCCTGTATTGTTGTTTATCATCGGGAGTGGGTAATTGCCGCGCGCCCCCTCCTTATTTAACCTGGAAGATTATGCTTCAATACTTTGTCCCACATTTCCGCTCGATTACATTTAATTTCATCCATTGACCTCCCTTGCATGTGGTATCCTTTTCTCAGGCTCCCTCTCCGGCCTGGAACCCTGATTCCCCGCCACCCGTGATCACCATGGTAGGCGCATAAAAGAACAACGAAAGTTGATAGAGCAGATATCAAATTGGATTGTGAACATCACAGGGACGTCTCCTAATCCAAAATACCGCAGTGACAATCCCTGCAATTTTTTATTAATCATTCCAATAACAGGGCATCTTAAGAGTCCTGTATTTTTATTTATCGTCACTACCTCCCCGAGTCGGGAGTGGGTAATTACCGTGCGCCCCCTCATTAACTTGGAAGCTTATGCTTCAATACTTTGTCCCATATTTCCTCTCGATTACATTTAATTTCATCCATTGACCTCCCTTGGATGTGGTATCCCTTTCTCAGGCTCCCTTTCCGACCTGGAACCCTGATTCACGGGGACGTGCGACATGGTGGAGCAGTATGCGTGAACACGCCTACTTGTACTGAATGATGGGTCTGTCCCCTTCAATTTCTGGGTCTCCAAATTGGGCACATGGCCTGAGCTTGCCCTTTACGCCTTGGAGGTGCTTGCCTGCCCTGCAGCCAGTGTGTTATCTGAACGTGTGTTTAGCACGACTGGAATGGGTTATCACAGGTTATATTTCCCAATGTTTTGGCGTGGTCCCTAATTTAAAAAAATAAAAATAAATTTAAAAACAAAAAGCAGTGTAGGCTACCTCCTCCTCCTCCACCTTTGCTTCCACCTACACCGCCACATCCACCGCCTTCTCAACCTCCTACTCCATATGGACCTCGTCCTCCTAGATCAACATTATTATTTTCATTTTTACGTATTTTATGTTATTTAACCTCTTCAGGACACATGACGTACCGATACGGCATGTTGTCCTGGTACTTACCTCCTGACGAACTATACATGACGTACCGGTACGTCATGTATAGTTCCGATTACCGCCGCCCGGCGGGCGGTGATCAGAACCCGGTCGTGGTCAAATCAATGAGCAAGCACCTTGGCTAAATGCTCCGGGGGGTCCTGTCACCATGTCGGTGATCGCAGCAAACCGCTGGTCAATTCAGACCTGCGGTTTGCTGCGTTTCCGGGTTAATCGGGTCTCTGGGGACCCGATAACCTGGAACAGGATGGTGATCTGTGGTGTGATAATACACCACCAATCACCATCCTGCGATTCTGAGAGGTGATGGTGACATCACCTCTCAGGATCGGCTCTGATTGGTAGGTGGGCGGGCGGCGGGAGGTTCAAATCCTAGCAGCGCTCCTCTCCTCCTCCTTTTGTGTCCGGGAGCCAAGTAGAGAGGAGCGCTGCCTCTGCACGCCCAACAGTTCGTTGCTCAACACCCGGGCTCCTTTTTGGCTTGGCCCGGTGGCTGGACGCCGGTCAGTGCAGCCGAGATGAGGACATTTCGGGGGGGGGGGGGGGTCGTGCTGCATATGGGCCTAGTCAAGAAACCTAGTGTCAGGCATTACTGGAGAGGGGACGTCCTCTACCAGACCCCACTTTACAGTACGGCCATGACACACTCCCAGTTTGAGGCCATCCGGAAATGCCTGCATTATTCAGATAATGCAGCATGTCCCCCCCGAGGTGATCCTGCCTATGACCGCCTGTACAAAATCAGGCCGGTTATCGACCACTTTGGGGCCAAATTTGTACAGGCCTATGTACCTGGAAGGGAGGTCGCGGTTGATGAGTCTCTCATTGCTTTCAAGGGGAGACTCATTTTCCGCCAGTATGTTCCCTCTAAGCAGGCGAGGTATGGCGTGAAGCTGTACAAACTTTGTGAAAGTACCTCAGGGTACACTTACAAGTTTTGTGTGTACGAGGGGCGAGATTTCTGTATTCAACCCCCAGAAAGTCCCCCCACTCTGGGTGTTAGCGGGAAACTTGTGTGGGACCTTATGCACCCTCTGCTGGATAAGGGTTACCACCTGTACGTGGATAACTTTTATACTAGTATCCCCTTGTTCCAGTCCCTCGCCGCCAGTTCCATGTCCGCTTGTGGGACCGTGCGGAAAAATCAACGCGGCCTCCCTGACCACCCCCTCCAGGTACCTATCCCCAGGGGTGAGACCCGTGCCCTTACCACTGGAAACCTGTTGCTGGTCAGATATAACGACAAGAGGGATGTCCTTGTACTGTCCACAATTCATGGTAACGGCATCACCCCTGCCCCTGTGCTAGGTACCGAGGCAACGGTCCTCAAGCCCGATTGTATCGTCGACTACAATCGGTATATGGGAGGAGTTGATCTCTCTGATCAAGTCTTCAAGCCATATAATGCCATGCGCAAAACCCGGGCATGGTACAAAAAAGTTGCGGTCTACTTGGTGCAGGTTGCCTTGTACAACTCTTTTGTGCTGTCCCGGAGCGCTGGCAACACAGGGACATTCCTTCAGTTCTATGAGGCAGTCCTCAAGGCCCTGATTTTTTCGGACCGGGAAAGAGCAGGCTGGAGTACTTCGGGAACTGGAGGCGCCCGGATCGTCCAGGTCGACTTCCCAGGTGTGGTCCCCATACTAGAAAGAAGGGACAGACCCAAAAAAGGTGCAGAGTGTGTCACAGGAGGGGAATACGGAAGGACACCACTACTCAATGTGACACGTGCCCCGATTATCCGGGCCTCTGCATTAATGGTTGCTTCAAGGAGTACCACACTTCCATGGAGTACTAAATATATATCCCAATTTAGCCACTGACATCAGTTAAAAAACTGTTTCTCAGACTTGAGACACTAAAACTAAAAAAAAAAAAACATTTCAAAAATTGTAATAGCAAGCGATCAAAAAGTCATTCAAAAATATTATTTAGTTAAACTAAAATAAATAAATAAATAGTAGACATATTAGGTATCGCCTCGTCCGTAAGAATATGCTCTATAAAAATCCCCCCCCCACACCTCAGATGAACACGGTAAAAAAAAAAAACGGTGCAAAAGAAAAAAAATTTGGGTCACCTGTGAACTGTTACACCTTCCTGCGGGGTTGTTTTGGGCAGAAACAGGAACACCGTCACCATTGTAGCTTGTGCGTCAGACTGTTGCTAGTTTATTTTGCAAGTTGCTCAAAATAACAAACAAAACCAAAACAACAATAGCCGTCTGGCTCCTGCCTATCTCACTCGGCAGCCCTAGCTAAACTCATAAAACACAAAGAGCATTTTCAAGGGGAAAACAGAGCAACTTAGGGCTCTTTCACACCTGCGTTGTTGTGTTCCGGCATAGAGTTCCGTCGTCGGGGCTCTATGCCGGAAGAATCCTGATCAGGATTATCCTAATGCATTCTGAATGGAGAGAAATCCATTCAGGATGCATCAGGATGTCTTCAGTTCCGGAACGGAACGTTTTTTGGCCGGAGAAAATACCGCAGCATGCTGCGCTTTTTGCTCCGGCCAAAAATCCGGAACACTTGCCGCAAGGCCGGATCCGGAATTAATGCCCATTGAAAGGCATTGATCCGGATCCGGCCTTAAGCTAAACGTCGTTTCGGCGCATTGCCGCATCCGACATTTAGCTTTTTCAGAGTGGTTACCATGGCTGCCGGGACGCTAAAGTCCTGGCAGTCATGGTAAAGGGGAGTGGGGAGCGGGGGAGCAGTATACTTACCGTCCGTGCGGCTCCCCGGGCGCTCCAGAGTGACGTCAGGGCGCCCCAAGCTCATGGATCATGTGATCACATGGATCACGTCATCCATGCGCATGGGGCGCTCTGACGTCATTCTGGAGCGCCCGGGGAGCCGCACGGACTGTAAGTATACCGCTCCCCCGCTCCCCGCTCCTACTATGGCAACCAGGACTTTAATAGCGTCCTGGGTGCCATAGTAACACTGAACGCATTTGGAAGACGGTTCCGTCTTCAAATGCTTTCAGTACACTTGCGTTTTTCCGGATCCGGAGTGTAATTCCGGCAAGTGGAGTACACGCCGGATCCGGACAACGCAAGTGTGAAAGAGGCCTTACAGTTCAGTAGTTAGGTAGAGAAGCCGACCGCTCTCAGAGCTCCTAGGCTCGCTGCTTCTCAAACAGACTGCCCAGACTCCCAGAGAGAGAGATCCTGGGTCAGGGCTGCTGACTTAATTAGTACATCTGTGTGAGCAGTCCCCCAGGCAGGTAAAACCCAGACTGGCTCCGGGTGGTCAGGGAACCCACCCAACTCTTACCTGACCGGCTCCAGGACCCTAAACTGGCTTTCTTTTTCCCAGGAAGCTTCTGGATACAAAGAACCAAACCTTCCTGGAGCCTTTTAACACATGAAGTGCCGGAAACTTGGTGCAATGTACACACCATCCAGGACTTTCTCTGCAAAACATTGTGACATCCTGTCACACACCTTACATCACAAAAATTGTAATAGCAAGCAATCAAAAAGTCATATCCCCCCCCCATATAGTGCCAATAAAACCGTCCTCTCATCCTGCAAAAAATTAGCCCCTATATAAGATAATCGGCTAAAAAGAAAAAAGAAAATGACTCTTAGGCCGAATGCACACGGCCGTGTTCCGCGGCCGAGAGCAGTCCGTGGTATGCCGGGCTGGATTCCTGTTCAGAGCAGGAGCACACGGCGTCATTGGTTGCTATAACGCCGTGCACTTCATGCTGCCGCTTCTGTACAGTAAAACACTTGTATAGATCATACGAGTGTATTACTGTAGAGCAGCGGCAGCATGAAGCGCACGGCATCATAGCAACCAATGACGCCGTGCGCTCCTGCTCTGAACAGGAATCCAGCCCGGCATACCACGGACTGCTCTCGGCCGCGGAACACGGCCGTGTGCATTCGGCCTTAAACTATGGAGATACTAAAATGTTTTTTTTTCTTTATAAAAAGATAATATAGTGTAAAAAATAAATAAATAAATAAAAATTAGACATATTAGTTATCGCTGCATCCGTAAGAATCTGCTCTATAAAAATACCCCCCCCTAACCCCTCAGATGAACACGGTAAAAAAAAAAAAAACGGTGCAAAAAAAGGTATTTTTTTGTCATCTTACATCACAAAAATTGTAATAGCAAGCAGACAAAAAGTCATATGCCCCCCAAAATAGTGCCAATAAAACCGTCCCCTCATCCCGCAAAAATTGAGCCCCTACATAAGATAATCGGCTAAAAACTTTTAAAAAAATGACTCAGACTATGGAGATACTAAAATGTTGTTTTTTTTAATAAAAATATAATATAGTGTAAAACATAAATAAATAAATAAAAAGTAGCCATATTAGGTTTCGCCGCATCCGTAAGAATCTGCTCTATAAAAATCCCCCCCCAACCCCTCAGATGAACACGGTAAAAAAAAAATGGTGCAAAGAAAAGTTTTTTTGTCACCTTACATCACTAAAATTGTAATAGCAAGCGATCAAAAAGTCATATGCCCCCCAAAATAGTGCCAATAAAACCGTTCTCTCATCCTGCAAAAAATGAGCCCCTATATAATATAATAATCGGCTAAAAACTAAAAAGAAAATGACTCTTAGATAGGGATGAGCGAACCCGAACTGTATAGTTCGGGTTCGTACCGAATTTTGGGGTGTCCGTGACACGGACCCGAACCCGAACATTTTCATAAAAGTCCGGCTTCGAGTTCGGTGTTTGGCGCTTTCTTGGCGCTTTTTGAAAGGCTGCAAAGCAGCCAATCAACAAGCATCATACTACTTGCCCCAAGAGGCCATCACAGCCATGCCTACTATTGGCATGGCTGTGATTGGCCAGTGCAGCATGTGACCCAGCCTCTATATAAGCTTGGGTCACGTAGCGCTGCACGTCACTCTGCTGATACAAGTGTAGGGAGAGGATGCTGCTGCGACGTTAGGGCGAGATTAGGTAGTGATTAACTCCTCCAAAAGACTTCATTCAGTGATCGATCTACAGCTGTGGATCATTGAACTGCTGCTATTCAATTGCTCAGTGTTTTTAGGCTGCCCAGAGCGTTTTTCAGTCACTTTTTTCTGGGGTGATCGGCGGCCATTTTGTGGCTTGTGGTGCGCCAGCACAAGCTGCCACCAAGTCCATTTAACCATCAATAGTGTGGTTATTTTTTGCTATATCCTACATCAGCGTCAAGCTTTCATCAAGTGCATTTAACCATCAATAGTGTGGTTATTTTTTGGCCATATACTACATCAGGGGCAAGTTGAGCCTGTCACCCAGCGCCTAAAAAATAGGCCTCACATTTATATTAATCCAAATCTGTCATTACTGCTTTAGCTGGTCAAGTTATATAGTGTCCGTCAAAGCACAGTTTTTGTTCTGGGTTGAAAAACAATTCCCAAATTTGCAATTCTCTAAATTAGTGGTTTCTGCTGTATCAGGCCTACTTTAAATATATCCCTAAAAGGGTATATTAGATTCAAGGTGCTGATAGGGTAATTCTCAAGAACTTCACACACACGCTACAGTGCAGATCCAAGTCTAATTCTGTCCGTAAACGTATACCTGTCACCCAGCGCCTAAAAAATAGGCCTCACATTTATATTCATCCAAATCTGTACTGTTTTAGCTGGTCAAGCGCCTAAATAATAGGACTCAAATTTATATTTAGCTAAATCTGTCATTACTGGTGTGCCTGTATTAGTGTAATACAGTACCTAAATAGTTAGCCAGATAGTGTTAGGTGTCTGTAAAAAAAGGCCTGAATTTGAATTCAATACATTGGCCCGAATAATATTTTTCTTATTGTGGTGAACGGTAACAATGAGGAAAACATCTAGTAAGGGACACGGACATGGTCGTGGTGGTGTTAGTGGACCCTCTGGTGCTGGGAGAGGACGTGGCCGATCTGCCACAGCCACACGTCCTAGTGTACCAACTACCTCAGGTCCCAGTAGCCGCCAGAATTTACAGCCATATTTGGTGGGGCCCAATGCCGTTCTAAGGATGGTAAGGCCTGAGCAGGTGCAGGCATTAGTCAATTGGGTGGCCGACAGTGCATCCAGCACGTTCACATTATCTCCCACCTAGTCTTCTGCAGAAAGTGCACAGATGGCGCATGAAAACCAAGCCCATCAGTCTGTCACATCACCCCCATGCATATCAGGGAAACTGTCTGGGCCTCAAGTTATGCAGCAGTCTCTTATGCTGTTTGAAGACTCTGCTGCCAGGGTTTCCCAAGGGCATCCACCTAGCCCTTCCCCAGGGGTGGAAGAGATAGAATGCACTAACGCACAACCACTTATGTTTCCTGATGATGAGGACATGGGAATACCACCTCAGCACGTCTCTGATGATGAAGAAACACAGGTGCCAACTGCTGCGTCTTTCTGCAGTGTGCAGACTGAACAGGAGGTCAGGGATCAAGACTGGGTGGAAGACGATTCAGGGGACGATGAGGTCCTAGACCCCACATGGAATGAAGGTCATGCCACTGACTTTCACAGTTCGGAGGAAGAGGCAGTGGTGAGACTGAGCCAACAGCGTAGCAAAAGACAAAGAGGGAGCAGTGGGCAAAAGCAGAACACCCGCCGCCAAGAGACTCCGACTGCTACTGACCGCCGCCATCTGGGACCGAGCACCCCAAAGGCAGCTTCAAGGAGTTCCCTGGCATGGCACTTATTCAAACAATGTGCTGACGACAAGACCTGAGTGGTTTGCACGCTGTGCCATCAGAGCCTGAAGCGAGGGATTAACGTTCTGAACCTTAGCACAACCTGCATGACCAGGTACCTGCATGCAAAGCATGAACTGCAGTGGAGTAAACACATTAAAAACAAGGAAGTCACTCAGGCTCCCCCTGCTACCTCTTCTGCTGCTGCCGCCTCGGCCTCTTCTGCTGCTGCCGCCGCCTCGGCCTCTTCCTCCGCCTCTGGAGGAACGTTGGCACCTGCCGCCCAGCAAACATGGGATGTACCACCAACACCACCACCTGCGTCACCAAGCATCTCAACCATGTCACACGGCAGCGTTCAGCTCTCCATCTCACAAACATTTGAGAGAAAGCGTAAATTCCCACCTAGCCACCCTCGATCCCTGGCCCTGAATGCCAGCATTTCTAAACTACTGGCCTATGAAATGCTGTCATTTAGGCTGGTGGACACAGACAGCTTCAAACAGCTCATGTCGCTTGCTGTCCCACAGTATGTTGTTCCCAGCCGGCACTACTTCTCCAAGAGAGCCGTGCCTTCCCTGCACAACCAAGTATCCAATAAAATCAAGTGTGCTCTGCGCAACGCCATCTGTGGCAAGGTCCACCTAACCACAGATACGTGGACCAGTAAGCACGGCCAGGGACGCTATATCTCCCTAACTGCACACTGGGTAAATGTAGTGGCGGCTGGGCCCCAGGCGGAGAGCTGTTTGGCGCACGTCCTTCCGCCGCCAAGGATCGCAGGGCAACATTCTTTGCCTCCTGTCTCCTCCTCCTCCTACTCAGCTTCCTCCTCCTCTTCTTCCACCTGCTCATCCAGTCAGCCACACACCTTCACCACCAACTTCAGCACAGCCCGGGGTAAACGTCAGCAGGCCGTTCTGAAACTCATATGTTTGAGGGACAGGCCCCACACCGCACAGAAGTTGTGGGGGGGTATAGAACA